>NC_061119.1:202504990-202560389 GCF_002878395.1 Capsicum annuum | reverse complement strand
TTGACAAGGGTTTTATTCATTATAGTGTGTCTCCATAGGGTGCTCTTGTTTCCTTTGTGTGTATCAAGGATGGTTCCCTTTGAATGTGCATCGATTACCTTTAGTTGAATAAGCTTACAGTGAAGTATAAGGATCCTCTTCCTCAGATTAGTGTTTTGTTTGACCAACTTCAAGGTTCTAGATATTTCTCTAAGATTGATGTTCCATCATATTATCTCCAGCTAAAGATTAGGAAGGTGGATATCCCTAAGACTGCCTTCAAACCCAATATGGTTATTACGAGTTCTTTGTCACATCTTTCGGTTTGACTAATTCCTTGATGGTATTTATGGACTAAATGAATAGGGTATTTTGTTATGGACTAAATACATAGGGTATTTTGTTAGTTTTTAGATTTTTCATTATCGTGTTTATAGATGAGATGCTGGTGTATTCCAAGAACAAGGCGAATTATGCTAATCACCAATGTATGGCATTTCAAACCTTGAAAAATCAAAATTTTTATGCTAAGTTTTCAAAGTGCGAATTATGGTTAAAGGTTGTTACTTTTATGGGTTATGTCATTTCCATTGAAGGGAACACGGTGATCCACAGAAAGTTATAGTGGTTAAGAAGTGGCCTAGGCCCATGACTCCAACCGATATTTGAAGCTTCTTGGGTATATCAAGTTATTATAGGTGATTTATGGAGAGTTTCTCGACTATAGTTACCCCACTGACGAAGTTGACTTAGAAGAATGTGAAGTTTCTATGGTCTAACACTTATGAGTGTTGTTTTGAGAAACTTAAAGATAAGTTGAATTTAGCTCTAGGTTTGACTTTGCCTTAAGCATTAGTGGTTTTGTTGTCTATTATGATATGTCCTATATGGGACTTGGTTGCATATTGATGTAATGGTAGGGTGGTGGCCTATGCTTTTATGCAGTTGAAAGTCTATGAGCAGAATTATCCGACCCATGACTTGGAGTTGTTGGCTATGGTGTTTTCTTTGAAGATCTAGCATCACTATTTGTATGGAGTCTATGTAGCTATCTTTTCTGATCATAAGAGTTTACCATATTTGTTCATCCAGGAGTTGAATCTCAGGCAGAAGAGGTGGCTTGAGTTGCTGAAAGACTATCATATGAGTCTCCACTATCACCCAAATAAAGGTAATATGGTTGTTGATCCTCTTAGTAGTTTATCCATGGGGATTTTAGCTTATGTGGATGAGGATAAGTGGGATCTCATAAATTATCTTCACCATTTGTCTAACCTCGGGGTTCATCTCTTAGACTTCGAGGATGGCAGTGTGTTTGTGCAAGAGGTGGTGAAGTCATCCCTTGTTGCTAAAATAAAGGAGAAATAGTTGTTGGATCCTGTCTTAATGAATATTAAGGGAGATGTGGGTCAGCAAAAGGTTGTAGCTTTTGAGATGAGAGGTGATGGTATCTTGAGGTACCATGGTAGATTATGCATCCCCGATATGGATGGGTTAAGAGTGAGGATCTTGGTTGAGGCTCAAAGTCAAGTTATATCATTTATCCCGATTCAACTAAGATGTATCATGATCTTAAGAAGATATATTGGTTGGACAATATAAATCAAGATGTGGCCAGTTTTATGCTAAATACATGATGTGTAAACAAGTAAAGGTTGAGCACTTGAGGCCCAGCGGGTTGACTCTAGAGATTGAACTGCCGATATAGAAATGGGAGATAATTAACATAGATTTTGTTACTGATTTTCCTAGATCTCAAAATCATCTTGATTCAATTTGGTTCATTATGGATAGTATGACTAAGTCTGCTCACTGCATGCTAGTGAGGACTAATTATTCGATAGAGCATTATGTAAGGTTGTTCCTCTAAGAGATTATGAAGTTGCATGGGGTACCTATTTCTGTCCTGTCAGATTATGGTACTCAGTTCTTTTCACATTTTTTGTGTTTATTTTAGAGAGGTTTAGGAACTAAGGTGGGCCTTAGTGTGACTTTCCACCCACAGTCGGACAGGCAAGCAGAAAGAACTATTCAGACATTAAAAGATATGCTTTAGGCTTATGCAATTGACTATGGTGTTAGTTAGGTTGATTGTTTGCCTCTTATAGAGTTTGCGTATAATAATAACGACTACTCTAGTATTGGAATGGCTCCGTTTGAGGCGTTGCATGGTAGGAGGTGTAGGTCTCCTATTTGGTGGTTTTAGGTTGGTGAGGCAGAAGTGTTTGGTCCGACTTTGGTTCACCAAGCTATGGAGAACATGAAACAGATTCGAGATAGACTTAAAGCTACCCAAAGTCGCCAAACGTCCTATTCAAATGTGCGATGTAGGGAGTTAGAGTTCAAGGTTGTCGATTTGGTGTTCTTAAAGGTATCTCCCATGAAGGAAGTTATATGGTTTGGTAAGAAGAGAAAGCTCAGACCCCGGTATGTTGGCCCACACTTGGATTTGAAGAGGGTTGGTAAGGTTGTGTATAAGTTGGAGTAGCCTCCTAGTTTGAGATCCATTCATCCGATGTTCCATGTGTTAATGTTGAGGAAGTCAGTAGGTGATCTGTTGCTAATTCTGCCTATCAAGGATTTTGGCATTTTGGATTCCTTGATTTATGAAGAAGCCTCAATTGAAATCTTGGATCGACAAGTTCATGGATTGAAGACTAAGAAAGTAACATTGGTAAAGGTCCTATGGAGGAACCACAAGGTTGAAGAGGCTATTTGGGAAGTCAAAGAGGAAATAAAGTCCAAGTATTCATTCTTATTCTATGTTTTGGAAAATCGTGCTTATGGTATGTGTTATTCTTAACATCTTTGTTGTATGTCTTTGTTAAAGGAAAGATATAAATTCTTTGGTATTCTTGTTTTCTTCCTTAAAGGTAAGAGTAGGGGAATATAGAGTCAAATTATGCTAGCAATTTCCTTGTCCCATCACTCGAGAACGAATGTTCCAAGTGGGGGAGAATTGAAATACCATGTATTTTGGCCCTTGGAAATTAATTTGAGCCTTGGGCTCACTGGCTTGGTTATGACTGGACCCCCAGAGTCGTTGGGTGTCTTGATGACTCATAGGGATGAGTCATACCCAAAATAGTAAGTTTGAGGCTTGATTTTGCTCTGAGTACGAGTGGCTCACTAAGAGCCGAAATGATATATTATGAGTCATTAGGTGTAATCGTAGGGTGCCCAATGTATGTCCCAATTTATGTTCTGTATTGGTTACGACTCGTAGGGTCCCATTATGATTGGTACCATTGAGTCATAAGGATAACAATGTAGGTTTCCTAAGTTGTATTGCCTTGGTCACGACTCATGGTGACGAGTTGTATGGTGTGGTTACGAGTTGTCATGCTATAAAGGACTGAAATAGGCTAGGACTTTATGGGGTCTTACAATATCTCCCCATTGGGAACATTTGTCCTCGAATGAGACGGATTAAGCTGAGAGGCACAGAGGTACTATGACTGTACTGACATGCATATCTAAAACATGACTAAATCTTGACACATGACACTTGACTAAACTAATTCATGAATGCATGAATGATATGAAATTGATATACAACTAGACCTAAGCATGGAACATAGTAAATATAATTAAGGATTTTACCTTAGGTTGATTTTACGTTTACAAAGAAGATATGATGGTACTTGGTTTGCATGTCTGCTTCTGCTTCCCAAGTTGCTCCCTCAATGGACTGGTTCTACCAAAGAGCTTTTACCATGGGAACTTCTTTGTTCCTTAGTCTGTGAGTCTGACGATCGAGAATTTTGACTGGAACTTCTTCGTAATAGAGACCATTCTGAATATCTACACTCTCTGCTACGACTACAGCTGGTGGGTCACCTATGAACTTCTTTATAAAGGAGACATAAAACACTAGGTGCACTGATGTTAAGTCTGCAGGCAACTCAAATTCATAGGCTATCTTTCTGAAATGACTCTGAATCCTATATGGACCAACATATCGGGGACTAAGATTCTCCTTCTTGCCAAACCTCTTCACTCCCTTCATAGGAGAGATTTTCAAATACACAAAGTTGCTAATCTCAAATTTAAGATTTCTCACATCTGCATACGATTCTGGGCTGAGTTAAGCCTCTCCCTCATCAGTTGTACTTTCTATAAACCATCAAGCACAAAGTCAAGCCCCACCACCATGGGCTCACCTACTTCAAACAAACCAGTCAGAGATCTACATCTCCTCCCATAAAGATCCTCAAGGAGCCATTTGAATACTCGAATGATAGTTGTTTTATACCTGAACTCAATCAAAGGTGAGTGGTCATCCCAACTGCCCCTAAAGTCAATTACACACACTCAAAACATATCCTCTAGAGTCTGTATAGTCCTTTGTGCTTGACTACCTTCCTGAGGATGGAAGGCTGTACTGAGATGGATTTGGGTACCAAGACCCTTATGGAATGCTTTTCAAAAGTAAGAGGTAAACTGCGTACCTCTATCTAAAATGATGGATAACAGGACACCGTGCAACCTAACCAACTCTCTAATATAGAGCTTGGCATAGTCCTTAGCTGAATAGGAAGTATAGACTGACAAGAAATAGACTGACTTTGTCATCCTGTCTACGATGTCCCAAATCAAATCATGATGACGACTAGTACAAGGCAAACCCATCACGAGGTCCATGTTCACTTCTTCCCACTTTTGTGTGGGAATAGTGAACTCCTACATGGAACAACTGGGCTTTAAGTGATCAATCTTCACCTGCTGACAAGTAGAGCACTTAGCCATAAACTCTGCAATGTCCCTCTTCATCCCACTCCACCAATAGACTTCACATAAGTCACGGTGATAACCCTCAAACTACACCTCAAACTACACTAGGTTGGGATCAAATCCCACAGAAAATATGGTGTGAACTTAAGTGATTTGCAATTTAATCAACTGATTGTTAGATGTTTCCTGAAATAGGGGGTTTTTAGTTTAGCAAGTAATTGTTGGTTACTTTAGTTACAGTGTTCGTAATCAAGAGTTTATAGAAAAACTAGAATTATGTTCACTAAGGGTTTTGGTACTTGACAGATGCTAATGGTAGTTCAAGATTATCATAGTAGGTAGGATAATAAGTTATCTTTATTGAAGTTATGCCTAAATGTCTCTCGATCTACTTAAGTATTTATTTTCCTAATCCTCTCGGACTTAGGAAATTTTTATTCATGACCAGATTTTACCTCAGGTTAATCAACCTTGTTACAACGTCAATTATTAAATGGAAGTTTTTAGTGCTTCCAAGTCCTTGTTAATAATTCACTTCCCACTTTATTTGATTTCTTTCTCAAGAAAATCAAAGCAGGTGTTATCTATCGTTTGCAACCAATAGACGATAATTAAAACCTCAAACTTATCAAGGAGTCCTACCACCTTTTGAATCTTAAATACTCAGCACCTTATCAAGACTTAACCCTAGATTCCATAATTCAGGTTAAAGGAATTTAGCCGCTCATGATGTAATAATAGAAACATCTAGTTATATTCATGATTTGAAAGATAAACTTACGACAAGATGAATAGAAACTAGAGATTCTCAGATTAGATCACAATAGTAATCCCAAAATAATTGCTTGTTCAAGTCAAGAAACTAGAGAGTGAAAATATCAAAATACGTGTCTCAGTACTCAAGTTTTTTCCTTCTCCCTCTTTTTTTCAAGAAAACCCTCAAAAATGCTTTAAACAGTTCACCCTAATTATGGAAACAAAATAATAAAGTTTAGAAATTCCTCGGATTAGGTGATGCCATCTGTGATAACCTATTAGGAGGCTGACAACTTATCACAAATGTCGTCAGCTCCTCTTTGCTTTTGATACTCACTGCCTAAAGCTGACGACAACCGATGACGTCCTATCAAATCCTTGATGACTTATCACAAATGTCGTCAAGTCTCTACCTCAGCCCTCATGTTCTACCTTAGGCTGATGACAACTTTGATGACCTATCAGCTCCTTGATGGCTTATCACAAAATATTATCACAACTCTCAACTCAGGTATATTATCTATCTTAGGCTAATGATGAAGCTGATAACTTATCACAGGGCTGACGACTTATCAGAAATGTCATCAGGCACACTTCTCTTCGAATTACTTCAGATTTCAACTTCTTTGCTTCCATCCTTGTTGGTTCTCTTGCATCATAGCATCTACTGCAAAATCAAACATAAAACAATCAAAAACGACAAAAGTTGCTTAATACTTTACAATTATTCTTAGTTAAAAGCCTCAAATGGGTTAGCATTAGCTCACACATCAACACCCTCAACTTAAAACAATTTCTTGTCCTCAAGAAACTCAACACAACTAAGAGAGTACAAAGTACATTTAGCAGTCAGTCATCCATATCATTTCAAAACACTTTCAACCTCTCTAAGGTCAGTCAATTCAAGAACAATGAAGAACGCCAATGCGACACACATAAATCAATATATGGCTTTAATTCAGCTATATTAACCATGCATATACTAGTATTACACTCTCCAAACAAGTTAGCAACTAGCAACATATCTGGTGTGGCCTCATAACAAAGAAATCCCCCTTATGTCATATCAGTAATCCTATATGTAACTATGGGGACAATCAAAACACTCACTCTTAGAATAAAGTTTCAACCAATGTATGCCAAGTACTATAGGCTTGCCCTTATTTTCATTACATAGATCTTTAGATAGGTCAGCTAGGATCACTATAGGTCTTTTCTTAGGCTTTTGATGTAGGTTAGGGGCTGGTATGATACTCGATGGTATTTAAAATGACTAAGCCTTCTTGATACTACACTAGCTTTTTGGGGTTTCACTCATAAACCTTTTCCACTAATCTCTTTTATTGATCACACTTATTTAGGCTAGGTGTGGTATTTTCCACAATCACTTATTCTTTTTCTTAATTTTTCTTTTTCTTGCTCTTTTTCTCCGTACCCAGTCTTTTTTATTCTTTTCTTTTATGCTATCTTTCATCATACCCATTCTATATCAGACACCCCTATGATAGCCACCCTCAACTTAGGCCATTTGCCTAAGTCAAGGTGCACAAAGTCCAATAAGGACCAGGACCAAAATAGGTTCATTGTGATCTAAATAGGAAGGTGACAGGTGTCATAAAAAGAAATAGGCTAATCAGTCTCAAAATAGGGATCAAGGGATATTATTCACATAGGGAAGGTCATTTAGGCTAAAGTGAGCTCATATCAAAATGGCCTATGATCCTTTCCTAACCCTTATCCTTCAACCTAGGTAAGAATAACCGAGAAAGTTCTGGTTTCAGCATGCAGAGGGAACTAAGTAATATCTCACACACACTTGGCACACATGTATATTGCAATCTACTACTCATTTAGTTCATGCAGTTCTTTAACAATGAATATTATGTTACTATAACTAACGCCATACAAAGATGCACAGTGGTCATACTTAAATGCAAATCACACAGTTAAAGAAGTAGACCACTTGAAGAGGTGTACAAAAATAACAAAACAATTCAACTACCTTAAGTACAAGTATTTCTCGTAGTCGGCTACAAAGTCCTACAACAATAATTTACCCTACACCCTCAACTTAAAATCAAAGAAAATCTAAACTTAGGATTAGAGTATACCTGGAATAGATCAATCCCGGGGGTCATGGGTTGTCTCCCATGTAGTGCCTGATTTAACATCACGGCATGACTCAAGCATCTTGATTACTTCAAACTTCATCAAAACAGATAGGAGTGATATTTTTCATTGGTTCTTTTGGACTAATAGAAAGTTTGACTCATTTCCCATTTACTTTGAAGGTAATACCGTCTTTATTTACAAGTTCCACTACTCTAGATGAGTAGATTTGACTAACTCTAAAATAGGTCTGCCCACTTAGATTTAAGCTTACGTGGGAATAATATAAGTCTGGAATTGAACAGAAGCACCAAGTCACCCTGTTTGAAGTCTCATTTCTCTATCCTCCAATTATGGTATTTTTTAATCTTTTCTTTATATAGGTCTACTTGTTCATATGCCCTGAGATGGAATTCATCCATCTCATTTAGTTGTCCTAGTCTCAGCTCTGATGTCTCCTTCCAACTCAATTCAACCTTTTGAGTACCCATAAGGCCTTGTGCTCCAACTCTAGTGGTAAGTGGCAAGATTTTCCTTAGACCATCTCAAATAGTGACATGCCAATGGGTGTCTTGAAAGCAGTCCCATATGACCACAAGGCATCATCAAGCTTTTGAGACCAATTTTTCCGACTAGCATTCACTGTTTTGGCTAGGATGGCTTTAATCTCTCGATTTGACAACACCCCCACTTGCCCACTAATTTGTGGGTGATATAGAGTGGCTACTCAATGTTGTTTCACTCCATATTTTGCTAAAGATGCTTGAAACACTTTGTTGCAAAAATGAGATCCTCCATCGCTTATAATAGTGTGTGGTACTCCAAAGTAAGAGAAGATGTTATTTTTGAGAAAAGAAACAACTCTCTTTCCTTCATTATCAGACAAGGCAACAACTTCAACCCATTTTGAGACATAGTCAACATCAAGTAAAATATACTTCATCCCATACGAGCTTACAAAAGGACCCAAAAATCGATGCCCCAGACAACAAATATTTCCACTTTAAGCATTTTAGTCAAAGGCATCTTATGTCTTTTGGAGAATGACCCATGCCTCTAATATTGGTCACATTTTAGCAAAAACTCATGGGTATCCTTGAACAATGTCGGCCAATATTAACCACTCTGCAACACCTTCCTAGCCGTTCGGTCACCTATATGGTGACCTCTAACTGGGAAGCATGACATGCTTCCAATATGCATAATATATCCACTTCTAGCATGCATTTCCTTTTAATATTATTTGCATATCACTAAAAAAGATATGGCTTATCCCAGAAGTAATGTGTCACATCATGCAAGAATTTTTTTCTTTGATTGAAGAAAAGATTTTCTGGGATGACCTCACTCACAATATAATTTGTAAAATCAGTATACCAAGGTAATTTCTCCACAGCATTAGCCAAGATATCCTCATCAGGGAAGGCATCATTTATCTCCATTTTATTACTAAGTGTCTACTCACCTTCATTTCTAGATAGATGATCTACAACCTAGTTTTCACACCCTTTCCTATCTTTGACTTCAAAGTCAAATTCTTGTAGCAGCAACACCTATCTAATAAGCCTTGGTTTTGCATTCTTCTTATCCATCAAATACCTCAAAGCTGTATGGTCAGTGTGAACCACCACCTTGGTCCCAAGCAGATAAGCCCTGAATTTCTCAAAAGCATATACTACAGCTAGAAGTTCCTGCTCTGTAATGGTGTAGTTCTTTTGTGCTCTATTTAGTGCTTTGCTGGCATAGTATATTGGATGAAACAGATTGTCATTCTTTTATCCTAATACAGCTCCAAGGGCAACACTGCTTGTATTACACATGATCTCAAATGATTTTGACTAGTTTGGTGCAACAATAATAGGGGCCTCAGCCAGCTTCTTTTTAAGGCATTCAAATGCCTTGAAGCAATCATCATCGAAGGAAAACTTATGGGTATTTTGCACTCACTCAGATGATTTAGTTCAGATTTATTTATGACTTCAGTTGTTTTGGGTATTTTGTACTCACTCAGATGTTATGTTTTGATAGATTCTTAATTTAGTTGAACCTTATGGCCTATATATTCATGTTTTCTACATAATTACATGTATATTACGCAGTGTATAGGTACAGATATCAGTCATGGGTTAGCTTGTGCTCCTTCGGGGTCATAAACACCGTGTAGCATTTCCATTCAAAAAATTAGCGTGTTACAAAATTTATATTAGAGCCTAAGATTCAATAGAGTCTACGAATTCTAAAAGCCACATCTAGTAGAGTCTTGTACATATGTGTGTTTTGCATCACACTTATGTGCAGAAGGCTATGAGATGTTTTAGGAACAGTTTCCCTTCTTTCATGTCTCAGATCGTGCTATAGCAAGGTTCTCTAAGGAACCCATGTAGATTCACATCATGTTTCCCTCATGTCAACTTTACCTTACTTCCAAAGTAACAAAAATAGTGAAGCTCAAGTCCTAAAGATAGGGCTTTCTCAGAAAATATCCCTCAGTCCCCTTATGTTCCAAAGTTGTACGGATCTTATTCATGATCATGAGAACTTGTTCTCAAACCCAGATTTAGATATGCCATCTAATCCCTTCTCAGAATCCTATGACAGCATAGACCTAGAATTTTTTAGTATAAACTCAGGATTTAACAGTGGTAGAGTTGGGATAGTGCATCCAGTTTGATCAGATTATGTATTCATAGGGATAGTTGTGCTAGAATAAATCAGTAGGCTTAACTGTATGACTTAGAAATTTAAGTTTATTGACTTGAAATTATGCATGAAGGTGTGAATGTGATATTAGTAGTATGTGAGGGAACAGAGGCAAATAATGGGCTTAGTAAAGAAAGCATGTGTTTGACAGAGTTTAAGTATGTGATTAAGATTACAGTTCTGTTCAGAGATTAGTTTAGTGTTCACAGGCTTATGATGATGGCTTTAAGCTAAGGATAAGATGATAGATCAAGTAACCCAGTCAGGCTCTTAGATTCCAGTAGTAGCATCAGTATGTACAGAAAAGCAGTTAGGGAAGATAATTCCTGACCCATCCTTATCTCAGCGTAAAGGTTTGTACTTTAGTCAGCATAATTCCTATGCATGCTTCGTGTCTCAGATTCCATGAATACATCTTATGTTTACACGCCTCCCATAGAATCGTGTGTACTTTTAGTTCCCAGCATAGGGAGTTCATTCCATCTCACTCAGTGTTACGAATCATGTTCCAAGAATTCAGAAATTTCAAACTCATGTCATGCAGCTCATGACTCATGTACACATGTCATGCCTTATAGTATATTTAGTTTCCATGACTCATGATATGCCCCTATAGATAAGATAAATTCAGACTATGTCATATATATCCTCAGTTCAGACCTTTTTGGTAAATCCATGTTGTTGATATTCTATTCCTCAGGTTTCAGTCATATGCTAAGTTCAGTCAGTGCTAATTTATACTTCAGGTTCTCCTGATGTAATCCTTCAGCAAGCTTTCCTTATGGAACATTGTAGTGATGAGAAGTTGCTTAGATGGGAGATAAAAAGTATTTCATGTTAAGAGAAGATTGTGGCATGCTTACTATTTACGAGGGGATAGTTATGAAGATAGGCTTGAATACCATGTTAGTGTACAAGTAAGTGGTTATCATAAGGTTGTATTTAGAAGATGGGGAAGTACAGAGTGTGAATGTATATTTAGATCCTTGACTTATGTCAATCCCCATCACATACTATGGAAACTCAGTTGCCATCTTAGTTATAATTTCAGTATTCAGTACCCAATAATCAGTGTTCGATTCTAGAATTTAGTATTTTAGTATCAACCTGAACCTCAGTTATCAGCATTCAGTTATTAGCATTTAGTTCCAGTAAGAATCTCAGTTACAGTTTTAGTTTTAGTGCCAACTTCAGTTTAGTAATCACATCACAAACTCAGTTCAGTACCAGAGTTACTTGACCCATGCTACAACTATCAGTTACTCAGTCAATAGTATTTCAATACCTCAGTCTACAGGATATTTCCACATTATGTTATATGCCTAGCCTTTCATTCTTGAGATGATACAGTTTTGCTCATTCATGCTTAGTTACCTCATGTTATCTAGTCAATCATTACCTCCTATGCATAATATTCTACAACCTTAGTCCAGTTATTCGAACTAAGTACAGACAAGTCTCATATGCCCAGTATTCAGCTATCAATTATTCAGTTAATTAGATAAGTTAGTATATTTATACAGTCGTTCTCAACACCTCATAAATCTTTCAGTTATCTTAGTTGCAGTCCATAAAGTTTAGTTGCTTCATCTTAGATTACGTATCAGGTCTCAAGTTTTAGATCTCATATAATCAGTCATGATTTAGTTCCTAGGTCCCTTGCACATCACCTCAGTTTCCCTCAGTAGCTCAGCCAAGACAGTATTCCTAGAGGGACCTAGTGTCCCAAGGGGGACATATGCTATGATCCCCTAACCTTTCATAACATAAGCATCCTATTCTCTTCTCACATGATGAATCCAGTTTAGAGTAGGGATACACCTACGTTGACACTCTAGATCCAAATCTCAGTTGTAACCTTGTACTCAATAGCTCAATTTAGTCCACGATAAGATACTCTATCTATGTCATGCATTACAGACTCAGTTCAGTTCATGTATCATGTTATAAACTCGATTATGTTCTTATATTTTCGTTCATGCATATTGAGTAATTAATCTCAAACTCATCAGTATGTTCGATTCAAGGTAACAGTCTTCTTTGAGCGTACTTGTTCTCATGTTTAGATTTCAGTACCAAACTTGGTATTCCATTCCATGCTCAGTTTTTAGTTCAAACTTGGTGTCTTTACCATTGCATGTTAAGTCGCATATTCATGAGTCAGTTTAGTCGTGTATTAATGTACTAGATATGCGTGATCAGCTTATCAATACTTCCAGTCATGCATTCATGTATCATGTCAGCCATATAATCATCCATCAGATATGCATAGATTAAGCTTATCAATTTTCATATCACATATGTACTCTTATTCTGAGAACCTTAGTTCATCAAAACACTCAGTCCTTCATTCATGAATCAGTTACCCATGCATGATATATGCATGTTCAGTATGACATGCTTATTTTTTAGTCAAGTCAGTCATAAACCCAGGTTTTAGTAGTTTATGTCTTGTACGTACTCCAGTTTATCTTTACTCCCCTCTCAGTAAGTCTCATTCGAGAACGAATGTTCCCAAGGGGATGATATTATAATACCCCGTATATTTCTAACCTAAAAAATGAATCATTGTTCCTACGCATGAAACCTCCTATCCTGTGATTAATTTTTGAGTACATGTATTATGATGAGTATCCTAGTAATAATAGATCATATGATGTGTTAAGTATGTTCATAAGAGTCACTTATAGTAAGCCAAGCTAAGAACTTTTGAATCCACCAAGTTTTCGTGTATGATTTCACATAGGTCATCTTTAAATGATAATAACTTGGGTTATAGGTGGTATTTTGGTAGATTTATACCCTAAAAATTATAGATAATTGAATAATCTTTCTGTCGATACCAAATTCACCTAAATCGGACACCCGGTGAAGAAGTTATGGCGATTTAAAGTTTCAGCAGCGTCATTTCAGTCAATGGCGCATCGCGCCATAAGCCAAAATAATGTTTATCAATATCCAGTGTCTCTACGGGATTTCAGCACATTGTGGTGAGTTTCGAGGTCATAAACGAGTGGCAACGCGATGTCTCCACATTGCGTCGAGGGCCCAAATCGGGTAATTTTCACAGAAATTTAAATGACACATCTATAGAGGCATTTGGGTCATCTTTCCACCCCCATATATTCCATAAACATGGAATTTATCCTAATCCAACCATATTATACTCTCTTTTCTCAAAATTCTCTCAAGAACCCCATAGGGTTTTCATAGGAGCTTCAAAATTCAAAGGATTTCACCGTTAATTTTCATGGATCTTCTATCTAAGGTATGCATAGTGTTCATCCACGGATTCCTTTCGTCTGTGGAGTTCAAGAATCAATCTTTAAATACTAAATCATGAAATTTTTGTGGTGATATGATTATATTCATGTTGGTGGTTGTGGTTATGCTATAGAGTAGTGATTTGATGAATTTTCATGAAATTTTTGATCATGTAGTTGGAACCCATGAATTTGGGTAGTTTGATGTGATTTAAATTTATGAACACACCTATGCTTTAAAGAGTGCATGAAAGGTGTTTGATAAAATACTTCGAATGCTAGGAATTTCAGGTTTACATGGTCCCTTATTATCTACATGACAAGTCCATGTTAACTATACAATTCAATATGAGTTCCATGCCATTGTTTTGTTGCTATTGTTGTGGTATGAAGCATTTATGATAATTAAGTGATATAATATGTACATGGTATATATATTCCATGCACTTCCTACTATGCACAAGATGTTGAAAACTACATGTGGTATATTATCCCCTACTTATGATATTATGAATTTTGGAGTTCAATCTTATGATCAAGTCATGTCATGTGTGTCAGTTTTCTTCTATCGAGTTCTTGGGGTATTCATACTCAAAAAATATAGTTGTGTTCCTAGAGTCATTTCATGCTGTCATGATAATCTTAGTCAAGCCATGATCTATAGAACTCTATCAGTCATGTGACTCAGGAAACCTCAGAAATCTCATGATCTCAGTAAACTCTCAGATAGTAGTACTATTCCATCAGTCAACGGAAGTCAATTACTCAGTCCATGTATAGTCAGTAAATTATGATCAGTCTCATCAGATAGGAGTAGGATTTAGCACCGAGTGAACCCAAAGATGGGAACTCACCTGTTAATGAGGGTGTGATTCTTAGTAGTGATCCTTGCCTTCCTGAACTATGTAGCCAGCATAGGTTGAGACATCGTAGCCTAGTATATGAGGGTTGATGAGGTGGCTTAACCTGTTATATAAGGGTTCCCACCATTATCACTAGAGTTACCTATTATATGAGGGTTGCTTACACATTGTCCTTACCAGTGGCGTGGTATTAACACCCTTCAAGTCAGGGCAGAAATTGGACCCTAGCTTAGCCATAATTGCACATATGGGGAATGTCGGTTAAACAACTACCTCCCACAGTTTTGAACTTAGTCACAGTAAAAGAACTCATATATTTCTTCAAATATCAGTATACCAGGACTACAGTCAAATTGAGTTATAGTACGAAACTTAGATTGTTCCACCAGATTCAATACTGTCAGACAAAGTCACCCATGTTGTTAGAACTATAGTTTCAGTCATGTCATTTATCAGTAAACCATGTTTTAGTGTACAAATCTAGATATGACGTACTCACAATCTCAGTTACTATGTATGCATTTTTGTAATCTTACGTTCATATCAGTCAGCCAGTTAGCATTGTTCATGCATGTAAACCCTTTGCATTTAGCCTACCTTACTCGTATACTCAGTACTTCAGTTGTGCTAACGCATTTACGCTACGGTGCTTTCTTTTCATGTTATACCATAGGTTCACAGACACGAGTTATAGACCAATAGTAGCAGTCGTGATCCAGTATACAGAGTTGCAGTGTGTCCTTTTCATTCAAGGACTATATGATCTAATTCATTTATTATTTCAGTTAGTTTGTTTTTGTTTATGGAGTTAGTTAGATATATGTTCCTTCGACTCCTTATTTAAACAGTACTTAGAGGCTTTCAGATTTAGTTTAGATTTATTTCAGACTTCAGTTTTTTTAGGTATTTTTCACTCACACGGATGTTATGTTTTGATAGATCCTTTATTCAATTGAATCTTATGGCCTACATGTTCATGTTTCTTCATTATTACATGTATATTATGTAGTGTACAAGTATAGATATCAGTCATAGGCTAGCTTGTGGTCCTTCGGGGTCATAAGCACCGTGTAGCATTCCGGTTCAGAAAATTGGGGTGTTATAGTTTACCTATTTCTCACCCAAATCAGCCACAATAATAATAGGTAGAGTGTTTCCGTTGCCCAAAAACACGTACTATTAGTGCCCAGGCAGTTCTTTCAATTGCAACACCGGTGGCTCCTCAATGGATGCTTTGGCTGGTGGTGTTGATCAATTAGTAGGGTCAAGGTCTAGCTTTTTAGGAGCATAAGGATATGAACCCATTCCTGACAAGGCATAAATAGTCTCTTCATACTCCTCAATTCCTTCATGATCAAAGTTTATCAGAATTGCGGCTAAAGGCTCGACAACAAGTTGCTCCTCTCTGGAAACCTCCTATTCGTCCTCATAATACAAATCAACTACTGAGAACATACTCATTTATTCCTTCTACATCATTGATTTACACACATCAAACCATACCATTTTATATTCATTCTAAATAAGAGATCATTCGCACTCAAATTAATCAACATACTTTCGGTTGCTAGGAAAGGTAATCCCAAGATTATAGGCACCTCAAAGTCCACCTCACAATCTAGAATGATGAAATATGAAGGGAATATGAAGCTGGCTACCTTCACCAACAAATCATACAAAATTCCAACAGGTCGCTTTACTGACCTATCCGCCATCAGGAGCCGCATGTTGGTAGGTGTGGGATTTCCCAGAACCAACTTTCTATATACAGCCAGCAGCATCAAATTAATGCTTTCTCCCAGATCACATAATGCCTTGGCGAATTCCATAGTCCCAATTGTACATGGAATAGTGAATGCGCCTGGGTCTGGCTTCTTCTTCACCAAGTCCTTATAGAAATAGTGCTACAATGATGGAGATTATCCTTCAATTCATAGCTCACTACTCTTTTCTTAGTTATAAGGTCCTTCATGAATTTAGCATATCCTGTCTTTTGTTTGAGTGCCTCCACCAATGGCACATTTATTGTCAACTGCTTGAGCATTGCCCTGAATTTACTGAATTTTGCATCATCAATTTTCTTCTTCAATCGTTGAGGAAATGGAGGTGGTGGTCTTGGGATAGTTTTCAACACTACCTCCTTTTCCTTTTCTTTCTTTTTTTTTAAAGCATCATCAGAATTATCCAGCTTCTCAGACTCCACTGGACCTCTTTCTTCAGGTTCATCATCAACTACCTCATAACCACATGTTTGCCCACAGAAGGTCCAGGTAATATCTTACCACTTTTGTGGTAATCACCATACATGAGACATCATTTCACGAATTTTGGACCATATCAATTGGTAACATTCCTCTCTTCCTCTGGTTGAATGTTGTGGAGAGTTGGCTCATCTGCTGCTCTAACTATTTGATTGCGGTGGAGTGGAAGTTTACCAACTTACTAATAGATGATAGATCAGTCTTCATGGTAGTCACACCGTAGTTGGTAGCTTCTACTCCCTTTAACAACTTATCCATCATGTCCTCTATGGAAATCTTTTTAGAACTTGTTGTAGCAGCCTCACGATTTTTAGAAGGGACATAGATCCCTCTCTTATCATTGTTGTTCCTCTAATTTTCCCGCTCCCTATCTTTATAATCAGGCTTATCATAATAATTCCAACCTTGATTCCCTTGGCCATTGCCTCATAAACCCCCTTGATTATTAATATAGTTTGCCTCTTCTTCTATATCAGCATTAACTCTATCCTAAGATCCCACAGTTTTCACCTTCTCATTCTTACCTGATAGCAAGTTCTTGGTTAGCAAGTCCATCTGTATTTTGAGGTGAGCCATGTCTTGGTCACGCTCCTTATCTCTTTTGTGTTGTTCCACTGTAATCCCCCCAGAGACAGTGGGTCTAGCTACCATAGAGTGTCTGGTATACCATGCCGGACTCTATTTGGTCATTCTTTCTAGCATCTCTAAAGCATATAGAAATGTAAGATCAACAAACAAACAACCAACAGCATTATCTATAATTGTCTTTGTCACAGAGTTAAGAGCCCTGTACAAAGTCTCCATCAAATGTATGTCCATCATATTGTGGTTTGGACACTGTGTCAGCTTCTTCTTGAATTTTACCCAGGTTTCATTTAAGGCTTCAGTTGGGAGCTACCTAAAGTTACTGATCTCATCCCTCAATTGTACTCTCCTGGAAGGCAGAAAAAACCTTTCTAAGAAAGCTCTTTTCAACTGCCTCCAGTTGGTTATTGAATCGGGTGTCAGCTCATTTAGCCATAAAGTTTCCTCCCCAGACAAATACAATGGAAACAATCTCAACCAATAGAATTCTATCCCACTCCTGTGTTATTAAAACATTTACAGATGGTGACAAAATTCACCAGATACAAGTTCAGGTCATTCCTAGGAAGGCCACCAAACAACCCCTTCAGATTGAAGAGTTGAATCATAGTGCTTGTAATATTGAATTTAGACCCAGGTGACAACGGTGGAGGAATAATTGCACCCGTTTCACCTTCTATATCCATTCCATCTTCATCATCATTGAGGTCATACTGAACCGGCTGGTACTCTTTCTTTTCTCAGAACGGACGATTCCTGTTAACATTACGCCATACTGGTGCAGCTACTTGCTCTGCAAGCCTTGGGTTACCAGGATTTAGAAACTCCTCATCTCCCAAATCTTTATCCTCAAGATTTTGATGTCATGCTTGTTGACCGACATTTTGCGCATTCACCTGAGCTTTAGCTAAGGTTGCGAATCTGTTAGCCTCTTGCTGTTCTGCCATTCTTTCAATTCGTTGCGGTTTTGGATTAACTGGTAATAATGGTTGATAAAATTCAAACTACACTCTTGAATGGGAGTAAGCAATCAATTTCAATATAAAATCCAACTAGGTTGGGGTCAAATCCCACAGGGAATAGGGTGTAAACTCAAGTTATTTACGAAATAATTCACTGGTAGTTTACTGTTTCCTAAAATAGGGGTTTAAATTTCTCAGACAATTGTTAGTCACTTTGAGATTAATGTTTGTAATTAATATTTAATGAAATAATCGGGATTACGTTCACTAGGGTTTATGGTATATGACAGATGCTACAAATAACTCAAGGTTCTCATAGTGGTTAGGATGACACGCTATCTCTATTGATAGTATGCTCGAATGTCTCTCATCCTATTCAAGCATCTAATTTCCTAATCCCCTCATCCTTAGGGAATCGCAACTCACTGCCCAGATTTTACCTCAGGTTAATCAACCTTGTTATAGCGCTGATTATTAAACGAAGCCTTTCCAAGTCCCTGTATATAATTCACTTCCTACTGTTTATAATTTATTTCTCAAGCAAACCAAAGTAGGTATGCCTATTGTTCGCAACCAATAGACATAAGTTAGAATATCAGAATTACCAAGAAATCCTAACACATATTCAACCTTGAGTAATTAATCAACACCTTAGTATGACCTAACCCTAGATTCCATAACCCAGGTTAAGAGAGTTTAGCTACTTATGATGCAGGAAATAAGCACATAAGTTGAATTCATAATTGAAAGGATTTAACTTACAATAATGAAGGAAATCACAAAGTGTTCTTTCAATTGAATCACAAGGAAAACCACCAAAATATTTGTCTGAGAGAGAGAGAAAAAAAAGTTGTATATTGTAGGATATGTCAATTAGTTGATCGATTATAGAAAAACCCTAAAACAAGGATTTAAATAGCTAACCCTAAATAAGGAAATAAAATTAATGTTTCAGATTTTCTTCGGAATAGATGACAGCGATTGTAACGGCCTATCATGATTTTGATGGCTTGTCACGGACGTCGTCAGCTTCTCTGCAAATTCAGCTTCTACTGCCTAAGGTTGACGACGATAGTGACAGCTTATCAGGATCTTGATGGCGTGTCATAAAGGTCATCACAAAACTTTCTGCAACTCTCCTCTTCTGTTTAAGTTTGACGGCATACTTGACAACCATCACCAGGCTGACAACGTGTCATGGATGTTGTCAGCCACACTTAGCTCTTCATTGGCTTTCGATTTCATACTTTTTACTTCCTTTATTTGTGGTTCTCCTTCTTCTCTACTCTTACTGCAAAACCAAAGTAAACTAATCAAAAATGACTAAAGTTGCTCAAGACTTTGCAATACTTTAGAGTTAAAAGCTTCAAATGTGTTAGCATGGGCTCACACATCAACACCCTCAACTTAAACAATTGCTTGTCCTCAAACAACCTTAACATAACTAAGAGTATACAAAGTACAATTTGGCATCTAACTACTCATATCATTTCAGAATACATGCACCATCTCCAAGGTTAGTCAAATTAAGAGCAACTGTGTCTATTATTGAAAACACCCATGCAACTCACAAGGATCAAGATATCACAAAAATTTCAAAAACAACCAGCCAGCACGTACCAAAATCACACTATCTGAAAAAGACAATAATTAGCAACATACCTAGTGTGCCCTCACAACAAAGAAATCCCTTTTTCACTCATGTCAGAATTTATACGCACGGGGATAAACACAAGACTCACTCTCATAATGAAGTTCCAAAATTGTGCATCAAATGCCATAGGCTTCACCTTATAGTCAGTACCCAAGTCTTCGAACAGGTAAGTTAGGATCACTATAAGGCTTTTCTTAAGCTTGTAACGTAGGCTAGGGGATGGTATGATATTCATGGATATTTCAAAGTGACTAAGCTTCCTTGACACTACATTAGACCCTAGGGGTTTCAACTCTTAACCTTCTTTTCTTCCATCTTTTATTGATCATGCATGCTTAAGATGGATGCGGCCGTTTTATTTAACTGATTACCTTTTTATCTTTTTTCTCACAGTTTTCTCTTTTCTTATTTCTTTTTCACCGCACCCAAACCTTTATTCATCCTTTTTATTGTACCTCCCTTCATATACAGATTACATCATGCACCCCTATAATAACCACCCTCAACTTAGGTTATTTGCCTAAGTCAAGGTGTAAAGTGTCCAAGAAGGACCAGGTCTAAGATAGGTTCATTGTGATGTAAACGAAAAGGTGAAAGGTGCAAGAGAGAAAAAAATAGGTTATTTAGGCTCAAAGGGGAAGCAAGGGATATTATTCACATTGGGAAGGTCATTTAGGCTAACGTGGGCTAAGATGCAAAAACGGCCTATGATCTTTTCCTAATATCTATTTGATGACCATGGTACGACTAATCGGGCAAGTTCTAGATTCAAAGCACAATAGGAACTGAGCAAGACCTTACACACACATGGCACACAAGTATCTTAAATATCACTACTTATATGGTTCATGCATTTGTTTAACACAGGTCATTCATTTGCCATACTAATGCCACAAAAAGATACACAGTGGTCACATTGGATGCAATTCAAACAGTACAAAATAGATCAGACCACTGGAGAAGTACTCATAAATCACAAAATAAACCAACTGCCTCAAGTACTTATACTACTCCTAATTATCTACATACTATGTTACAACAACAATTTACCCTACACCCTCAACTTAATAATCAAAAATAAAATGCACTAAGGGTTTGGGTATACCTAAAGACAGTCAAGTACGTGGATCCTGGGTCTTTGACCCTGCTACTGTATCATCTACTGTCTTCTCCCCATCAGGAGTATCTGGCCTAGTGGTGGTCGGAGCCTAGCTAGATGAAGCACCTGCAGCCTTAGCTCGAATGGATGCTTCCCATTTCTCATTATCAACCATAGACTCTAATCTTGCCTTTTTCAACTCTTTATTTTCTGCCTTCTTCTTTGCTTTTCTTTCTTGTTCACTATCTGGCTCTTCTCTCTTATTCTTGCCTTTATTTTCCCCCTTTTTCTTCTTTTTCTTCGAGGAGTCAACAGTGAGATCATGTCTAGGAATTTCTTTCTCCAATTCTTCCACAGTCGAACCTGTTGGCATCATAATTTGGTGCTACTGCAGCACCCAAACCTCAGTATTAACCTTATCCAATGCAGCACTGAATGTAGAAAGATCAGCACCTATCATCTCTTTTGCCCGGGCATCGAATCTATTCTCCAAATCTGCAACTCGCACAGGCAATGTCACAAAAGGCTCTAGTGTAGCCTTGATTCTTTTATCCACAGCAGTAGCAAACTATTTGGTGAAAGCATGTAGCTGGGCCTCACACCACTTTGCTTGATTAGCCACCTTCCTGATATCAATAGGCTGAAATGCCAAACCTGTTTCTGCTGAAAGAACTGAGGGATTGGCTTCAGTTTTAGGCACTGAAGCTGCCTGTGCTGAAGAATCTTATACATCAACCTGAGGTACTGCTCCTATATCTGTAACCGGTGGTTTCACTACTACCTCTGCCCCTCTGTCAAGTCTAAGTCCCAACTGAATCTCACCAAACCATATGGGGTTGTGAGTCTTCTGGGCATGAATATCTTTGTCAACTCTCATAATCTTTGGCACCTCAACAACTCCACACAGCTCTGTAATAAGAAATAGAAAAGGATAAGCAGTGTCGACCTTTGACATCCTGATCTTCATCTCATCCATAATGATTTCCCTACAGTTCAAGAGAAGCTGCTGCACCAAACTTGCTACCAAAATAGCCCGATCATCACCTAGAATATTATCTCCCTCAGTAGGCATTAGTCAAACTTGCACTATGCCCCACCAAAATTTTGCCTCTTGAGTCAATAAGTAATTACAGATTCTCTTATTTGGGTTTGTCACCCAAGCCGGTTCTCTATCAGCGATGATGTTGGCTAACCAAGGACATTGCATGTCCTTATTCTTTATCCGAGCATAAAATTATAGTGTGGTGGCCTGAGGCATGAAGTTGGGGTCGTGTAAGAATCTACTAATGGCTCTAGTCAAAATATCAATGCTTACACCCCTCACCTAAACTCTTACTAAAATAGGTTGATTTGCTACTTTATGACCTGGTTTGCATATATTCTCCAATTTGGCTTGGTAATTCATGTAAAAATCCCAAACCAGTATGGGGAAAAATGAACCTCCCCTTTCTGCAGTTCGTCCTAAGCCGTATTCTTTGAATTTCTTCTCCACTTCTGGGTATCTACTCAGCCAATTTGTGATGATCATTTTTATTCTTGGATTGGCCTCTTCGCATACCTTCTATCAGTTTTTTTCAACCCAGTAATATAGATGTCTTCAGCTCTAGGGATTTGCCATCTAGCATTATTCCTCACTTCCTGGTTCTTACATTTGATAAGAGTCCTCTGAGGTGGAGATTCTTCATCATCTTGTTTCTTAGTGGATGGGGACCCAAAAGCTGTTCCTTCATTCTTAGATTTTTCAGATTCTTCTTGATCCTCTTCATCATCTTCAGCATGTTCAGACTTATGTTGTTCAGACTCACCTTTTTCAGACCCCTCCTACTCAGAAGTTGTGGTCGACTTAGTATCATCACTATCCTCTACCTCAATTGGTGGAGGTGATGGAGTTTTCTTTGGACTCTGCTTCTTCTTTAGCCTTCTGAGCAAGGGTTCCTCCTCTTCGTAGTCAGATTCCTTGTTGAGGAGCTTACGATGTACATCATCTTTACCTGCTTTCTTTGGTTTTGTGGGACTTTTTCTTTTTGGTGCCATTTTATAGTACCTAGAGACATTAGAAGAATGTTAGTCAACCCTAAAGATCACAAACACAGGTATATTAATAAGACGACAATTTGTGACAAGTGTCACGACCATGATAGCTTATCATAGTTGTCGTCAACCTCAGATAGAACACAAAAAAATTTTACCCTTTCTCACGACCTTCATTATAGGCCATCACAATTATGATAGCCTGTCACGATTGTCGTCATTTCTATCCAGAACCAACTTTAGTTTTGTTAGCTTTTGACAACATTCCTGATAAGCCACCATGATGGTGATAGCCTATCATGGATGTCGTCATACTTATCAGAACCCACTTTTGACTTTAACTTAATTTTTTGTCCCCATTCTTGCTCAAGATTTACTTAAATTTGAATCGTGAGCTATCATTTCAACCCTTGGGCTTTTACAGCAAACCCTAGGTGTGATTTTAGTCATTTTCTAAGTTTGATCTTGGTTCAATCACATTGGAGACTTGAGTTATCTTTCATTCACCATACATCACAAGCAAAAAAGTGTTGAAGTAGAGTATACCTGATGGAGCTTTTAATCTAGTGCCACGCACAAGAAAAAGTGTGAAGGAAGAAGATGTTCTTAATTCTTAAGTGCAAACCACACACAAATTAAATTTGTTTAGAGTTTTTTTTCCAAGAATGGAAACTATTTTAACTAAGTAAGAAAATATAACTAAAGAAAAAGAAGTTAAAAGCGGTGGAAATTTGAAAAGGCTCGCGATTTGGGCCAGGTCGGATCTGATTAAAATTAGGCCCAGTTTTCAGATTTTAGGCTTTATGATGAAGACGATTTGTGACGGCTTGTCATAGTTGTGATATCCCTTCAAGATCATCATCAACAATAGGTAGAGAATTTCTAAAGTCTGATCTAGCTGACAGCATTCGTGATAGCTTGTCACAGTTGTGACGGCTTATCATGGATGTCATCATGACCTTCCAGCTGACCCTTTGCATTTTTTTCACCTTCTCTATACCAAATACTAATTTAAAAAATAAGAACACTTGCTCAAACATAAAAATTCAAGGTTGCCTCCCATTAGCACCTGATTTACTATCGCGGCACGACTAGGTTCTCTTGACTACTCAAAATTCGCCAAGACAACCTGTTGATACCCCTTTTATCATCCTCATAGAAGACGTCAACGATTGAGAAGAAATTCATATCATTTTGTTGTGACATGGGTTGATGCATTTTAAATTTTGCCTCCTTTTTACCGAGCATAAACTTGAGCTTATTCAACTCCATATCAACCATTACTCTTCTTGTTGCCAAGAGTGGCCTTCCCAAGATAATGGGTACCTCAAAGTCCACATCATAATCTAGTACCACAAAATCAGCAGTAAGAATAAAGTCTGCTACTTTCACCAACACATCATGCAAAATTCCAACAGGCCATTTTATGGACCTATCTGCCATCACCAGTTGCATGTTAGTAGGTGTTAGATCTTTCGAACCCAGCTTCTTACATATAGCAAGTGGCATCAGATTCACGCTGGCACCCAAATCACATAATGCCTTTGCAACATCCAGAGACCTAACCTTACACGGAATAGTAAATGCACCTGGGTCGGCCTTCTTTTACACTAAGAATCATATGGAAACCGCGCTACAATGGTGGAGATTGTCCACCTGCTCACTGCTGACCTTCCTCTTCTTTGGGAAGAGGTCTTTCATGAACTTAGCATATCCTATCATTTGCTCAAGTTCCTCAACCAAAGGTACATTAATTATTAATTGCTTGAGCATAGCTATGAACTTGCCAAATTTTGCCTCATCGACCTTTTTCTTCAATCATTGAGGAAAGAGAGTTAGTGGTCTAGGGATGGTCTTTAACACCACTTCCTCATCCTTCTCATTTTTTTTCTAAAATATCAACAAAACCATCCAGCTTCTCAGACTCCACTAGACTACTTTCTTCGGGTTCATCAATACTTACCTTATTTTCCACTGATTTGCCCACAGAGGGGTCACATAACAACTTACCACTCTGAGTGGTAATCTCCATGCATGAACCATCATTTCGTGGGTTTTGAACTGTATCACTAGGTAAAGTACCAGTTTTTCTCTAGTTCAATGTAGCAGAAAGTTAGTTCATCTGCTGCTCCAACTGCTTAATAAAAGCAAAGTGTGAGCTAATCAACTGACTGAGGGTAGAGAATTCACTCTACATAGTAGTTACTCCCTAGTTGGAAGCTTCAAATCCCTTCAACAACTTTTCCATCATGTCCTCTATAGACATGTTGCTAGAGCTAGTTGTTGCAGCATCCCTACTTCTAGGAAGAACATACAAACCACTCCTATCATTATTGTTTCTCTAATTTCCCTGCTCCCTATCTTTATAATAAGGCTTGTCATAGAATTTCCGACCTTGGTTCCCTTGGATATTACCTGTGAAACCCCTCTTACTACTCACATAGTTTGCCTCTACATCGGCACCTGTAGCAACAGTACCCTGAGATTCCACAACCTTAACTATTTTGGTCTTGCCTGACGGTAAGTGCTTGGTCATCAAGTCCATCTCTGTCTTTAAGTGGGCCATGTCTTGGTCTCGCTCCTCATTCCTTCTGCACTGCTCTATAGTTACACCATTGGCAATAGTCGGGATAGCCACTACAGAATCCCTAGTATGCCAAGCCCAACTCTTTTTAGTCATTCTATTTAGCATGTCAGAAGTATCAAGGAAAGAGAGATCAATGAATTAACCACTTGCAGCAATTGTCTTTCTCACAGATTTGAAAGCTCTATACAAAGTCTCCTTCAAGTGAAAGTCTATCATGTTGTGGTTTGGACATAGTGCAAGCTTCTTCTTAAATCTCTCCCATATTTTGTGCAATGCTTCAGTTGGGAGGTGTCTAAAATTAGTGATTTCGTCCCTCAACTGTACCCTTCTGGAGGGTGGAAAGAATCATTCTAGAAACACCTCTTTCAACTGCCTCCAGTTGGTTATAGAATCAGGCTCTATCTCATTTAACCACATTGTTGCCTCTCCAAATAGAGACAAAGGGAAAAATCACAATCGGATCACATTCTGGCTCACTCCCAAATTGTCAAAAGATTTGCAAACAGTGATAAAGTTCACCAAATATATGTTCGGGTCTGTCACCAGGTAAGCCTCCAAATAACCTCTTCAGATTTAGGAGTTGGATCATGGTGCTTGTTATGCTGAATTTTGCACCTGGTGCCAATGGTGGAGGAATGATAGCACCCATTGCACCAGCTCCATCCATTCCTTCATCATATTTATTAGCCTCGTATTGAACGAGCTGTTGGCCATACCTTCCTTGGATTGGACAGTTTCTATTGATATTTTGCTGCACTAGTGCAGCCAGTTGCTCACCTCGCCTTAGTTTTTGAGGATTTAGCAATTCCTCAACACCCAAGTCTTCGTCATTAGGGTTCTGGTGATATGCTTGTTGACCCAAATTCTGTACGTTTACCTAAGCCCTAGCCAAAGCAACTAGTCTATCCGCCTCCTATTGTTCAGCCATTTTCCCAATCAGTTGAGGTTTTCGATTGATTGGCAATAACGGTTCCCCGAAACTTCTTATTTTTGGCATAAACAACACAGTACGTATAATAGACGAAAACAACAAATAAACATAAATCAAGAAAATTTAACTAATAGCAAATTAGTGTACACAAACTTTTAGTTTACAACCGTATTCCCTGGCAACGGCGTAATTTTTGATAATGCTCAAACTACACTCTTGAATAGGTGTAAGCGATCGTTGTCAATATAAAACCCAACTAGGTTGGGGTCGAATCCCATAGGGAATAGGGTGTGAACTCAAGTTGTTTACAAAATAATTCACTGGTAGTTTACTGTTTCCTGAAATGGGGTTTAAATTTCTCAAACAATTGTTAGTCACTTTGAGAGTAATGTTTGTAATCAATATTTAATGAAATAATCGGGATTATGTCCACTAGGGTTTATGGTATATGACAGATGCTATAAATAACTCAAGGTTCTCACAGTGGTTAGGATGACAAGATATCTCTATCGATAGTAAGCTCAAATGTCTCTCGGCCTATTAAAGTGTCTAATTTCCTAATCCTCTTGGACTTAGGGAATCGCAAATCACTGCCTAGATTTTACCTCAGGTTAATCAACCTTGTTATAGCGCTGATTAGTAAACGAAGTCTTTCCAAGTCCCTGTATATAATTCACTTCCTACTATTTATGATTTATTTATCAAGCAAACCAAAGTAGGTATGACTATTGTTCGCAACCAATAGACGTAAGTTAGAATATCAGAATTACCAAGAAATCCTAACACCTATTAAACCTTGAGTAATTAATCAACACCTTATCATGACCTAACCCTAGATTCCATAACCCAGGTTAAGAGAGTTTAGCTACGCATGATGCAGGAAATAAGCACACAAGTTGAATTAATAATTGAAAGGATTAACTTACAATAATGAAGGAAATCACATAGTGTTCTTTCAATTGAATCACAAGGAAAACCACCAAAATTTTTGTCTTTGAGAGAGAGAGAGAGAAGAAAAAGTCGTATGTTGTAGGATATGTTAATTAATTGATGGATTATAGAAAAACCCTAAAATAAGGATTTAAATAGTTAACCCTAAATAAGGATATAAAATTAAAGTTTCAGATTTTCTTCGGAATAGATAACTGCGACTGTGATGCACTATCATGATTTTAACAGCCTGTCATGGACGTCGTCAACTTCTCTGCAAATTCAGCTTGTACTGCCTAAGGTTGATGACGACAGTGACGTCCTATCAAGATCTTGACGGCATGTCATGAAGGTCTTCGTAAAACTTATGCATTTAATTACCTAATTCTCTCGGGCTTAGGGAATTTATATTCATGATCAGATTTTACCTCAGGTAAATCAACCTTGTTACAATGTTAAGTATTAAATGGAAGTTTTTACTGCTTCCAAGTCCCTGTTAATAATTCACTTCCCACTATATTTGATTTCTTTCTCAAGAAAATCAAAGCAGGTGTTATGTATCATTTGCAACCAATAGACAATAATTAAAACCTCAGAATTATCAAAGAGTCCTACTACCTTTTGAATCTTGAACACTCAGCACCTTATTAAGACTTAACCCTAGATCCCATAACTTAGGTTAAAGGAATTTAGCCGCTCATGATGTAATAATCGAAACAATTTGTTATATTTATGATTTGAAAGATAAACTTACCACAAGATGAATATAAACTAGAGATTCTAAGATTAGATCACAATGGTAATACCAAAATAATGATGCTAATCTCTTCAAAATAAATGCTTGTTCAAGTCAAGAAACTAGAGAGAGAAAATATCAAAATACGTGTCTCAACACTCAAGTTTTTTTCTTCTCCCTCGTTTTTCAAGAAAACCCTCAACAATGCTTTAAATAGTTCACCCTAATTATGGAAACAAAATGATAAAGTTTAAAAATTCCTCGAATTAGGTGACGTCATTCGTGATAACCTATTAGGAGGCTGATAACTTGTCACAAATGTAGTTAGCTCCTCTTTTCTTTTGATACTCACTGCCTAAAGCTGATGAAAACTGGTGATGTCCTATCAACTCCTTGATGACTTATCACAAATGTCATTAAGTGTCTACCTCAGCCCTCATGTTCTGCCTTAGGCTGATGATAACTTTGACGACCTATCAGCTCCTTGATGGCTTATCACAAAATGTTATCACAACTCTTAACTCAGGTGCATTCTCAGTCTGAAGCTGACGATGAAGCCGATAAGTTATCACATGGATGACTGATAACGCTCAACTTACACGTCAATTTAGTGCAAAGCGATCATCATCAATATATTTACCCAACTTTGGAGTTGGGTTCGAATCTACAAGGAACAATGTGAGTGGAGATTAAACTAATTTGAAACTATAGCTACAAGTTGAATTCAAACAGCTGATATGGAAAAATAAAATGGGTTTTTTTAGTTTAGCAAGTAATTATTGATCACTTTAGCTTCAGTGTTTGTAATCAAGAGTTTATGGAAAACCAGAATTATGTTCACTATGGGTTTTGGTACTTGACAGATGCTAATAGTTGTTCAAGATTCTCATAGGAGGTAGGACAACAGGTTATCTTTATCGAAGTTATGCCTATATGTCTCTCGACCTACTTAAGCATTTAATTACCTAGTCCTCTCGGACTTAGCGAATTTATATTTATTAACCAGACTTCACCTTAGGTTAATCAACCTTGTTACTACATTGATTATTAAACAAAATTTTAGTGTTTCCAAGTCCCTATTGATAATTCACTTCCCACTACATTTGATTTCTTCTCAAGCAAATCAAAGCAAATGTTATCTATCGTTTGCAACCAATAGACGATAATTAAAGTCTCAGAATTATCAAGGAGTCCTACTACCTTTCGAATATTGAACACTTAGCACCTTATCAAGACTTAACCCTAGATCCCATAATTCAGGCTAGAAAGGGTTTAGCCACTCATGATGTAATGATCGAAACAACTAGTAAAATTCATGATTTGAAAGATAAACTTACCAGAAGATGAACAGTAACTAGTGATTCTCAGATTGGATCACAATAGAAAACCCAAAATATTGATGGAAATCTCTTCAAAGTTAATTGCTTGTTCAAGCCAAGAAACTAGAGAGAAAAGCAACAAAATACATGTCTCCCAAAAGATGTTCGGAACTCCTTAGAAAACCCTAAACAATGCTTTAAATAGTTCACCCTAATTATGGAAACAAAACCATAGAGTGCAGCAATTTCTCGAACAGGTGATGCAATTCGTGATGCCTTATCAGGAGGCTGACGACTTATCACAAATATCGCCAGCTCCTCTTTGATTTTGACATTCACTGCCTTAGGCTGAGGACGAACTATGATGTCCTATAAACTCCTTGACAACTTATCACGAATGTCATTAAGTCTCTACATCAGCTCTCACGTTCTGCCTTAGGATGACGACAATTTTAATAACCTATCATCTCCTTGACGGCTTATCACAAAATGTCATCACAACTCTAAAACCAGGTTCATTCTCTGTCCAAGGCTGACGATGAAACTGATAACTTATCACAGGGCTGATGAATTATCAGAAATGTCGTTAGCAATACTTCTCTTCAAATTACTTCAGATTTCACTTCTTTGCTTCCAACCTTGTTGGTTCTCTAGCATCTTAGCTTTTACTGCAAAATCAACATAAAATAATCAAAAATGACAAAATTTGCTTAATACTTTGCAATTATTCTTAGTTAAAAGCCTCAAATATGTTAGCATCAGCTCACACATCGCTGACGACTTATCAGAAATGTCGTCAACCATACTTCTCTTTGAATTACTTCAAATTTCAAGGCCTTTTCTTCCATCCTTGTTGGTTCTCTTGCATCATAGCTTCTACTGCAAAATCAAACATAAAACAATCAAAAATGACAAAAGTTTCTTAGGACTTTGCAATTATTCTTAGTTAAAAGCCTCAAATATGTTAGCATTAGCTCACACATCAAACGGTAAATCTTAGTGTCCCCTGGATGAATATATTGACATGCACCATGCGCTTCTGCAAGAATTAGTTGTCTCACATCATCTACACATGGCACACATAGCCTACCCTGGAAACGCAACACACAATCTCCCTCTTGTAAGAAAACCTCTACTTTCTGGTCTCTGACTAACTCTTTCAGCTTAGATAAACTAGGATCCATGTCCTGCTTTTCTTTCACCTCAAATACTAAAAAAGATTCTAAACTATTCTACAACCAAACACTACCCTCAGCCGAATCAACCAAACGGACTCATAGTCTGGCTGCTGGTGAACTTTCTGAACTAAATTTTTCTTACCATCCTCCACGTGAGAAACACTACCCATGGAAAACCTAATGAGGGCATCTTATACTATATTGGCCTTGCTCAGGTGGTACAAAACACTCATATCATAATATTTTAACAATTCTAACCATCTCCTCTGACGTAGATTCAAGTCCTACTGTGAAAACACATACTACAACCTTTTATGGTCTGTGAACACATCAACATACACCCTATACAAATAGTGTCTCCAAATCTTTAAGGAAAACACAATAGCTGCTAACTCAAGATTATTGGTGGGATAATTCTTTTCATGGGGTTTAAGCTTTCTAGAGGCGTAGGCTATGACCTTCCCCTTCTGCATCAAAACATATCCCAAGACAACTCTGGAAGCATCACAGTATACAACAAATTCATCTAAACTATCAAACAAAGTCAAAACTAGGGTTGTAGTGAGTTGATTCTTCAACTCCTGAAAACTTTTCTCACAATATTCTGACCACTAGAAATTAACTTTATTCTGAGTAAATTTGTACATGGGGGATGCAATAGACAAAAATCTTTGACAAACCATCGGTAATAGCTGGCCAAACCTAAGAAACTCCTGATATCTAATAGAGAGACGGGTTTGGGCCAGTTTCTCACATCTTTAGTCTTTTGAGGATAAACTCTAATGTCATCACCAAAACTAATGTGACCAAGAAAAGCTACTGACCTTAGCCAAAATTCATACGTACTGAATTAAATGAACAACTGATGGGCTCTAAGAGTCTGCAATATATCATGAGGTGGTCTGCATGATCATTTTTGTTACGAGGCTAGACAAGGATGTCATCTATGAAGACTATGACAAACATGTCTAAGTACTACTTAAACACTCTGTTCATCAAGCCCATGAAATTTGTTGGGCCATTTGTGAGACTAAAAGGCATCAGAAAAAATTCAAAGTGACCATAGAGAGTTTAGAAAGTTGTTTTTGGAATGTCACATTCTCTGACTTTGAGCTGATGATAGCCAGATCTGAGGTCTATCTTAGAAAAATAACTGGCACACTGAAGTTGGTCGAACAAGTCATCAATTCTAGGAAATGGGTATTTATTCTTGATTATAACTTTGTTCAACTGACGGTAATCTATACATATTCTGAGAAAACCATTATTCTTTTTTACAAATAGAACTGGTGCACCCCAAGGAGATAAATTAGGCCTAATAAACCCTTTGTCTAAGAGGTCTTTCAATTATTCTTTCAACTCTTTAAGTTTAACTAGAGCTATTCTGTATGGTGGAATAGAGATGGACAGAGTATAAAAAAGAAGGTCTATTTCGAAGTCAATATTCCTTTTGGGAGGAACTCCGAGAAGATCTTTGGGAAATATATCTGGAAGTTCACTTATGATCGGAATGACTCAAGATTAAGAGTCTCAGAACTAGAGTCTTTGACTCATACTAGATGATAGAGGCACCCCTTGGATATCATTTTCTTGCTCTAAGGTATGAAACAAGTTAAACCCTAAGTGTTGTGGTACTACCCCTCCATTCAAGGAAAGGTTCATTCGGGAACTGAAAATAGACAATTCTGATCCTCTAATCAATTAAAGCATAGAATGAATGAAGACAATCCATTCCGAGAATGATGTCAAAATCCATCATCTCTAGCTCTACAAGATCTGCTGAAGTAACTTTCTAAGACACCATAACTAGACAGTTTTTGTATACCAGCCGAGCTATGATAGACTTACCTACTGGGTAGATACTGAGAAAGGATCTTCTAGGATTTTAGGGCTGACTCTGAAGTTGATGGCTATGTAAGGAGTTACGAAAGATAGAGAAGCTCTAAGATCTAACAAAGCATAAACATGTAAATTAAATACTTGTATCATACCAGTAACCACATCAGGAGAACTCGACTGATTCTGTCGGGATTGAAGTACATAGAGCCTATTTGGGCGCTGCCAACTGGTGGCACTGGAAGCGGCGCCCTGCTGAGATGGGCAATCGAATTGAACTGGTGGATAGTTATGCTGACTCTGCAAACCCACCTAAGGACATTCTTTAATCCTATTGCATGACTTACAATGCTCAAAACACACATCGCTGCCAGCCCTGTAGACACCCTAATAGTTTTCGCCATATTTTTCGTAAATAGGATTTGTTCAAGAACTGTTCACACTATCCTGAGATTTAGTGCCTGGCGCCCTATCCTTTTTATCATTCCTAGATTTAGGCATCGGTGAACTAGACGAAGATGGAGCTAGGACTAAAGATTTTGGGTAGAACTGAGGATGATTACCACCTTCTAACTTTGGCTGAGTGAAATTGAAGCTACCTGTTTTGGCCTTCTTATTCTCCCTCTCTTTCTCCTTAGTATTTTGTTCCTCAATATTTTGAACATGGACCATCAACCTATATAAGTCCTTCTCCTTTATCAGAAATGGAATCCTACACTCCTTGACCACACTGTAAGATACACCAGACATGAACTTGCTCATCTTAGACCTATTATCATTTACCACATGAGGAGCATACTTAGCCAACTAAGTAAACTTAAGGGAATACTCTTTCACACTTATGTTTCTCTATTTTAGGTTGATAAACTCCAACACCTTAGCCTCCCTCAACTCCAACGAAAAGAACCTATCTAAGAAAACAGTAGCAAACTCCTCCAATTCTATAGGCCCTGCATTTGCAACTCTTTCTACCTTCCACTACTTAAACCACGTATGAGCTACATCTTGAAGCTGACAGGAAGCTAACTCAGCACTCTTACTATCAGTCACCCCATAATGTTTGTTACCTTCTGTACCATATCGAGGAATTCTTATGGATCCTCTTCAGACTTAGACCCTGAAAATAAATGAGGGGTTATTCGGGTGAAGTCCAAAATTCTAGCTACAGTAGTATTGGCCACTGGGTTGGCATGAACAGAAGTTGGTCAAAAATTTTGAGTTACCAGAGGGTAGGCTAGAGGGGTAAATACTTCTCTAAATTCTGTGTGAAAAATGTACTTATTCAGGGGATCTTCCTAAACGGGCAGAGATGCTAACTGGTTCCCAGTTTTTCTTCCACTGGTCTTTTTAAGAGGCATGTTCTATAAACAAAAGGAAAAGGTGGATTAGACAGAGAGTTTAACTTGAGCTCATGCTCACTCGCACGATATGAACACTGACAGAAGGGAACTTTTCCTACAAATTCCCCATAACCTCTTATCCAAAAGTGTGGTACGCTGCACACCCATGCACAAGACTCTACTTAATGTGGATTTCAGACTCCCTAGGATATTTTAGAACTTTAGGATTTAATACCATGTTTGTAATGCCTCGAAACTACACCCTGGGTGTCACACAGTGCTTACGATCCCAAAGAACCACAAGCTAACCCATGACTGGTACCTGCTGTGAGCACTAAAAAATAATCAAGAACACATATGCGGAAGTAAAGATTGGAAATTCCATAAGGTTCAAAAAACTGAATCAATACTGAGAACATCTTTATAATAACTGCTAAATGAAAGTGTCTGAAAACCTCTAATATCTGAAATAAATGAGTTTATAGGACAGGCCTAACTAACTCCATCTACTTTCTGAAATAACTAAAATGCTAAAAATATTGTAGATAATGCAATAACTAAATAAGTGTCACATCCTTGGCGGATGAGGACTCACTATTGTAGCTGAGGCTTATCGACTGATCTAACTAAGTATGGTTAGGGACCCGAGCATCTGAACCTATGATATGAGACATCATAGCGCAAAGAGAGAGTATGCGTCAGTACTTTGAATGTACTTGTATGTTAGGTGTGGTTAGGTTAATATGCATGGGTTCACGTCCATGAAAATAGTAACTAAATATCATGAAGTAACTAGATGAGATTGTATGCAAAATTGGGACTACTGTAAGTACTAAATATGTAATTACCAAGCATATATCATCTGTCTGAATTATTCTAAAGTTGAAGTACTGAGTTTCTTATAACTGAATGACTGATAATTATAAGTTATGATTATGTAGAATTAAACCGAGTTCTATACTGGGTACTAAATACTGAAACTATAACTGTAGGAGTTATCATCTAACCGACATACCCCTATTATAGATTGATTTGGGGTCCAATCTATAACCCCAGTTGAGAGGGTGTTAGCACTGTGCCATGGGTAACCAACATTAGCTGTGTCAACCCTAATCTAGCAGGAAGACTCATAAGTTTATATGGTTACGTCAACCCTAGTCTGGCAGAAAGACGATTTACCCGACACTGGCTATGTAGTTCTGTAACTCAAGGACTGCTACTAAGTGGCAAACCCTCTACTGGCAGGAATTCCCCCATCCCTGGGTTAGCTTGGTGCTAAATCCTACTCCCAACTGACTCGACACTGGAAAAGATCATTAGATTGTACTAGGCTTGACTGATATCACACTGATTCTATTAACTAACCGAATGCTACTATTCGGGATAACATGGAATCCTTCTATTTTTATTGGAGACTAGACAAATAGTTAATTTTGGGTATTCAATACCCCCAGGACTCGATATCAAAGATAATGTAACCATATCTCAACTTTAAAAGCATCACAAATAGGTTACCATGCATAATTCATTCACATAGACATTTTGTCAAACACCTAGGATACATAATTCTTGTATATAAGAATGAGCAATATAGGAATATCATGACTACCACATTCAACCCCACAATTCAAAGATTTAACATGAGGGTTACATAAATCAACAAACATTCTAGTTTATTTATATGAAATTCAAAATATTTTTGTCTTGAATCCCACACAACAATGCATACATGAACACAATTCCATTCAAGAATGTAAACCATAATCTAAGTTTTGAAAAAGAGATTCTTGAACTCCAAGGGTGGAAGAAACCCAAGGATGAACACCTAAACATCCCTTGATTGTTGAATTCTTTATAATTATTGGGTAATTCTTGAGGCTTGGACTTGAATTTGATGAACCTAGGATTTTTTTCTTGAGAGGTTTGGTGAAATAATGAGTGAATTTATCCCTTCGGTAGGCTTAATTTTTTGTTATGGATGAATAATGTAAGGGGAAATGACCGGATTACCCCCACAAGACCATAACATAATACAAAAAATATGCCCAGTAAAGCAACAGGTGATGCGCCATGTCAATGGTATCGACGCAATTACTGATGCATTGCGTCGATAGTGATGATGTGTTGGCCAATATGATGCATCCTAATTACATTGGCTTGTTGTTTTTGTCATCCGAACATGTCTCAAACAATGTCCAAAAATTCCAAATATCACTCAAGATGACCTATAGATAACCCTAATCATGAATCAATTTAAAAATCGACAATCTAAGGCCGAAAAGATCGATAATGAGACCATTGAAATATAGAGGCTGAAAATGAGGCTGAGTTTTAACACTTAGCTAAAGTTTTTCTAAGTCTGGGACCTCTTTTGGAATGCTATAAAGGACTAAAATAGGCTAGGACTTTATGGGGTCTTACAATACACCTTTTTGACTACATAGCAAAGGGGTTGATTCTGCCAGAAGGCACTGCGGTTAGAACCACTCATTGCACTAAAGGAAAAAATTGATAAATATACCCCTAAGTTATGACAAATGATATGACAAATATATCCTTAAATTATGAAAAATGGTTTGTATATACTCTTCATACTTTGGGTATACATATGCCCTACTATTAATAAATACATATATCTGATACCAACATATGTGTACCCAAAGTATGACGGTGTTAGTACATGCATAGAGAAAGCAATTAACAAGAATCAATCTAACTTACATGAAATCAAGATGACATAAATAAAGACAGGTTTTAACGAATTTACTAACCTGTTGAAGATCTTACAAAAGTCAACCAAAGTAATGCTCTTAAGGACTACAATCTTCTAGTAAAATCAAACTAAACTTTTTCAATCAACTCTTGAGTGACAAGTGTAAATTCATTTTCAAAAGGACGATTCTAACGAAAACCTTAGCCCTATATTTATACACAATTTCAATAGTGTAACTGTTAGGGCATTATTTCACCATCCCAAAAGTGATTTTTACATTAAACACCATAAAAAAATTTCCATAAATAAGTAAACACATTTATATATTAAATATCAAAATGTTTTCCCAAAAATATGAAAACTTTTTTCCTATTTTTATGCTAACATTGTATTCAAATTTTATTCCATATTCATTAATTAATCTGGATAGCATGGACAACAAATTTATAAATTGAGGTTTTTAATTATTATGTTAATTCACAAAATGAACGAATTATCATACCGCAATAAATTACTAATTATTTCACTAAAAATCTATAATTACACTCCTTGATTTTATATCAAAATCTACTATTACATCTTATTTAACTCCCAGCGTTAGAATTATCGAAACCAATCAATTAAATTAAATTTTCTAAAAAATTTAATTCATTGATTAATTTAATCCTTTATTTATGATGCTTAACTTATATCACATGACCGGTAAAAAATTCACCTGTAGGGTTTTCACATGAAAATTATAAGAGATATAAAGAGGTGTCTTCTATCTTAAGTGCGAAACATGGTTCTGTCAACTAATTATTATTTCATTAAGGGATTTATCATCATCCAATCTATTAGGAATGTATTGATTCATAAAAGAGTCTCACCTTTTAATATATTAAAATAATAAATTAAATCACATTATAATAATTACATCAAGATTAAAATATAAGTACATGTAATAGACTAGAGAAGTTGTTTCTTAATATTCAGAACATAAATAAACATCTCTAATAGGTTCATTATCACGGCCTGAGGCTACCACTTAGTCGCGATAACGGTGCTTACGACTACGAGGGCCACAAGCTAACCCATTTACTGATACTTGTTGTGAGCACTGAATAAATAGAAATAAATATATGCTTGGAAGAAAAACTGATAGAGAACTGTGAATCTGAATACTAATAGTATGACTAAATCACAAATCTGAAAACATATGATAAGATACTGAAAACCAAGTTGTTTATCTAAAAAAAACTAATAAGACTAATAAAGCTGACAAACTGTCTAATTGACTGTCTAAATGTCTAAAAGCCTCTAACTGATTATGGAGTTGATGGGACAAGCCCCCAACTAACTTTAACTGATTGAATGTACTGAACTACTGAAATAACTAAAATAAAAAAATCATATCCCGGATGGATGAGGACTCACCACTGCTACTACTGAGTAACGCTAAAATGTCTATGAGTGATTAGGACACTGATCGTTTGAACCAATGATATAATAAATCATAGCACAAAGAAGGGTATGAGGTCAGTACTTTAAATGTACTGATATTGAGATAAGGATAGGCTGAAATACATGGGGTATTGTGTATGTGAAATAAGGACCAACTAAACAACATGGAATAACTGAGTATGAATGCATAAACATATAAAATCTGAGAATGCAGTACTAAGTGCATATCTGTTATATTTATGAGATAATTTGTAATCTGAGAGACTGAAAGTTATAAAACTAAATACCCAAAAGTATGTACACTTAGTTAAGAAAATCTGAACTGAAAATACACTGAATACTATACTGAGACTGTGGGAGCTAGTTATAGCTGACATACCCCAAATCTGCTATCGGGATCCAACCTGTAACCCCAATTAGAAGGGTATTGGTACCTTGCCAGGAAAACAAGTACGGGCTAACGATGTGGATTCCACAAGGTCGATGACCCGAAGGATGAGGGTGTCATGCCTGACTGAAAGGGGGACCCCTCAGAATATAAGGTGGCACAGTAGGTCTGGAGCTTAGGGACAACTACTAACGTCTCATGACTAACTGATCGGGAGACGTCATCTCTACGCTCACTCAGTGCAAAGTGTTACTTCTATCTAAATAATACTGGTATTATTAGTCGTTTAACGTGACATGTTACTTTACCTATAAATGCTCAGCATAAGCATGAAATTCTGAATATGATATTTAAACCATGGTCTAACTGGTTTGCTACTTGAAAAATGAAAATCATGTAAAAGACAAAGGTATCGGGTGTTCATAACCCACCATCACTAAATGATTATAAAGTACAATATTAAAGCTTAAAACTTTAGGATTGAAAAATGGTTCATAGACCCAAAAGTAGATATTTCATCAAACATGTGAAAATCATAAACTTATACATGAGAATATCTTTAACATAAGGGAAATAATAGGATTTCATGACAAAAATCATAACTTGGGGATTTATCCTGAATCAACTAATCATGACTTGGAATTACAAACTTCAAAATATGATATGACTCATTCCACTTGGAAGCACTTATAATCATAAACTTGAAATTAAAATTGACACGAGATTCATGAAAATAGTTTAACTTAAACATGTAAAACTCATGATTTAAAACCAAAATGGGTTCTTGGACTCTATGGGTGAAAGGAACCCATAAATGAACATCACACATACCTCACTAGATAAACTCATGGAGAGTCTTGAGGATTTCGTGAACTTGAAGCTTGAATTTCTTGATTTCTTGTGAAGGAGTTAGGGTATATTCTTAAGGAAAGGGAGGCTTCTTTTGAGAGAATCTGTGATTAAAAAAGAAAATAATGCTCTTTAGGATCCCTAATTTCATGTTATGGACCAATTGGGTGAAGGAAAATGACCGAAATACCCTCAAAATTATTAGTAACAAAAGATGTACAAAATGGGAGGGGGCGACACAAACCTTGGAGCGGTGGACTGACGCTGGCTGCACTTAACTTACCCTAGAGATCTAAAGAGGGCAGTGCTTGCCTTACCCTAGCAGACTAAAGGGGGTGGCACCAGTTTATCCTGATGGTGCTACTATTTTGACTTTCCGAACATGCCCTGACCACGAATCAACTCAAAAATTGATGTCCTAGGGTCAGGAAGGTCAAGAATAAAATCACCGCAAGTTTAAGGGTCTTGGAAATGACTAAGTCCCAACACTTAGTGAAATTTTTAAGTCTTGGACCCCTTAAACATACAGCTGAGAGATGAAATGAACTAAGACTTTTATGGGGTATTATAATATCTCCCTCTTGGGAATATTCATCCTAGAATAAGACTGGCTTAGCTGAGAGTACTAAAGAAATTAAGATCATATACTAAACATGTATGACTGGGAACGTGATTACATAACTGAGTCTGAGCATGATACATGAACTGAATTGATTTTGTGAATACATACAATGATGTGAGAATGGTTATAAGGCTAAGATAGAAATAAGAGAGTCAACTTATGAATACCCATTACTTAAACGTAGATCTTATTTTGTGAAGACATGTTGAGAGGTTTAGGACATGAAAATTTGGGGTATTATAATATCCCCCCTTGGGATATTTCATCCCTCGAATGATACAGACTTGGCTGAAATACTAAGAAAAGACTGAGATGATGCACGAGACACTTACGCACTGAATCATGACTGAATATCTAGAATATAAAACTTTGAATTGTTGGCTTTACGGACTAACTCATACTGAAAGCTTATACTCATCTGGAGTATTTCTTCAATGTTCTTTCTAAGAAGTTCTAATAACATTAGGGAGCAAATAATCTTGGGCAGTATCTAAATAAAACATCTGTATAAGGAATCAAAACATGGCCATAATTCTATAACATTGAACATAGGCCTATTAAACATAAGCTAGGATAGAATTGTCATGCCATAGACCATGAAACTACTAATTCCTAGCTTAGACATACTCCTCAGATACTCCCTCAACTATACATTCCACTTAAATACTGCACTTCACTTGAGGCTACTTAAAATATTCACTGGGCACTAGTAACTCTATCTACTAAAGTCTGAGCTGAACTCAATCCCCTCACTATGTTCAAGCCTACTCGAATCTACAAAGTGTACACATAACACTATAATATTAGTATGAATCATAAATTCCATACCATCTGCTATTTCACAACTTCTCATCTCATGAATTATTCTTATTACCACTTCAACGGCTACATTCAACCTCTTACTAGGAATTCACTCGTGCGCAATGCATTTATCCACTTATACAACAATATGACATTCAATCCTATCTTAATAACCATATATGAACGTCTAAAAAAAACACCCTTAAAAGAATTTTCCTCATGTTCTTCAACCCTCTATCATTAACAACTTGCATGCACTACCCCAAGAAAATAAACATAGAATTCTCAATCAACCATGACATATACATAAAGTTTAACCTCAATCTTCCTTCACCCTTTTACCCTTAGATAAAAGAAACATATAACAATCTTTACTTTAACAAGGAATATTTACTCTCCCATCTAAAAAATTACTCATCACCACTATCATTTTATAAGGCAGGGTTACTGAAGGATTAGAACATGAGGAACTGAAATATGAAAGGAGACTATGCATAACTTTGACACTTAATTGAGGTATGAGGAATAGAGTATTAATGTTATGAATTCACTAAAAAGATCTAAACTAAGGAAATAAATGACATAATCTGGATTTCAATGATCATTAGAAGTTTAGCTTGAGTACCTGGAACTGAACATACTGCAAAGCATGAGTACATGAGTCATGAGTTTCATGACCTGAGTTTGGAGTTCATAAATTCATGGAACATGATTCATACTACTGAGCAAACTGGAACTCCTTATACTTGGGACCGGAAGCGTACATGATCCTCTATGGAAAAGGCATGAATACGAGCTATGATCATAGAGATGACATGAAAGGTATGAGTAGATATCATGATAACTGAAGTAAAAAGACTTAAATAAAAATGGGTCGAGCATCTTCCTCCCTAGTGTTGTTCTATAACACACTAGCATCATTAATAGAATCTGGGAGCCTAACTTGGTTACTTGTTCTATCATCTCCCCATTAGCTTCAAGCCATTATTCTAAGTCTGTTGGTCCCTTTTATAAACACTAAACTGAACCGCCACCATTTTACTCTAGAGTCTGGGGTATAATAATATGCATAAATGATAAACTCACCCTGAAGACTGTGCTTGATAATGTAAGGCACACTACTAGTACTTCCTTTTGATAGACAATTCTTAGCTTTCTATAGCCCTAAAATTCATCATATAGTAACTTAAACACTTACTAACATAGAATCTTCCGGAGTATTACCATACCATGAGTTCACACCCTCTTGAGGTTCAATTCTCCTTTCTATTAGCTCAATCTTTAAAGGTTCAAACTTGTATTCTAACACTTAACATGGATATCCCCAAACCTTTAATGAACCATACTAACCTCCATCATAACCTACTAATATCATATCTCTAAACTTATATTTCTCCTAAACCATGAGAATTACCATTACACCTAAATATCCGACATCAACATCCTATAGCCCATAACTTAGCTGGTAAGAACATTAATTACTACATTACTAGCCTCATTCAAACTTAGAAACTAAAGGATACTATATAAGCACACAACCACCATCATACTTAACTTAAATTCTTGCATACATTATTTCAAGCCTACTAATTCACCTCTCATACAACTATCCCCATAGATACATAATCTACTAACTACTAATAAATGCTATCCCCACTTTACTACTTCTAAACTTCTGGATTCATGCTTCTAACTTAAGATTATATGTTGTCATAGGATTCTAAGAAGGGATCTGAAAACATATCTGACTTCGATTTAGTGCACGATTTTCATGAACAAGACTGGAGTTCCCCATGGCGAAACACTAGGCCTGATGAATCCTTTATCTAAGAGATATTTTGATTTCTCTTTTAATTCTTTAAAATCAATGGGAGCCATTCCATAAGTGGGAATAGAGATAGGTCAGGTATCTGGAAGGAGATCTATTCCAAAGTCAAATTCCCTTTCGAGAGGAACTCTGAGAAGATCTTCGGGGAACACATCTAGAAATTCCTTTACTACTGAAACTGACTCAAGACTTAGACTCCCTATGACAATTTAAAACTTTGGGCTCTAATACCAAGTTTTGTCAGGACCTGAACCTACCCTCAAGTCGTGACAATGGTGCTTATGACCATGAGGGCACAAGCTAACTCATGAACTGATACCTAATATGAGCACTGAATAAATAGAAATAAATATATACACAAAAGTTAAACTAATAGAGAATTGAAAATCTGAATACTAATAGTACAACTAAATCACAAGTCTAAAAACACCTAACAAGATACTGAGAACTAAGTTGTCTATCTAAAAATAACTGATAAGATTAATAAATCTGACTAACTGTCTAACTGACTGTTTGAAACTTTAAAAGCCTCTAACTGACTATGGATTTAATGGGAAAAGCCCCCAACTAACTCTAAATGATTGAATGTATTGAACTACTGAAATAACTAAAATAAATAATCATGTCCCTGATAGATTAAGACTCACCATCATTGCTGCTGAGTAATGCTAAAATGTCTACCATTGGCCAGGAAACTAAGTATCTAAACCTATGATATTAGTCATCATAGAACAAAGAAGGATATGCGATCAGTAATTTGAATATACTAGTATATGAGATAAGGACAAGCTAAAATACATAGGGTACTGTACATGTAAAATAAGGACCAACTAAACAACATGGAATAACTAATTATGAATGCATAAATATATAATATCTGAGAATGCAGGAATAAGTGTATATCATTATATTTCTGAGATAATCTGTAATCTAAGAAACTGAAAGTTATAAAACTAAATACCTGAAAGTGTGTACACTTAATCAAGTAAACCTGAACTAAAAATATACTGAATACTATACTGAGACCGTGGGATCTAACTATAACCAATATACCCCGAATCTACTATCGGGGTCCAACCTATAACCCTAGTTGGAAGGGTGCTGGTACCTTGTAAGGAGTACAATCATAGGCTGATAATGTAGATTCCACAAGGTTTATGTCCTAAAGGACAAGGGTGTCATGCCTAACTAGAAGGGGACCCCTCAGAATCTATAGTGGCGCTGTAGGTCTGGAACTTAGGGACTACTACTAAAGTCTCATGCCTAACTGGTGGGGGTAATGTCATCCCTATGTTTACTCGATGCTAAGTGTTACTCCCAACTAAATGACACTGGTATTATTATTCATTTAACATGACATGGTACTATATCTGTAAATGCTCATTATGATATGATATTTTAACCATGGTCTTACAGATTTGTTGCCTGAAAATGAAAATCATGTAAAACACAAAGACATCGGGTATTCATAACCCAGCAGCACTGAATGATCATAAAGTATAATATTAAAGCTTAAAACTTTAGGATTGAATCATGGTTCAAAGACCAAAAAGTAGGCATTTCATCAAACATGTGAAATTCATAAACTTATACATGAGAATATGTTAAACATGAGGGAATCAATAGGATTTCATGGCAAAAATCATGATTGGGGGATTTATGCTAAATCAACTGATCATGACATGGAATTACAACATTCAAAACATTATATGACTCATTCCACTTGGAATCACTTATAATCATAAACTTTAAATTAAATTAACAAAAGATTCATGGAGATAGTTTAACTTAAACATATAAAACTCATGATTTAAAACCAAAAAGGGTTCTTGGAATCCATGGGTGAAAGGACTCCAGGGATAAACATCACACATACCTCACTAGATAAATTCGTGGAGATTCTTGAGGATTTTGTGAACTTGAATCTTGAATTCTTTAATTTCATATGAAGGAGTTAGAGTTTGTTCTTAAGGAAAGAGAGGCTTCTTTTGAGAGAATTTGTGATTAAAAGAGCAAATAATGCTTTTTGGGATCCCTAATTTTGTGTTATGGACCAATTGGGTGAAGGGAAATCACCCAAATACCCTTAAATTGTTGAAAACACAAGTTGTACGAAAAGGGAAGGAGTGACGCGAGCCTTGGAGCAGTGGACTAACCTGAGCGGCACCTTCCTTACCCCGGTGATCTAACAGGGGTGGTGCCTTGCTTACCCCAAAATACTAAATGGGGTAGCACCCACTTATCCCAGTGTTGCTACTATTTTGGTTTTCCAAACATGCCCTTAGCTTATTCGGAAATTCTGAAACTTACTCGAGATTTACTATTAACAACTCCGACCATGAATCAACTCAAAAATTGATGTCCTAAGGTTAGAAAGGTCAAAAATAAAATCATCATAGTTTAGGGGTCTTGGAAATGTGTAAGTCCCAACACTTAGTAAAATTTTCAAGTCTTGGACCCTTTAAATATGCAACTAAGAGCTAAAATAAGCTAAGACTTTTATGGGGTATTACATCCGTTCAATACATACAAAATGTACTAGCATAAGAAATCAGAATATTACCACTCCCATAACTAAGATCAACTTATATTTAATCTTGAGCTACAATCATCTAGATATTTGTCCTACCTCATCTTTGATTGTGAATATTAATTTATAACTTATAAGAACGGAAAATTTTAATATTCCATACATGAGTTAAAATATTGTGAATCGTGTATCCTAATAATCTCACACTTAGACTCATAGCCATGCATGCATAATTTTATAACTCATTTCTTCCACATGCTTATCAAACCTTCTGGGTTAAGCCTTTTGTTGTTATAAAATATGAAATGAGTTTATGTATTTGAATCACATTTGGGAACTTATAAAACCACCTACAGGAGTCAAACCATTGGTTGTAAATAGATCTATAAGAAAAAGAGATGTACGAATGGAAAAGTGCAAACTTGTAAGGTTAGTCTTGTTGCAAAAGGGTTTACTCAAAAAGAAGAAATTGACTATGAAGAAACCTTTTCATCGGTAGCTATGCTTAAATCTATTAGGATTTTCTTATCCATCGTCACTAATTATGATTATAAGATTTGTCAAATGGATGTTAAGACGGCTTTCCTAAATGAAAGTCTTGATGCATTTATATGTCTGTTAAGGAGTGACTATCCTCACGTTTTGATATGAAAGATTTACACTCTGTTTGGATGGTGGTTTTTCATGATTTCATAATGTACGATATTGTATGGTATGGTATTGTACTGTATAGTATAGTATAATACCATGTTTGGATAGACTGTATCATTCATTGTTGTTTAATAATAGTTTTATGGTTTGGTTTGACATATCGTAACTGGTAAGTTTATTAAAATATCCTTAATTATTATAAATGTTAAATTAATCAATAATTATTAATAAAATAATTTTCTTCCTATGAATTTGTCATAAATTATGCCATGTAGATATACTAAGTTGTTAAATTCATGTAAATTCTAACAAAATAAAGAGTTTCATTTAGGAAAGTCATCTTGACATCCATTTGTTAAATCTCATAATCATAATGAGAAATAATTGATAAGAGAATCCTAATGGATTTAAGTGTAGCTACCAACAAAAAGGTTTCCTCATAGTCAATTCCTTCTTTTTGAGTAAAACCTTTCGCAATAAGCCTAGCCTTAAAAGTTTTCACTTTTGCATCCACACCCCTCTTTTTCTTATAGATCCATATACAACTAATGGGGTTGACTCTCGTAGGTGGTTCTACAATTTCTCATACTTAATTGGAATACATCGATTCCATTTCAGATTTTATAGTAGCAATGCACATTTTAGCATCATTGTCATATAGTGCTTCAGTGTAACTAGGGGATTCTATATTAGGCTCCTCAGGGACTTTATCATATGATTATCCCAAAAGTGCAAATCTTAAAGGTTTTCTAATAATTCATCCACTACAATGACTAATCACTACAGAATTTTCTACGTCTCAAACTAAATTCTAAACACCCTAAATGTCTTCTTGCACAATGGCAGGTTGCTAGATATTTTCCTGAATATTTTTCTCAACATTTGTAGATTTCTTGACATTACTCTCACTACTTTGAGATAGCGTGATGTCAAGTGTTTGCTCTTGTGCAACCTCTTTCCTATTGACATTTCTCCATCCACCTAGATGCGGTGGTATGGCAATAACGATTTTCAAAATTTGTTCTTGTGTTATTCTATTCCTATAAAATGATTTTACTTCTACAAATGTGGTTCATTAAATAATCCTCTTCAAAAAATATGGCATTTATCGAAACAATTACCTTATGTTATTTAGGACAATAAAATAAACCTCTTCATTTTTTTTGGACATCCAATAAAAACATACACTTCTGCCCTAGATTATAATTGGTATCAATAGTCTTCTTACATATGCTAGATAATGTAAAAAAAATTACATGTTTTGAATAATCATTGTATAAATCATGTTGTTGATGGATGTTTATCATATTTTTGAAAATATTAATGATCAAAAAAATCTAAGGTTATCATCCAGGAAATAGAAAACAGATTTTATATAGTTTTGTGAAAAATGTTTTTCTAGATAAAGGGTAAAACTGTAATGAGTTACGACTAAGTTCAATGATATTCATTACTCACATGCTCTAATGAGCACTATGGTGGCATGGAAAAACTTTCTGGGTAGTTTTTTTCACCCTAGCAAGTTGTTTTACTAGTAAATGTCTAAATTATGTCTAAATACATTTTTTGAATTAACGGAAAAATTGTAAAGCTTTTGGAATTGGCCCAACTACCTTCATTACTTATATAGCTTAACAAGTAGCATAGTGGTAGGCCAAGCAGTACAGGAAGACCTATTGATCCTCACAAATAGCCTAACCAATGATTGTCAATTTCGTCGGTTTTGGAATTTTTAATTTTTGACGAACTCCAAATGACCTAAAATTTGGTAGGTTCATAAAAAATGACCCATTGACCAATATTCACTTCTATATTGTGACCTTGTCTCTATTTGGCCATTCGGGATAATATTGATGGGTTTTGGGGCATTTTTGTATTTTCTATAAAATTTAAAAATCTAAAAAAAATAATTTTTTGCAAATCAGTGGTGATAGGAATTATTCCTTAAGGTTTCTAGTGGTTACTTATAGTATATAATATGAGTTTACACATTGACATAGGTCATCTTACCCATACGACAAACTTGTATGGGATAATACTCTGTTTTATTCTCTTGTATTAAATTTCCAACTAAGTTACATGTTGTTTCAATGGTGAAGAGACTTATGAAAGATGATATTTGTCTAACTTAAATCAATAGTTTACTCTATAACTGAGTTGGTTCTATTTTATTTAAGGGATAACATATTTGACATTATTGTATATTTATTTAAATAGCTAAGTTTTCCTAACGATTCTGACTGTTTATGTGCATGTTTATATGTGTGATGTGTTTATTTGAGAATTTTATTATTCTGCGGCATGTCTAATAATTTTTTTTAATTTTATTATATAACAGAGTAACCATGTCTTCTTTCAATCCCTTAACTTCCATCCTGAACCAAAATAAACTAGAAGGCCCTAACTATGTTGACTGGAAATGAAACTTGGATATTGTTCTTACTATTGAAGACTTTAAATTTATGGTGGTTGAGGACTGTCCTATTAATCCGAATAAACCGACTGATGATGAGACTAAAACCTATGATAAGTGGGTTAAGTCTAACGAGATGGCAAGATGCTACATTCTTGCCTCTATGGCAACTATGTTACAACATCAACATCAGTCCATGACTACTACTTACGGTATGCTCAAATCTCTCAAAGATATGTTTGGTGAGAAAAATCATGTTTCAAAAAATACGACCATGAAAGCCCTCGAGACCACTAAAATAGTTAAAGAAAATTTAGTTAGGGAGCACGTTCTTAAAATAATGAGTTTGTTGAACAAGATGGAAATTCTTGGTGTGGTTATTGATAAGAAATCTCAGGTAAAGATGGTCCTACAGACTTTGTCGGATAGTTTTTACCAGTTTTACTTAAATTATAACATAAATAAGCTCGACTTATCCCTTGCAAAACTGCTGATGCACTGCAAGAGGTAGATTCTATCATTAATCAACAAGCTCCTTCTATGCCTTGATGGTTGACAAACCCTCGTCTTTGACTTCTAAGCATAAAGGCAAAAAGAAAAAGATGAAGAAGTCGCATAAGGTTTCAAGTGTTAATAGTGGTGTGGCTAAGCCTAAGGGCAAGTGCTGTCATTGAAAGCAACTTGATCATCATAAGAAACAGTGCCCTGTCTATATAACCAAGATGCAGAAACAGGACATTTTTTTCATATGTCGTTGAAATAGTTTTAGCGGTTATTTCTACCTTGTTTTTTATATAGATTCGGGAGCCACTAATCATAGCTTAACATCTTTGAAGGAGTTTCTGGAAATACGAAATCTAAGTGAAAATGAACTGAACATTTTTCAAGAAAATGGGGAACCAACAGCAACCTTAGCTATAGGAAATATTTCCATTTTGTTTAATAGTTCTAGAATTTTAACTTTGAACAATGTTCTCTATGTAACTTCTATAAAAGGGAATTTAATTTTAGTTTAGAAAATAATGGATGTTGGTTATAATATTAATCTTGCTAATAATTGTGTGAGTATTAAGTTTAATAAGCATTTTATTATTTCTTCTCCTAGAATACATGATTTATTTGTATTTGATGTTTCCGAAAATATGCTACAACTAATGGAACTTGATAATGCTGATCAATCACATAAAAGAAAAGGTATTTCAGAATTGAGTGAAAGATACTTATGGAACTTATGTCTAGGTCATATTAACATAAATAGAATCTCATAGTTGATTTTTGATGGACCTTTGAGTTCATTTAAAGTGAAGGAACTTTCTACTTGTGAATCTTATTTAGAAGGTAAAATAACCAAAATATTTTTTCCTTTCAAAGGAAGTAGAGCCAGTAATAAGTTAGAATTGATTCATATTAATTTGTGTGGTTCTATGAATATACAAGCAAGAGGTTGTTTTGAGTATTCTGTGACTTTTATAAATGATTACTCAAAAGATGGATACATTTATTTATTGTGTCGTAATCTGAATACTTTGAAAAATCAAAGAATTTAAGATGGAAAAGAAAAAGCAACATAACAAACATATCTATACATTACGATCTAATCAGTCTGGTGGTGAATACCTTTCTACGGAATTCATTAAATACTTATCAAATCAAGAATTACATCTCAATATTCTGCTCCAGGAATACCACAGTAAAATGAAGTGGAAGAAAGACAAAATAGAACTCTTATGAAAATGGTTAGATCCATGATAAATTATTCAGATTTGTTTTTTTCTTTTTGGGATTATGCATTAAAAATAGCAAATTATATTCTCAACTTGGATCCTTCAAAATTAGTACGTTTAACCCCATCTGAAATGTGGAGTGGGTGCAAGCCTAGTCTATGACATATTCGGGTTTGGGGTTGTTCAACATATGTGCTAAAAGGAAAAACTGATAAATTGGAATCTAGAATAGAAGTATGTGTATTTATTGGATATCCAAAAGGGACGAAAGAAAGTTTATTTTACTTTCTTAGGAACAGAAGGTGATTGTTTCGACAAATGTCAGATTTTTAAAGAGGATTATTTAATGTACCACGTTCTAGAAGTAAAATTATTTTATAGGATTAAGCAATAGAATAATGAATAATGAAACACAAGAATAATTTTGAAAATTGTGATTAACATACCACTGCATCCATGTGGTAGGAGAAATATCAACAAGCAAGAGGTTGCACAAGAGCGAACACTTGACGTCGCTCTACCTCAAAGTAGTGAGAGACTAATCGAGCAACCTACAATTGTGAAGGAAAATATACTGGGTAATGTCGAGAAACCTGCCATTATGCAAGAAGACGTTCAAGGTGTTCAAAATTTAATTTCAGATGTAGCATATCCTTTAGTGACTAGTCATCATAGTGGGAGAATTATTAGAAAATCTTTATGATTTGCGGTCTTGGGAGAATCGTACGATAGAATTCCTTAGGAGCCTAATGCAGAACTCCTTAATTACATCGAAGCACTACATGACAAAGATGCTAAAATGTGGATTGTTGTTATGAAATTTGAAATGAGTCTATGTATTCCAATCAATTCTGGAAACCTATAGAGCCACCTGCAGAATTCAAACCCATTGGTTGTAAATAGATCTATAACAAAAAGAGAGGTGTGGATGGAAAAGTGCAAACTTTTAAGGTTAGGCTTGTTGTGAAAGGGTTTACTCAAAAAAAAGGAATTAAATATGAAGAAACCTTTTCATCTGTAGCTATGCTAAAATCCATTTGGATTCTCTTATCCATTATTGCTCATTACGATTATAAGATTTGTCAAATGGAAATCAAGAAGGCTTTCCTAAATCAAAGTCTTGATGAGTGCATTTATATGGCACATCCAAATGGTTTCATAGAAAGTGGTAATGAACTTAAGTTTTGTAAACTTAAGAAATCCATTTATAGTTTGAAACAAGCATCTAAGGCATGGAATACTTATTTTGATAATTTGATTAAAACTTTTGATTTTGATCAATGTGAAAGTGAGCCATGTGTAAAAATAGGATAGAAAATAGAGTATCTTTTTTAATTCTGTACGTGGATGACATCTTGATCATAGAAAATTATGTGAGCATGTTGATTATGTTAAGAAGTCTTTGTCCTCGTATTTTGATATGAAAGACTTGAGAGAAGTAACTCATATCCTTGGAATCAACCTCATGTGAGATCGCAAACAAACGATACTTGGCTTTTCTCAACCACTTTATGTTGATACTATTCTTGCAAGGTTTATCATGTGAAATTTCAAAAAGGAATTTCTTTCTTTTATGCATGGAATTACTCTATCAAAGGATCAGTCGACAAAAATGGCCAATAAGATAGAGAGAATGAAGATGGCCTATTATGTTTCTGCTGTAGGGAGTCTTATATATTCTATATTGTGTAGTAGACTAGATATTTGGTTTTTTGTAGGCATGATTAGAATATTTTATTCTAATCCTAGGCAAGAACATTGGACGATGGTTAAGCATATAATGAATTATCTGAAAAGAACTAGGGATTACGTGCTTGTTTTTCACTCTGGGAATCTTTTGCCTAATGGGTATACAGATTTAGATTTTTAGTCCAATAAAGATTCTAGAAAATCTACCTCAGGATATGTGTTGTAATACCCCGTATTATTCTTAGCTCAATTCAACTCATAGTGTATTCATAAGAGACTTAGAACCTGAAAGTTTAGCTAAGTGTTGCGGACTTAGTTTTATTTTTGGCCTCTTAACTTCGATGATTTTTAAAGTGACCTTTTCGACCCTCGAGACATAAGTTATTGAGTTAATTTATGTTCATAGGTGTAAGAAACATGTCTTAGGAAAGTTTTGGATTTTTCAGACAAGGATTGAGGCATGTTTGGATTTTGTTTTTAGAAACTCACCGCGATTGCATAGCGGCGCTGTGGGTATAGCAATGGGGATTTCATAGCATTATGGTGATGGGTCAATCTGTGTATCAGTTGTGAATTTAAATTCTATAGGGGTAGTCTTGTCTTTTCCCATCGCTTCAATTCGTAATAACATGGGATTTACCTTCAGTTATGGCATTATTTGCACACTTTCCCTAAATTTACTCTTAAATAAACCCTAGGATTTCCCCTAGTTCATCAAATTAAATCCTCTCTCCTTCAAGAAACCTCAAGAATGCAAGCTTCACCATCCAAGAACTTTCAGAAAAGTTGTTTCCCTTTCAAGATTTAAGTATTAAAGGTATGTGTGATGTTCATCCATGGGCCCTTTCCACACATGGGATTCAAGAATCCTTCTTTTATATCAAATTGTGAGTTTTTATATGTTCTATGATGAATTATCCCTGTTAATTATTATGAATTTTGATTATACATCAATTTTACAATTGTTTTCGATGGAATTAAACCTTACATGTTAGACTGATGATGTTTTTATGTTAATTCCCTGATTTATGGTTTTTGTATTGTAGCCATGTGATTATTACATGTTTTAAACTATTCCTATGCTTTAATTCATGACCTCATGTATTTAATGAAATGTCTAAGAGTCAAATTTTGAACAATGATTCCTTTTTATGGTATTTCAGGCGTCATATGTCCTTATGGTTATTTCCATTCAATGTTGGGGGTTATGAATACCCAAAATTTAGTTGTTTACATAGTTACACTAATTACAGAATGATTTCAGATAAACCATGAACAACGTCATTCAGTTAGTTGTTATGTTCAGTCATGGCTCAATTAAACTTAGGTCAGTTCAACAATCAGTGTCTTTCAGTTGGGATTAAAACTTAGCACCGAGTGAACGTAGGTATGGTGTCTCCCCCATCAGTAGGCATGAAGGGCTTGTCTCCCCCATCAATAGGGATGAGATATTAGTCGCAGTCCCTAGGTTCAAGACCTATGGCTCCATCGTAGACTTTGAGGGGTCCCCCGTAAGTTAGGCATGACACCCTCGTCCTTCAGGATGTTAAGTTAGTATATCCATACAGCAAAGGTTAGTACCCATGGCATAGTACTGACATCCTTCCAACTGGGGTTACAAGTTAGACCCTGATAGTACATTAAGGCATATAGGTTATAGCTAGCTCCTACAATCTTAGTTCAGTATTCAGTACAGAGTTCAGTTTTAGGTTTTCTTGATCATAGCATACAGTTACCAGTTACTTAGTTATCAGTATTTCAGTTTACAAACCTTATTAGAACACCTTTTATACTTGGTCATGCATTCTCAGATTTTATAGTTTTCATGCATTTATACTCAGTTATCCCATGCTATTCAATTAGTCATTATCTCATGCATATAACCCATGTATTTAGCCTAACCAAATCTCATATACCAGTATATTCAAAGTGATGGTCGCATACTCATTTTTGAACTATAATGTTTAATATCATAGGTTTGAACTCTTAGTTTCCTGACCGTTCTTAGGCAGATTAGCTTATCAGTAGTCAACTAAGAGTTTATCCTATATTCAGTTATGTCTGCAGTTCAGTTATTTAGTCGGTCGGAGTTAGTTGGGAGTTTGTCCCATCAACTCCATATAGGGCTGGGCATATTTTGGTTTAAACCGAAAAAACTAAAAAAACAAACCAAAATTTTAATTTTTGTTTGTTTGTTTGGTTTTTCAAATCAGTACCTATTTTCAATTTTTGAAATTTGGTTAAACAGTTCGGTGTTCAATTTTTTTAAAGAATAATTTAGATAAATCGATTAACCTAAATTTTATAAATAATTAATAATAATATATATATATATTATTATATATATAATATATTTAATATATAATAATATAATATAAATATATAATAGCAACCCTAATAATTAATAAGTAATAGCATGTCGCATAAAGCTAACAACATACATCAGTCTAATAGTCGAACAGTTGATCGAACCATAGACCGCCGGAGAAATTGTCGTCTATACAATGACACCAGATTCGGCGTCCAGTCGACCAGACGACCAGTGTGGGCTTCAGCCTTTAGTGCCGACTATGGTCTTTTCGACAGTGACCACTCTTCCAAGTTCTGACTGTTTATGCAAACTAATGCATAATGAAGTTAAATATTATGTTAAACTTATGGTTATATCATTTAGTTTCATCTATTTTAAGCTATTTATATCTAAGAATGAAAAATAGGTTTGAAAAAGATTATTGTTTAAGAAAAATCTTTAATTTTAAATGTCTAGTCCTAACAAAGAGAGGTCCACTTCTTTAATCTTAAAAACCAAAAAAAAATCAAAATAACCAAACCAAATTCGTAGAAATCGAACCAAAGTAAATTTATTTTGGTTTGGTTACAGTTGTCATTTTTGTCAATCCAAAAATTGAAAAATCGAACTAATATTAAACTATCAAATAGAACAAACCAAATGTCCCGCCCTAAATCCACAATCAGTTAATTTTAGAGGCTTTTAGAGATTCAGACTAATAGTCAGTTTATCAGTTGTTTTTATCAGTATTTTTAGTATGTTTTGAGACGTTCAGAACTATGATTCAGTAATGTTTTCAATTTCTACAACCTTATGGCATTGTAAACTTATTTTCTGTATATGTCTTTATTATTAATATATTATTCAATACTCACAGCAGGTACCAGTTCATGGGTTAGCTTGTGGTCTTTTGGGACCGTAAGCACCATTATCGCGACTAGAAGGCAGCCTCGGGTCGTGACAAAACTTGGTATCAGAGCCTAATATTGTAAAGTACCCTAGAGAGTCTGAAAACCACGTTGAGTAGATTTTTATGCATAGGTGTAAAGCACGTCACACTTATGGATAGGAGGCTACAAGGCATTTTAGAAAAAATTTCCCTTCTTTCAGTATTTATGTCGTACGAATAAGCATGAGCTCAATTTAAACTCTTTTTCTAATTTAATATCCCTTCTATTTATACAACATGCCTCCCAAAAAGAATAACATAAGAAGAATGAGAATCAGCCCTCACCTCAGCCCGTTCAGGAAGATCCCCTAAATGAGCATATTTCTCATGCTAAATTTCGAGCTGCATCACTACTTTATCTCACTTAGTAACAGCTTAGAATAATTAGCAGGCTTCTATCCTAGCCAATCTAGTAGCTAATACCGCAGAAGCTAGGATTCAGGATTTCACTCGAATAAACCCTCCCTTGTTTATAGGGTCTAAGTCTAATACAGATCTGTAGGAGTTTCTTGACATGGGTTATAAGATAAATGACATTATGGGTGTCACATCTAGAGAGATTGCAGTGTTGGCTACTTAGCAGTTACAAAATGTAGCCCACACCTGGAATAAGCAGGGAAAGGGGGATAAAGGCATAAATATAGGGCCTATAGAGT
>NC_061119.1:202442995-202501990 GCF_002878395.1 Capsicum annuum | reverse complement strand
TCAGATTTATGGACTGTGAGATACATTCACTTATGTTATCAATCACATAAGTTATCAGAACTCATGCTATCAGTACTCAGCTTCAAGACTATCAGATACAGTCAATCAGACCAGTTCTTTATTATTCGACATATCAGAAACAATCATTCCTTTATCAGTAATATAGTATCAGTCTACCAGTATTCAATAATACAGTATCTGATCCATCACTTATTAGTGATTTACATATCAATTTTAGTAAATTCAGTCTTTTAAAATCTTATTATCAGTACACTCATATTGTCAGTATTCAGAGTCAGTAGTCAGTATCTCCACGAGTTTAGTTACAATTACGCATGTATATATGTACTCTCACGTTCATATCAGTCAGTATTTTTCATGCATATAACCCTTTGCATTTATCCTACCTCAGTTATATTCTCAGGACATTCAGATGTACTGAGAAATTTGAGCTATGGTGCTTTCTCTTATGTTACACCATAGGTTCAAAGGCATGAGCTCCAAATCAACAATAGCAGTCAGAATTATACATGAGTCCTCATCCTTCGATTACATGATGATTTCATTTCTATTTCAGTTTTCAATTTATTTTAGTAGTTGGAGTTAGTTGGGGACATGTCCCATCAACTCTTTATTCAGTTCCGTTAAAGGCTTTCAGACTAGATGTCAGATTAGATGTTCAAACTTCAATATTTATGTTTCTTTTTGGTATTGTTATACCATATTTTTTAGGTATGTATCAGTATTGAACCTTATGGCCTTACAGTTTATGTTTTCACATATTTTATGAGATATTATGCAGTTTATAGGTACAGATATCAGTCATGGGTTATCTTGTGGTCCCTCAGGGTCATGAGCACGGTGTAGCATTTTGGTTCAACGAACGGGGGTGTTACAACTTTCTATTGTAACCCCTTATGTAGTTGTCAATTTTGATGTCAGTCCCAAAACTTTAGTAGAGCCTTTCTCAGTGTCTACCCCATTTGGTAAATCTATCACAGCTAGGCGGGTGTACATGAACTTCTCGATTAAGGTATCCTAAAAAGTAACTTCAGTAGACCTTGTAGAGTTATAGATGACTGATTTTGATCTCATTCTCAGCATGGATTGGATCCACTCATGCTATGCTTTAGTTGATTGTAGAAATAGAGTTGTTCATTTTAAGTTTTTGAGTGAACCAGTCCTTGAATGGAGAGGTAGTACTTTAGCACTTAGGGGTCATCTTTTTTCATACCTTAGAGAAAAAAATGATATCCAAGGGGTGTATTTACTATCTTATTTGAGTTAAATACTCTAGTTTAGAGGCTCACAATCTTAAGTAAGTTTTAGTAGTGAGGGAATTTCTGTTGTGTTCCCTGAAGATCTTCCTAGAGTTCCTCCTGATAGGGAAATTAACTTCAGAATAGACCATCTTCCATATACCTAGCCAATCTTTAATCCGCCCTACAGAATGGGTCCTACTAATCTTAGGGATTTGAAAGAGCAGTTGAAACATTTCTTAGATAAGGGTTTCATCAGGCCCAGTGCATCCCCATGGGGCACTCCAATCTTTTTTTGAAATACTCCATATTTTTGTTAGATCTATTTAGCTCCTAGTATGTCAAGGGTCAACTTTCAAAGTGTATAAATCTTGATACATGTAGAATTTTCCATCTCTAGACCCACCAAATTGTAGATAATTGAATCAGCTTTCCAATGATACCAATTTCTCCTTAATCTTATACCTAGGTGGGAAGTTATAGCATTATTTATGTGAGGCAGTAGGCTAATGCAATAGCACCGCATCACCGTGGAGGGAAGATTTGCAATCATCCTCTTTCTAGTAAAGCACTGCGATTACACTGTGCCATGGTGAAATCTAAAATCCCACTAGTCCCTTTCTATTATCTCACTGCGATTGGCCAGTATCACGCCAGGAATTGCAGTGGAACATAGTACCGTGTTGCGGTGGAGTGCAATTTTGTGTTTTTCTTTTCTAGTGACATAACACGATAGCACTGCATTGTGCCATGGCACAAAATAGCACTTGTTCCTTTTCCAGTAAGCCACCCCAATGGCGGTGCGTCGCGCTGAGGCTCAAAATTGGGATTCTAGTTATGAACTTAATTTTGGGCAATGTAGTCTTTTCTCAAGCCCCCAAATCATGAAAAACAATAAATTAAACCTATTCTAAGCCTAATACTCTCACTTTCACTAAGATTTCTCTCCAAGAAACCCTAGAGCTTCAAATTTTAAACCTCAAGAAATCTAAATTCCACCATTCTTTTTCCAAGATAGATCAAAATTCAAGATTCCCAATTCAAGAACTTCAAGAAACAATCTTCAAAATAACAAATAGGAACTGAAAGTTCAAGCTTCTTCATTTATTCAACTTTTATGATATGTGGGGTTATGAACAAGGATACTCCTTTCATTCTTGTGTCCACAATTATTTTTAAAGTTAAATGTTACCTGAAATTACATGAATTTTAGTCTAGGGTTTATTCCCACTTATCCCTATTTGAAGATTATGATGTTACAAGTGATTTAGATGTTGATTGCATGTCTATTTTCGTATTTTTATGTGTGTGACATTATTTTCCAGATTTAGAATTGAATTTTCAAGATTTTTATTAGGAAGCATAAAATTTATGATGATTTGACAAGAACTTGATGCATGGGTTATTAAGTCTTAGTTTGAATAATGATATTTCAAGATTTACTATGCTTTGAGAATCCTATGATTAGTTTATATTTAGATTTTGATCAAGATTTAATCTTTTGATCTCAGCTAAGATATGGAATCCACTTTATAGTTTTATTACAGTTTAAAGTGAACAAATGCATGGGTTCTGCATTGTATCTATCGGGTCCAAAACATAGATACAGTTTAAATTTCCCTATTTTAAGTTTCAAATTTAGTAGAAGGCTTACAGGGTTAACTTGAGGCTACTCGTAGTCTTAAGCACCATGTGATGTCTTGGGACCCATTGTCAGGGCGTTACAAACTTGGTATTTGAGCCTAAGGTTATAAAAGTCCTAAGGAGTCAAACAAGCCACGTTACATAGAGTCTTAATCTTTGGTGTGAAGCGTTCCACATTTATGAGCAAGTGGCTACGGGATATTTTAGGAAATCATCCCTTTATTCCATGATCTATCGTACTTATAGTGTCTTTATCTACTTTTAACTTGTGCTCTTATATGACAGTTGGATATACCTCTTCGCTGAGCTAATGCACACAAAAATGATAACTATCCACCCCAGCCTGCTGCCCTTTGAATGAGAATGTATCTCATACTAAATTTTGGGCTGCCTTTCAGGCGTTTACTCAAACTGTGACTGCCAATGTTCAGGGCAACCATCAGGAGGCAGTCCAACTTCAGCGGAATAGTGATTTAGTAGCATCCTAAATTTGTGACTTTATGAGAATGAATCTGCCTAAGTTCTTTGGGTCAAAAGTAGGTAAGGACCTACAACTTTACTTAGATGAGGTGAGAAATATCACCCAAATTATGCATATTACTGAAGAGAAGAGTGTATAGTTGGCATCCTATAGTCTGAAGGATATGGCATATAATTGGGTGGTTATGTGGAAGAATAGTAGAGGTAAGAATGTAACTCCTATGATTTGGCAGGTATTTTAGGATGCATTTCTAGACAGGTTCTTTCCATGTAAATTAGGAGAAGCTAAGGTAGAGGATTTTGTGAACCTGAGGTAGGGCTCGATGATAGTGAAGTAGTACTGACTTAAGTTCAAAAAGCTATCTAAGTATTCCCCTAACATGATGGCTGACCCTAGGCCAAGTATGAGTAAGTTTGTTACTGGAGTATCTGGTTTGGTAGTCAAGGAGTATAGGACTGCCATACTTATTAGGGTTATGGATCTTTCTAGGCTTATAATTCATGCTCAGTAGATTGAAGTAGAAAAGTTAAAGGGGAGAGAGAGGGCAAATAAGAAGGCTAGAAGCGGGCAGTTTGAATATGGCCAAACAAGGTTTGGAGGGGAAAATCATTTGCAGTTTTAGAGTCGCTCGTCTATGCCAAGGCCATCTTCACCCCCAGAGTTAGGCTGGAGCAGTGGAGTAAGACTTTTATGTCCAAATCTCAAAATAGGGTGAGTGGAAAACCCAGTGATCCTTTATATGCTAAGTTTGGCTCCCATGACCAATTTTTTGGGACAAGTACACTACCACCAACTTGATTTAATTTTTCCCCAATTTGAAGGAGAGAAAGAGAGGAGAATGAGCAGCCAAGGACCAATAGTTTTAGATCCACAAAGGCCCAATATAATGGGAAAGTAGGTGCATCACCTACTTGACAAATTATGGCCCAAAAATAGCCAAGAAGGTCGGCCAAAAGTACATCCTTTTAAAGGGTTTGAAACCAGTTCTTTTAGCTTATTTTAACTAGACAAAAAAAATTCTTTCAAGATTTTCTCTCTTGTTATCTCTTAGCTATGAAGTAGCCATATAATTCCACTAGGGTTCTTGGGATTTACCTTTCTTCCAAGTTAAAGGTAAGTGAACAAATCATGAGCACATCTTAAGAATACTATGAGAATTATTTTCTCCATGATTAAACTATAAGACATCCTTTTTTAAGTTTGGCAGTCCCATTATTCTTGATTATTAAGTGATTTTTCTCTTTACTTTTGGTTTGTGAGTAAAGAAAGCAAGCTATTAAATAGATATACATTAAGGGAATAAACTACCACCGAAATTAAGGTGTGTCTACTGTCCATTTTTACCCTTTTTCGATACATGTGTTGGTAGTGATCATATATGTTGTTGTTAAGAACTCAAGGGATAGTTAGTTCAATATTTGGTTGCTATATTGATATTTGGGGTTGTTTTGGAATGGTTTTATGTATATATGTTGGGGGCTGCTTGGTTGATTTTGGGGGAAAGGTCTGAATGGTTTCCAATGAATGGTAGAAGGAGGGTATAGTGGTACATTACCGAATGGAACGTCGTATATGCTTACTGCCCACACCACTTGGTATACTACTTTGAGAGTACAATAAAGACTAAACTTTTAAGGGGGGATCTTATAAGAAGTTACATTTCATATGAATGTAATTGGAGAAAATGAGGTTGAAGAACACCCTTGGATTAGAGAATTATGGGTTACTACCCACCTCTGTTTTGGTATGTTTAAATGGTGTCAATGTGTTAAATAGCTTCTAATACCAATTTATGCTATTATAGATTAATAATCAAAAATAAAGGGTGTTAAGTAAGAGTGTGATCAATTATGCAGCAAGGTATGTATGGTTCATTGAGCCTATACTCTTTGGCATGAATCTAACTCCTTTGATACAAAGTACGGTTCCTAAGCGTTCTTTCTTTCAAATTATACAGAAATGTAGAGTAAAACCTCTAAGGTGGCTAACAACCTTATTCTAACTTATTAGGCTGTTAAAGCACCTAAAGATGTGTTTGTTACTAGATCTATCCATTTTCCCTTCTAAATACTAGTATGATATAGGTGTTTTCAGCAATATGCTTTATAAGTTGTTCTCTTAGTCAACATAACCTATGGTGTTAGTTAAGCTCAAATGTGTTATATTCCTATTATTGTTGTATCCTACCTCATTGCTACTGCATCTAGTGCGTATTTGTATACCTTTTGCTACTGGTCCAAAGTTCTAAATCTAATACATGACCACCAAAACAACAACTTTAAAGATGAAAAGAATGATCTGAAGTGATTCTATATATTCTGGGGCGGTATCCTAATGGTGGAAGAAACACCTAGCATGGGTAGATCCCACCATTACGGGTGGTATCCCAGGGGTGAAAGGAAAGCCTAGCATGGGTCAATCCCAATTTATGTACTTATAAGGACCGTATCCCAAGGGTTAAAACCCCTAGCATGGGTCATCCTTTTTTACCACTGGTCAGCTGGTCATTTGTATCATGCCTTATAATTTTATAAAGTAAAGAAGAATAAAACAAACTAAAGGATGTAATGTACATGATCCAATAAGTACAAGCAAAGTTGGTATTCTACCCTTATCTTTGTAGTTATATATTGATAACTAATTTTATTGAGCTTTTATCTTATTTATAGTCACTTCATGTCATACATACTTAGTACACTCTTTGTATTGAGATCCCTCATGGGGAGATACTATGTTTCATGCCGCAGGTACAGGTACTCCAGCTAGTAGACCACCCCAGTAGGAGCACAGGACATCCAGCGGCTATTGGTGAGCTCTAAGTTGATTCAGAGCTTTCCGGGTCTGTTATATATATTTTGGTATTTTATAATAGCCAAGAGCAAGGCGGGGGGTTATCCCAACCTTAACTAAGTCTATGTGTCTTTCAGACGCTTTGCAGACTAATATAAAGTTAAGTGTGGTAGCATTGTGTTTTTTAACGTTGTGGACCTAACAGCCAAGTCTTGTATATATAGGTTTGGACTTACTTATGTGGTTTGTTTATTAATGCATCATATCCATACTACCATAACCATAGAATTTCATAGTTACATGTATGAAAAGTATAGGGTTATGAGTTGGTTCTCCTAGGTCGTGATGGTTATGGGTGCCTATCCGTCCCAATGGGATTTGGGATGTGACAGATATGTAGGTCCCTACATGATATTGATTCATGTGGGGAAGGTAGTATATGAGCTTGAGCTACCTACAGACTTGTCATCATTCCACCCATTGTTCTATGTATCCTTATTCAAAAAGTGTATGGATGATTCAGCTGTAACAGTCCCTCTAGAAAGCACATATATTATAAATAGACTTTCATACAAAGAACTTCTAGTAGAGATTCTTGATAACCAGATTCATAGACTAAGGAACAAAGAAGTTCCCCTAGTCAAGGTTCTTTGGCAGAATCAGTCCATTGAGGGAGCCACTTGGGAAGCAGAAACAGATATGTAGACCAAGTACCCACATATTTTCTCTGTAATCTTAGATTCAGCCTAAAGAAACATTCTTCCTATAAGACCCCGCAAAATCCTAAGCTTGATTCAGTCCTATAAAAGCTAGTAAGGGGTCCCAGACTTCGAAAAAAACATAGCTAACTATTCATAATTAGAGTTATTTTAGACTTCATAAGTTGGTGATCCTTTTCATGATGCTCATTACGTTAAAGTAATTATTCTTAGGTTGAATTATGATTAGGAATGTCAGTATGTGTTCTCGGACAACTTTTGAATTTTTCAAACTTTATTTGAAACATATTTGAAAGCTCAAACCAGTGGATCCGCGCGATCCCTATGCGTCGCCCATCGCATCAATGAGTATTTTTCCCCAGCACCTAGTACAAATTCTAGTGAACTTATGTGGACTCGACGCGGTGCATTGTCTTTCTCATCGGTGCCAACGACGCGGCATGTTGGTCTGCGCGTCGCTAGTCTAGTTTTCAACAATTAAAAACTCGCATCCAGAGGGGTAAATGGGTCTTTTCCCATCTTATATCATCCTCCAAAACATGTAATTAAGTCTTTCAAAAGGCAAAATTTACTCATTCTCTCTAGAATTTTTCAAGAACAAACCCTAGTTCATCGTATTCAAGAATCCAAGTTCCAAGAAAATCCATCAATCTTTCAGAATTCAAGTTTTAAGATATGTCAAGTGTTTATCCAAGGGTCCCTTCCACCCTTAGAGTTCACGAAACAACTCTTAAAACTTCAAGTGTATTAATTTCATGAATTTTATGTTGGGTTTGATTATATTCATGATTAAAATGATTAATTGGGTTTCTAATCCATTTTTGTTACAAGTTTCATGTGGGGTTATTTGATATATATATAAATATATAGAATCATGTGAATCCACGCTAAACCCTTGAAATTGTAAATGGGGATTTGAATTATGATGCCTATGTGTTGTTCAGTTTCATATGCATGGATTATGTTCTCCAAGTGTTTGATAAATTTCTCTTGAGAACACAGAAAAAGGGAAAACAATCATGTCATGTTAGCTTATGTGCAAGTTATATCATGTAAGTATTTGATGGAATGTCTCTATGAATGAGTTATGATCAGGTGCATATGGTTATACCTTTCAAGTTTATACTATGATTTATTTTTCATTCTATAGAGTCCTGGGGATATTTTATACCCGGTAATTTAGTTGTTTACCTAGAACCAGTATCATTTATAGAATAATCTCAGTCATGTCATGATTAGTAGTACTCCCAGTCAGTTACAAAGCTCAGGAAAAACTCAATAAACTCAGTATCAGTCCAGTCTAGTTTAGTATTTGGTTCAGACCTCAGTAAATTCATTCAGTTAATAGAATTTAGTAGTATTCCATCAGTCAATGGAACTCAGTGAACTCAGTTTAGTTCAGTTTAACGGCATAATCAGTAACAGTTCAATAAAGCCTAGTATGAACTAGAAATCAGTTCAGTGTCTATTCATTTGGGAGTAAGAGGGTTTGACCCTTAGTAGCAATCCCTACATTACAAAACTATGTAGCTAGCGTATGTTAAGATAGCTTCCTACCAGACTAAGGTTGATACATCTCATACGAGTTTTCCTGTCAGTGAGGGTTAACAAAAGAGCTTCCTGTCAGAGAGGGTTAACTCACAGTTGTGTTTACCCGTGGCATAGTACTGACGCCCTTCCAACTAGGGATACAGGTTGGACCCTAATATATTCAGAAAAGGGCATGTTGCTTAGATTATTACCTCCTATAGTTTTAGCTTCAGTCTTCAAAATAGAACTTAGTTCAGTTCTATAGAAATCAGGACTGCCAGACACAATCACTCAGTTCAGTACAGAACTCAGAATAGTTCCACAAAATCAATACTGTCAGATATAGTCACCCAGTTAACAGTAATACAGTATCAGTAAACTCAGATATCAATAAATCAAAAATTTAAAACTCACTATTTGGTGTTATCACGACCTCAGTTACAATTTACGTATTCATGCATGTATTTTCATTCAGTTATACTCATGTTATTCAACCAGCATTGTTCATGCATATGAACCCATGCATCTCAGCCTACCTCACTTAGCATACCAGTACATTCAAATTACTGATGCATACTTTTTTTTGCGCTATGATGTCTTATATCATAGTTTAGAAGCACGGGCTCCCGATCATACTTAGCAGCCTAATCCATCAGCAGCAGACTAGTGATGAGTCCTCATAGTTCGAAGATATAATTATTACTTCAGTATCTCATTTTATCAGTTTTTAATAGTCGATATTAGTTGGGGGTTTGTCCCATCAATCTCTTATTCAGATAGTAGAGGCTTATCAGACTAGATATTTCAGACAGATGTATCAGTATTCAATTTTTAGTACTCGGTATTTATTTACAGTTTTGAAATTTATGGTAAGTTTCTACCTAATTTCTACATAATACAGTATTATTATTCAGTTATTGCAGCAGGTACTAGTCATGGGTTAACTTGTGGTCCCTCAGTATTATGAGCACCGTGTAGCATCTGAGGTATAGACTAGAGGCGTTACAAACTTGGTATCAGTGCCTATGGTTCAAGAAAGTCCTAGGAAATCTGAAAGCCACGTATAATAGAGTTTTTTGCATGGGTATGTAGTGCACCACATTTACAGATAGAAGGGTATTAGGTATTTTAGGAAAAGTTTCCCTTCTTTCAGTATTTATGTCGTGTAAGTGAGCATGAGCTCAAGTTAAACTCTTGGTCTAATCTGTTCTCTCCTCTTCATTTACAAAACATGCCTCCTAAAAATACTAATGAAAGGAGAAATAGAAATCAGTCAGCACCTCAGCCCATCCAGCCAGATCCCCTGGATGAACATATCTCCCACACTGAATTTAGAGCAGCTTTTACCACCCTAGCTCATTCTATGGTAGCCCAGAATAAATGCTCAGCTACTATTCTGGCCAACCCAGTGGCCAATACTATTGCAGCCAGGATTTGTGACTTTACTCAAATCAACCCTCCATTTTTTACTGCGTCAAACTCAGATGAGGACCTACAGGAATTTCTTGATCATGTGTAGAAGATTATAGATATTATGTGGTGACAGCTAGTGAGAGTACCAAATTAGATACATATCAGTTATAGGATGTGGCTCACTCATGGATCAAATAGTAGAAAATAGAGGGGCCACAGATGCAGGGTCCATAGAATGGGAAGAATTTATAATTATTTTTCTAGATAAGTTCTTCCTGCTAGAGTTGAGAGAAGTGAAGTTTTTGGAATTTATAAATATAAAGCAGGGCAACATGATGGTACAAGAGTATTCTCTCAAGTTTACTTAATTAGCTAGATACGCATCTCATGTGGTAGCAGATAGTATATCTAAGATGAGTAAGTCTGTGTCTGGCAAGTCTAATAGTGTTGTCAAGGAGTGTTGGACCATAATATTGATTAAGAAGATAGACATATCCAGGATCATGGTCCATGCTCAGTAGATAGAGGAGTCTAAGAATAGGGAGAAGAAGACAGAGAACAAAAGAAGGAGAACAGGTAGTTTCAACTTAGCTCAGCCTATGTCAGAGGGTGGAAATTATTCTCAGTACCACCTAAAATCCTCAATTACAGCTCCTTCGTCAGCAAGTGCTCCCATTCCAAAATTTAAAAATGGCAATAGCGATCAGGCCTTAAACCCCAGGGTAGTGTTATTATTGCCTAAACAAATCCTTTGTACTAGAAGTGTGGCAGAAACCATCAATGTGTCTGTAGAGCTGGAAGTGACATATGTTTCAAATGTGGCAAGCCAGGCCACAGAGTCAAACAGTGTCCTTAGGTGGGTTCGCAAAGTCAGCATAACCGTCTCTCAGCTCAGTCTGATCACCCGAATCAACAGGGTGCCACTTCCAGTGCCACCAATGGGCAACACCCAAATAGACTCTGTGCACTTCAGTCTCGATAGGATCAGGAAAGTTCTCCTGATGTGGTCATTGGTATATTACAAGTTTATCATTTGCATATTTATGCTTTTCTAGTTCCAGGAGCTTTTTTGTCTTTTATAACTCCTTATATAGCTGTTGACTTCAGAGTCAGTCCTGAAATTCTAGTAGAGCCTTTCTCAGTATTACCCCAATGGGTAAATCTATCATAGCCCAATGGATATAAAGGATTTGTCCAGTTATGGTATCTCAGAAAGTCACTTCAGCAGACTTAGTCAAATTTGAGATGACCGATTTTGATGTTATTCTCAGCATAAATTAGCTTCATTCCTGCTATGCTTCAGTTGACTATAGAAAAAGAATTGTCCAGTTTTAATTTTTAAATGAGCCCATCCTAAAGTGGGGGGTAGTACTTCAGCACTTAGGGGTCAGCTTATTTCCTACCTTAGGGCAAGGAAAATGATATCTAAGGGATGTGTCTACCATCTCATTCGAGTTTAAGACTCTAGTTCAAAAACCCCTACTCTTGAGTCAGTATCAGTAGCATGTGAATTCTCAGACGTGTTTCCCAAAGATCTTCCCGGAGTTCCTCCCGAAAGGAAAATCGACTTCGAAATAGACCTTGTTCTAGATACTCAGTCCATATCTGTTCTTCCATACAAAATGGCTCCAGCAAAACTCAAAGAATTTAAAGAACAGCTGAAATATCTACTAGATAAGGGATTTATCAGACCCAGTATATCCCCGTGGGGTGCACCAATCCTATTTGTGCGTAAGAAAGATGGTTCCCTCAAAATGTATATTGACTACCATCATTTAAATAAAGTCAAGGTCGAGAACAAGTATCCACTTCCCAGAATTGATGACTTGTTTGACCAACTTTAGGGTGCCAGTTATTTCTCTAAGATAGACCTCAGATCAGGCTATCATCAGCTCAGATTCAGACAATGTGGCTTTCCAAAAATAGCTTTCAGAACTCATTATGGTCACTTCAAATTCTTAGTCATATCCTTTGGTCTTACCAATTCCCCAGAAGCTTTCATGAACTTGATGAACTATGTGTTCAAGTGTTAATTAGCTATGTTCATCATATTCTTCATATATGACATCCTTCTCTACTCCCACAGTGAACATTATCATGCAGACCATCTCAGAATAGTATTACAAACTCTCAAAAACCATCAGTTATTCACCAAATTTAGTAAGTGCAAATTTTGGCTAAGGTCAGTAGCTTTCCTCGGCCATATCATTTTTGGGGATGACATATAGTTGATCCCCAAAATACTAAAGCAGTGAGAAACTAGCCCAGACCCATCTCTCTATCAGATAGCAGGAGTTTCTTGGGCTTGGCCGGCTATTACCGATTGTTTTTTGAAGGATTTTCGTCTATTGCATCCCCCATATCCAGATCGACTTGGAAGAAAGTTAAGTTTTATTGGTTAGATACTTGTGAGAAGATTTTTTAAGAGTTGAAGACTCGACTCACTACAGCCCCAGTTTTGACTCTACCAGATTGTAATACCCCACATTTTTGGGCTAGTCTTTGAATCATTGCTCCTGTGTGTAAAAGCTATAATCCAAATTATTCCCATGTTAACATTAGTGTCATGATCTTTATCCTCATGTTTTATTTATTTTGAGGTGAAAAATGTTCATAAGAATCATTTAGAACAAAGTTGAGCTTAGAGCTTTTGATTCGTCCGAAGTTTGGCATTCGATTTTACAAGGGTCTAATTTAAATGTGTATACTTTTTATATACATAGAATTTTTGAGCTAAATACCCACCAAATTGTATATAATTGAATTATCTTTCTAATGATACAAATTTTGTTAAAATCCAATACCCGAGTGAAAAGCTATGGTATTTTTTGTGTGAGGCTGTAAGCCAATGCGATAGCGATGCAACGCGTCAGCATGCGTGTTATGGAGTTGTTTCACATGCTATTTCAGTTTATAAAGGGTCTATGAACCCAAATACTCCCATAACACTTAATTTCATCCACCAAAATCAATATACGCGCAATTATTCATCTTTTCTCTCAAAGAAAAACCCTAGCCTCCTCAAGAACACCAAGAACTTCATCAATTTTTCTTCAAGAAAAGAAAGAACTCAAGTTTCCTAATTCAAGAATGCTTTCAAGATTGTGTTTCTCCTTAAAGATTAAAGCTTTAAGGTATGTGGGAGTTCATTCATGGGTTCTCTTTCACCCATGGAGCCCAAAAACTCTTTTCTTTTAATTAAAGAATGAATTTTTCATTATTATGGTATTATGTATGTTCAAGAAAGATTGAATTTCAAATTTTCATGATGGTTTTAATTAAAATCAACCCATGTGTTATTCCATTCAAGATTTTAAATTTCTCCTGCTATGAATTTGAATTTTCCATATTTTATTCAAGTAAATTCCATGATGGAACCTAAATTCATGATGTTTAGCAATATTTCCATGTTTTAAATTCATGCCATCCACATGTTTGATGAAATACCCATATCATATTAAGTCAATTTCAAGATGAATCCCCAAGTTATGAATTTTGCCATGTAACTCTAATGTTCCTTCATGTTTAAGATATTCTTACGTTCAAGCTATGAACTTTACTTGTTTTGATGAAACGCTCATGTCCTATTTTGAGCGAATTACATGTGAATTCCCCAATTTATGATCTTAGTTATGTAATCATGCTATGCTTCCATTTTTAAGACATTCCCATGTCTAAGTTCATGATCATGACATGTTATCATGTGGTTCCATTCATGTACAAGTTCATGCCTCTCAAGTGTTTGACAAAATGTCTAAATGAAAGCATCGTTAACAAGCTACTATTGTTATGCTATTATGATCATGCCATGTTTTACTATCAATGCTTTTGAGTCCTAGGGGTATTCTATACCCAAAAATCTAATTATTTACCTAGAGTTACAGTAGTTACAGAATAGTCTCAGTAGTGTGACAAATAGTAGTACTCAGTCCAGCTAAGTAAGTTAACAGAACTCAGTGAACTTAGTACAATTCAGTCAATTAACAGAACTCAGTGAACTTAGTCTAGCTCAGTCAGTTAACAAAACTCAGTGAACTCAGTTCAGTTCAGTTAGAGAGCATAATCAGTAATAGTTTAATCAATCCTAGAACGGTCTAGAAATCAGTTCAGTGTATATTCAGTTAGGAGTAGGAATCGACATCGAGCGAACCCGGGGATAGGGGCATTCCTGCCAGCATAGGGTTTGACCCTTAGTAGCAATCCTTGCATTACAGAACTACGTATCCAGCATAGTTTGAGATATCTTCCTTCCAGACTAGGGTTGATACATCTCATACGAGTTTTTCTACTAGCGAGGGTTAACAAAATGTCTTTTTATCAGAGAGAATTAACCCATATCTTTGTCTTTACCCATGGCATAGTACTGACACCCTTTTAAATGGGGTTACAGGTTGGACCCCAATCCATTTGAAGAGAGGCATATCAGTTAGATGATTACTTCCCACAGTTTTAGTTTTAGACCTAGTATAAAACCTTAATTCAGTTTTAGAATTTGGACTGTCAGATACAGTCACCCTATTCAGTATAGAAGTCAGTTTAGTTCAACAAAATTAGGACTATCAAAAATATTCACCCAGTTATCAGTAACTGCAGCTATCAGTTACTCAGTTATCAGAACTGAGTATTCAGTTCTAGTTACATTCTTTGTTACAGTCTCAGTTTAGTCTTAGTTATAGTCTTAGTTACAGCCTCAGTTATAGTCATAGTTATAGTCTCAGTTATGGTCTTAGTTACCATCTCAGTTACAGTCTCAGTCATAGTCTCTATCCAATAATCAGATCAGTAACTTAGTTCAGTTTTAGGTTTACTTGACCATAGCATACAATTATCAATTATCCATTTATCAGTATTTTGGTACCTCAATTTATAGACTATTTTAGAATCATGTTATATTCTTAGTTTGCATTGTCAAATAATACAATTTTTCATGGATTAATGCTCAGTTACCTTATGTTACTCAGTCAGTCCTTACCTCATATGTATAATACTCTATAGTTTCAATCCAGTTATTCAAACTAAGTATAGTTCAGTCTTACATTCCTAATATTCAGCTATCAGTTATTCAGTTAATCAGATAAGTTAGTATGTTTATGTATTTGTGCTCAATGCAATTGTATATTAAGATCCTTAATTTATGTTAGTATCCATCACATAGTTTCAGACCCAGTATTCATACAGTATCCATGTTTTATCATATCCCAACTTTAGTTATACTTATATCATTAAAGTAAAGTTTTATAGAAATTAAGTGTAGAGATTCACCATCTTATCAGAGAAAGTTTGTCACTCGTGCCTTAAGATATTTTTATACTTTAGTTTATTCCAGCCTATTAGTGAATGTATTTACACTTAGCATGCATGTTTTACAATTACATATGAAATCAGTACACTTAGCATGGATGTTTTATGATTATGTATGAAATCAGTTTTACTTATTGCATTCACCCCTACATACTCAGTGCATTCCAGAAGTACTGATCCATATATATGTCTGTGTGGCTACATTGTTTCATAATGTAGGTACCAATTGTAGCCCACATATCACGATCAGAAAATTACAAATTCCAACCAGCAGGTGATGAGTTCTCCTACTTCGGGAACTCCAGACAGTTTTAGTTCATATATAGTTTATTTACTTTCATGTGTATTGATCAGTGGTAGTTGGAGGCATGTCCAACTATCTATAGTCAGTATAGTAAAGGCTTCATTATATTAGTTAGAGTCAGTCATATAATTTCAGTTTCATCCATCAAATATATCAGATTGTAAAGCTTTATCAGTATTGTATCTATTTTAGATTTTTAGTATGATTATATGTCCGCATAGTAGAACAACTATTTATTATATTATAATTCAGTTGCTTAAGAGTATGCTAGTTCATGGGTTAGCTTGGGATCACTTGTAGTTCCAAGCACCGTGTGACGACTAGGGGGTAGTCTCAGGTCATTACATAGATAGTTTAGACAGCTTTGTTGTATATTGTGATACATCTAGAGAATGTGTGGGTTATGTCCTCATGCAGAGAGGTAAGGTGAGAGCCTATGCCTCTAGACAGCTCAAACCCTATTAAAAGAACTATCCAACTCATGATCTAGAGTTAGCTGCAGTAGTTGTAGCCTTAAAGATTTGAAGTCACTATTTGTATAAAGTGCACATTGATGTGTTACTAACCGTAAGAGACTACAATATGTGTTCTCTCAGAAAGACCTAAATCTCCATCAGAAAAGGTGGTTGGAGTTATTGACGGACTACGATATGAGCATACTGTATCATATGGGTAAAGCCAATGTAGTGGCTGATACTCTAAGTAGGATTATGGATATTGTTGCTTACGTGGATAATGGTAAGAAAAAGTTAGCTTAGGAAGTTCATCAGCTTGCTCGACTAGGTGTCCACTTAGTTGATTTAGGAGAAGGTAATGTATGGATGTAGATTAGTTCAGAATCATCCTTGGTTTTCAAAGTAAAAGAAATGCAGGATAGGGATCCCAGCCTAGTGAAGTTGAAAGAATTAGTCAGAGATCAGAAGATAGAGGTTTTCTCCTAAGAGGATATGGTGTATTGCATTGTTAGGGTCAGCTATGTGTGCCAAGTGTAGATGACCTAAGATAGCAGATTCTTGCAAAAGCGCATGGTGCATGTTACTCTATTCAACCAAGGGCCACTAAGATATACCGTGACTTGTGGTAGATCTATTGGTGGAGTGGGATGAAGAGAGACATTACAGAGTTTGTAGCTAAGTGCTCGACATATCAGTAGGCTAAGATTGAGCACCAAAAACCTAGTGGGTCTATGCAGGAGTTCAGTATTCCCACTTGGAAGTGGGAAGAGATGAACATGGATTTTTTGATGGGTTTTCCTTATACTCATCGTCAGCATGATTTAGTTTGGGTCATTGTAGACAGGATGACCAAATTAGCTTATTTCCTACCAGTCCATACCTCTTATTTAGTCGAGGACTATGCCAAACTCTACGTCAGAGAGTTGGTCAGATTGCATGGAGTTCCTTTATCTATAATCTCAGATAGAGATATACAGTTCAACTCTTATTTTTGGAAGACGTTCCAAAAGGGTCTTAGTACCCAAGTCCACCTTAGTTCAACTTTTCACCCTCAGACAGATGATCAAGTAGAAAATACCATTAAACTATAGAGGATATGTTGTGTACATATGTGATAGACTTTAAAGGTAGTTGGTATGACAACTTTCCTTTGATTGACTTTGCATATAACAATAGCTATCATTCCAGTATTCAGATGGCTTTATTTGAGGTTCTCTATGAGAGGAGATGTAGATCTCCCATTGGTTAGTTTGAAGTGGGTAAGGCCGCAATGGTAGAGCCTGACTTGGAATTTGATACCTTATAAGAAGTTCAGTTGATCAGGGAAAGGCTTAAGATAGCTCAAAGTCAATAGAAATCATATGTGAATTTTCGCAAAAAGGATCTCGAGTTTGAGATTAGTGATTATGTGTATTTGAGAATCTCTCCTATGAAAGGAGTGAAGAGGTTTGGCAAGAAGGGGAAGATCAGTCCCTGATATACCGATCCTTACCGAATTCTCAGCTATTTCGGAAAGGTAGCTTACGAGCTTGAGTTGCCTTTAGACTTAGCTTCAGTCCATTCAGTGTTCCATGTCTCCTTGCTAAAGAAATGCATAGGTGACCCAGTAGTTGTAGTTCCTATAGGGAGTATAGACGTACAAAGCTGCCTCTCTTATGAGGAGATCCTAGTCAAAATCCTCAATTATCAGATTCGCGACTGAGGAACAAAGAGGTCCCTCTAGTCTAAGTTCTTTGGCAAAATTAGTCCGTTGAGGGAGCTACTTGGGAAGCAGAAGCAGATATGCAGACCAAGTATCCTCACCACTTTTCCTCAAACTCAGAATCAGTCTGAGGTAATAGTTTTTCCTTGAACTTACTCAGTTCCATGCTCATATTTTCTTTATAAACTTGGTATCAGTTACAATTGCATATCCAATCATACATTCATGAGTCCGTTCAGTCAGAACTCAGCTTATCAGTAATCCCAGCCATGTACTTATGCATCAAATATGTATGTTCAGTATGAAATTTCAGCATATTAGTAGTATCAGTTATGCGATCATGTTGCAGTTGTGCATATCCAGTATCTAAATGCAGTCTATTAGTATTTCCAGCTTAGTCAATCTTATTCGAGGATGAATGTTCTCAAGGGGGAGACATTGTAAGACCCTATAAAATCCTAAGCTTGATTCAGTCTTGTAAAAGCTAGTAAGGGGTCCCGGACTAAGGAAAAAAATTCAATCAAGTGTTCATACATAGAGTTATTTTAGCCTTTTTAAGTTGGCGATCCTTTTTCACGACCTTTATGACCTTAAAGTAATGATTTTTAGGTTGAATAGTGATCAGGAATGTTAGTAGGTCTTCTCGAACAAGTTTTAGATTTTTTGAACTTTGGTTAAAACATATTTGAAATCTCAAACTAGTGGATCAACATAATCTCGACGCGCCGCATCACCCATCGCGTCAATGAGTATTTTTCCCCAGCTCCCAGTGCAAATTCCAGTGAACCGATGCGGATTCAAAGCAGCGTATTGGCTATCGCATCAATACTAATGACGCGGCGCGCCGGTCTGCACATTGCTAGTCCAATTTTCAGTAATTATAAACCCGCATCCAGATGGGTAAATGGGTCTTTTTTTCATCTTATATCATCCCCCAAAACATGTAATTAAGTCATCTAAAAGGCAAAATGTACTCATTCTCTCTAGAATTTTTCAAGATCAAATCCTAGTTCATCACATTCAAGAATCCAAGTTCCAAGAAAATCCATCAATCTTTCAGAATTCAAGCTTTAAGGTATGTCAAGTGTTTATCCAAGGGTCTCTTCAAACCTTGGAGTTTAAGAAACTACTTTTAAAACTTCAAGTGTATTGATTTCATGAATTTCATGTTGGGTTTGATTATATTCATGATTAAAATGATTATTTGGGTTTCTAATCTATGTTTTTTACAAGTTTCATTTGGAGTTATTTGATATATGTATAGAATCATATAAATCCATGCTAAACCTTTGAAATTGTAAATGGGGATTTGAATTATGATGCCTATGTGTTGTTCAGTGTCATGTGCATAGATTATGTTCTCCAAGTGTTTGATAAATTGCTCATGAGAACTACAAAAAAGGGAAAACAATCATGTCATGTTAGCTTATGTGCAAGTTATATCATGCAAGTGTTTGATGGAATGTCTCTATGAATAAGTTATGATCAGGTGCATATGGTTATGCCTTTCAAGTTTATGCTATGATTTATTTTTCATGCTATAGAGTCCTGGGGGTATTTAATATCTGAAAATTTAGTTATTTACCAAGAGCCAGTGTCAGTTACAGAGTAATCTTAGTCATGTCATGATCAGTAGTACTCTCAGTCAGTTACAAAACTCATAAAAAACTCAATAGACTCCGTATCAATCTAGTCCAATTCAGTATTCGGTTCAGACCTCAATAAATTTAGTCAGTTAACAGAATTCTGTTGTATTTCATCAGTCAATGGAACTTAGTGAACACAGTTCAGTTTGGTTAGACAATAATTAGTAACAATTTAGTCAAGCCTAGTATGAACTAAGAATCAGTTCAGTGTTTATTCAGTTGGGAGTGGGATTTAGAACCGAGCGAACCCAGGGATGGGGGTATTCCTGCTAGCAGGGGGTTGACCCTTAATAGAAATCCTTGTATTATAGAACTACATAGCCAACATAGGTTTAGATATCTTCTTTCCAGACTAGGGTTGATGCATCTCATATGAGTTTTCCTGCCAGTGAAGGTTGACAAAAGAGCTTTCTATCAGAGATGGTTAACTCACAATTGTATTTACCTGTGGCATAATACTGATATCCTTCCATTTGGGGTTATAGGTTGGACCCCAATCTATTCAGAAAGGGGCATATCGGTTAGGTGATTACCTCCCAAAGTTTCAGTTTCAATTTTAGTCTTCAGAATAGAACTTAGTTCAGTTCTACAGAAATCAGGACTGTTAGACATAGTAACTCAGTTCAGTATGGAACTCAGAATAGTTCCATAGAATCAGGTCTGTCAGATACAGTTAACCAGTTAATAGTAATACAGTATCAATAAACTTAGATATTAGTAAATCAAAAATTCAAAACTCAGTATCCAGTTTTATCACGACCTCAGTTACAATTTACGTATTCATGCATGCACTTTCATTTAGTTATACTTATGTTATTCAGTTAGTATTATTCATGCATATGAACCTATGTATCTCAGCCTACCTCACTTAGCATACCAATACACTCAAAGTACTGACGCATACCTTTTTTTTGTGCTATGATGTCTTATATCATAGGTTCAAACGCACGGGCTCCTGATAATACTTACCAACCTGATCCATCAGCAGAAGACTAGTGATGGTCCTCATAGTTCGAGGACATAATTATTACTTCAATATCTCAGTTTATTAGTTTTCAGTAGTCAGGGTTAGTTGAGGGTTTGTCCCATCAATTCCTTATTCACACAGTAGAGGCTTATCAAACTAGAGTATTTCGGACAGATGTATCAGTATTTAGTTTTTATTACTTAGTATTTATTTATAGTTTTGAACCTTATGGAAAGTTTTTGCCTAATTTCTACATAATAAGGTATTATTATTCAGTTATTGTAGCAGGTACCAGTCATGGGTTAACTTATGGTCCTTTGGGATAATGAGCATTGTGTAGCATCAGGGTACAGACTCGGGGCATTCCACTTCCTTAATTCAGTTCTTTTCCAGTCTCAATTCTAGCCATGTGATTATCTTCATGCTAATTTATACATTCGTAGACTAGTTCAGTCGTTCATTATATGTTAGGTTCAGTCATGCAGTTGTGTTTTAGTTGTGCATGCCAGTATATCATCTCAGTTCCTCAGTATCCTCAGTTTAACTAATCTCATTCGAGGATGAATGTTCCCAAGGGGGAGATATTGTAATACATTGTACTTTTCTTAGTTTTGTTTAGCACCTAGTATGTCAAAGGTCAACTTTAAAAGTGTATAACTCTTGATACGTATAGAATTTTCCAGCTCTAGACCCATTAAATTATAGATAATTGAATCATCTTTCCAATAATACCAATTGCGCCTTAATCTGATACCCAGGTAGGAAGTTATGGAATTTTTCGTATGAGGCAGTAGGCCAACGCGATAGCACCGCATCGTGGTGGAGGGCAGATTCACAATCGTCTTCTTTCCAGTGAAGCACTGTGTTTATGACACATTGCGGTGAACCCTAAAATCCCTCCTATTCCTTTCAAGTAGCTCACCGCAATTTTCTAGTGTCGCATAAGAAGTTGCGGTGGAACATAGTACCGCATCACGTTGGAGTGCAATTTTGCGCTCGTCCTTTTCTAGGGATGCAATGCGATAGCACCGCATCGCACCATTGTGCAAAATGGCACTCGTCCCTTTTTCCATAAGCCACCGCGATGGCGACGCGTCGTGCTGAGTCTCAAAATCAGGAATCCAGTTACGAACTTAATTTTCCAAAGGGTGATTTAGTCTTTTCTCAAGCCCTCAAATCATGAAAAATAATAGATTAAACCTATTCTAGTCCTAATACGCTAACTTTCACCAAAATTTCTCTCTAAGAAACCCTAGAGCTTCAAATTTTAAACCTTAAGAATTCCAAATTCCACCATTCTTTTTCCAAGATAACTCAAAATTCAAGATTCCCAATTCAAGAACATCAAGAAAAAATCTTCAAGAGCACAAATAGAAACTCAAAGTTCAACCTTCTTCAGCTATTCGTCTATTAAGGTATGTGGGGTTATGAACATGGATACTCCTTTCATCCTTGTTCCCAAAATTAGTTTTAAAGTTGAATTTAACATGAAATTACATGAATTTTAGTCTGGGGTTTATACCCACTCATCCCTATTTGAAGATTATAATGTTACAAGTGATTTAGATGTTGAATTACATGTCTATTTTCATATTTTCATGCATGTGACATTATTTTCAAGACTTTCATTATTAAGCATGAACTTTATGATGATTTGACAAAAACTTGATGCATGGGTTATTAAGTCCTAGTTTGAATATTGATATTTCAAGATTTACTATGCTTTGAGCATCCTATGATTAGTTTATATTTATATTTTGATCAAGACTTGATCTTTTGATATCAGCTAAGCTATGGAATTTAATTTACAATTTTATTACAATTTAAAGTGAACAGATGTATGATTGGTTTTCACCGAAAACCTTTATACTAGTTTTAAAAGTGAATTTTCTATAGAATGAGCATACAGATTAAAGGGAGTAGTATTTACCACTGAGTTGGGTATGTTTACATGCCCTAGAACTACAAGTCAATGTAGGTTTAGATTTTCTTATTCCCATTTATATGGATGACAGATACAGATTATGATCACTTAGCTCAGGTTATACTCCGTGGCAAGAATAGGCACCTCTCCCCAATGTGAGGTTTTCCCATAAGGGAACTAGACATTGGACACTATGATAGCTCACATAGTGTATGTTGGTTAAAAAAACTCTCTATAGAAAAGAGTAATCCTAATATAACAGCTATTAGAAACTAAGTGTAAAGGCTCACAATTTTATTCTGATATTATTTTACATAAGTCATCAGCTATTAGATTTCAACTTTCAGTTTATAGATATAAAAGTGAGTTCTCTCTACACTTAGGTGGCATGATTTAAAGATAGAATACAAATACAGCTTTTAGAAACTAAATGTTATGGCTCACAAGATTTATATAGCATGCCTTACTACTCATGATTATGATCCTCAATTTCAGTTATTCAAGCTAATGTGAGTCATCTCCACTTAGCATACATTCTTTACAAGTTTATATAACCACTGAGGTATTTTTTTACTTATGTATTTACCCCCACATGATTAGTACATTCCAGAAATACTGATCGACACATTTGTCTGTGTGCTACATTGTTTAATAATGTAGGTTTAGGTGCTCTATTTCAGCAGCATAAGTGATTTTGAGCATCTCCATCTACATCCTGATAGTTGATGAGTCCTCATAGTTCTGGGACCCAGTTATTCAGATTTCTAGCTTATTAAAGTAGTTAATTCAGTATTTATAGTCAGTTTGAGTCAGCTTGGGGCTTGTCCCAGTGGCTCTCTAGTTGTTAGTAGTAGAGGCTTGTCAGACTGCTAGTTATGATTCATATTTGCAATGTTGATTGTCTAATCTTTTGAGTCTAATATTTTTTGAGTTAGTTGTAGTTAGTTGGGGTTTGTCCCATCAACTCCATAGTCAGTAAATTTTAGAGGCTTTTAGACATTCAGACAGATAGTCAGTTTATCTGTTGCATTTATCAGTATTTTTAGTATGTTTCGATGTTCAAAACTGTGATTCAGTATTATTTTCAGTTTCTAAAACCTCATGGAATTATAAGTTGATTTTTTGCATATGTTTTCATTATCAGTCTATTATTCAGTACTCATAGCAGGTACCAGTTCATGGGATAGGTTGTGGTCTTTGGAGATCTTAAGCACCATTGTCATGACTAGGGGTAGCCTCGGGTCGTGACACGTGTTTACTTTAGGAGGTGGAGCTATTGTTTGGAGGAGGATCAAGCAATCATGTATTGTTGATTCCACTATGGAAGTCAAATATGTAGGTGCCTCTGAGACAGCTAAGGAGGTTGTGTGGCTTGACAACTTTCTGAAAGAGCTTGGAGTTGTTCCTTTGGTTCAAACACCACTACCACTTTATTGTGACACTGGTGGTGTAGTTGCAAACTCGAAAGAACCACAAAGCCATAAAAAAAAATAAACACATTGAGAGAAAATATCACTTGATTCGAAATATAACTTAAAGGGGTAATGTGAGAGTTTTGAATACTGAAGCAAAGAATAATTTGACGGACCCAATTACAAAGGGTTTGACCCAGAATATTTTTAATAAGCCTGTGGAAGAAATGGATGTTAAAATTATGCATGTATAGTTATGATTCTAAGTAGGAGATTAATAGGATATACTATTAACCATGTGATTTATGTTATAAAATTATATTTCATTTCATTTCATGAAAAGACATTTTACTATATTAATAAAATCTTTATTTGGATCGATTATTGTGTTAACATGTGTGTCCTTTACTTATATAGTAGACAATTTTGTGTATGGAGTATTTAATTCATTTACGGAAGATTAAAATTATCAGTTCTTATAAGTTACAAGTTAATGTTCACAATCAAAGATGAGGTAGGACAAATATCATGATGATTATCACCCAAGATTAAATATAATTTGATCTTAATTATGAGAGTGGTAATATTTCGAATTCTTGTGCTAGTACATTTTGTACATATTGAATGGACCAATTAGAGATGTTCATTTATGTTTTGAATATTAATAGACGACTTCTCTAGTTCATTACATGTAATTATTCTTTTAGTCTTTATATAATTATTATGATCAATGTAGTTTATTTTATTATTTTAATCTGTTAAAAGGTTAGACTCTATTATGAGTCAATATTCCTAATAGATTGGATGATGATAAAATATTTAGTGAAATTATAATTAGTTGATAGAATCACGTCTCAAACTTGAGATAGAAGATACTTCTTTATGGTTGCTCATAAGTTTTGACGTGAAAGCTCTGCAGGTGGATTTTATATCAGTTATGTGAAATAAGTTGAGCATTATAAATAAAATATAAATTAATCAATGAGTTAAATTTTTTTTGAGAATTTAATTTAATTGATTGGTGTCAGTAATTCTTACATGGGAAGCTAAATAATATGAATGAGATGTCGAAATTAAATCGAGGAGTACAATTACATATTTTTAGTGGAATAACTTTTAGTTTATTATGATATGATAATTGATTCACTACCAAATTAATAGTATAATTGGAAGCATCAAATAATTAATTTGCGGTCCCTACCATGTCGGGTTACTTAATCATTTTTTTGGAAAAGAAAGGAAAACTTTATAGAAGAAGAAATTTTATTTTTAATTACTGGTCTTCTATTAATAACAAAAGAGTGAATTAAAAATCAGGTATTATGACTGCATTAAGGCCAAAAATATTTTTGGCATTAAACCTATAATGAGGGCAAAAACGTTTTTTGGTATTAAAGCAGTAATAAAGGGGAAAATGTTTTGCCTCTTTCTCTTCCCTTCTTCATTAGAAATTGAGAATAAATAGAGGTTGGTTTTTTATTTTAAGTTCATCCTCTTTTCTGAAAAATAATCACTTATCACTTAAGTGTTGGTTGAAAAAAGTTAATTCAGTTTAGCAGAAGATTGCAGTCTTAGAGACCAATGCTTTGGACGAACTCTGCACCAGCTTCAACTGGTTAGTAATTCAGTTAAAACTTGTTCTTGTTATGTTATCTAGTTTTTATGTAGTTGGCTAGATTGATCCTTGTTAATTATTTTTGTTTTACATGTCTAACAACTCTTCTATTTGACAAGAGCTTCAACTCCTATTTTTGATTATGATGTGATTGTTAATGGAAGTAAAAAAAAAAGAACATATAGAATGTAAAGGTTGGTACTATGAGAAGTCATGTCTAATAGGTATAGAACTTGGTTTCAAGAACAATAACACAACTAAAGGAGGATAAGGCCTCCTTTAGTTGTGAAATAATGGAAATTGTGGCCTATGGTTTAACTTTGAAATATTGGCCCAACTCTAATGTCCTTTTCTTTGATAGCATGTTATCATTCCTGGAAGCAGGGTTTCTTCTTTAATAGTGGACTAAAAATTGAGGGAAACTATACCACAATTGTCCAAATGAGCTTTATTTTCCTTTAATGTCCATGTAGCTGAAATATTTACCCAGCTGGCCATGCTTTTCTTTTGTTCCTCTATAGGTGAGGAGTGGGAATTGTGGAGGAAATGTTACCTTGCTTCAAGTTCTTGCACCAGAAAGATTTCGATTTTAAGTATTGGATTGTTAGTTGTGATCACTTTTAGCTATTTCTTAAAGGTTGCAAGTTGTTGGATTCAATCCCTTAAGATTTTGCAAGTATAACTACACTTTCTCTAATTTTACTAATATATAAGAAAGGATATCAAATTTTGATAGTCCTCACAAGAGCATTTTAGTTATTTCACTTCTATAGTTAAGTGAATTAAATTATCACACATGGCAATTGACCTTTTTGTTAAATCTTTTCATTTTTGCAATTATTATTTTTGTTAGAATCATTTCCACTTGTGTGCTTGTAATTAGTCTCTAATTGCAACCTAATAGATGACCTTTTAATTAAAACTCAATTTTAAATTAACAATCACTTTAGCTCAAAAAAAAATATTTTCAAAATAACTTTAATACAAAATTAAAGTTTGCAATAAGTTCCAACTAGAACCTTTATAGTTCTTTTAACATTGTTCAATTGCTCAGTTCTAAAAAATCATGTAATAAATAGGGCAACTTAATAGATAAAATTGAATAAAAGGTGCCATTTAAGTCTTGAATGAGGGATTGGTGACACTGACCAACTTAAAGGGTCAAACATAATTAAGAAACTTGATTAAGTTAATTATGTACTTGATTAATATTTTTAAAACTTTGTAATTTTTTCAAAAATACAAATTAATCCACACCCCTCTCCTCTACAAATCAATCGTCTCTCCACTCTCTCGATCGACAGTTCCTCCCAACCAACAGTTCTACAAATTTCTCCAATTAATCCCCGACGACTTCAACCTTCAGTGACAAATAGTTGGGCTTTGAGTTCCTTTTTAACTTTCAAGCATCAATCGACGTGACAGCCTTTTCTTATTTTGCAGGTTCAAGTTTTTCATCGCCCCTTTTCTTATTTTGCAGGTAAAAAATTTGGCCCTTTTAGTTTTAAAAAAAAAAAGAACTTGCGCCAACTTCTGAATTTTCTTCTCTTCTAGTATTGGTGAATAATTTTATTAATTGTTACTTTAATTTGAAATATAGTCTGAATAAAACCCTAATTTCTGGTATTTCTTCTCTTCTCTTTTTAGAGTGAAATATGATTTTTTTTAAATTTTATTTTTGTTGTTTGTGTTTGTACAAACAAAACAACGATGTTGGTGTTTTTGGTGTTGCGCCCGTTGCTGGGTTGATTTGCTCTTGTTCTTGGTAAAAATGGCGATATTGTAGTTGTTCTATTGAACAAAATCATGTTGTTATTTTTTTATCTCAACAGATTAATCATCTGATGTAATAAATTAATCATCTGTTGAAACACACTAACTATCTGGTGAAAAAGATTAACAATCTGATGTAATAGAGGAACCATCTGTAACGACCCAAGACTACCCCTAGTCGTTACATGGTGCTCATAATCCTGAAGGACCACAAGCTAACCTTTTACTGATATCTGTACCTGAGCTCTGCATAATATAATAAAAAAAATGCAGAAAACTGGCGAACAACTTGCCATAAGGTTCAAAACATTGAAAACACTGAATACTGATACATCTGTTCAAAAAGCCTCTAGACTATCTGAACTGGGAAGTTGATGGGACATGTCCCCAACTAAGTCCATTTACTAAAAATAAACTAAATCTGATGCGATAATAAAATAAGGATCATCCTCGAATGAAGAGGACTCACTGCTACGTCAACTGCTGCTAACTGGGACTGAGCTGCTAAGGGTACTCTAGATCTCGTGCCAAAGTAAAACACCATAGCGCAAATGTGTCAGTACGTGGGAGTGTACTGAGCATCAAAGATGAGGTAAGGCTAAATGCAAGGGCTTATGCATGAATAATTACGTAACTAAATAATCATGAGAGTACTGAATAAGGACATATAAATGAATGCACAAACCATAACTAAAATCATCGTGACTCTGAATACTGAAACTCGGTTACTGCTTTACTGATGTCTGAACTCACTACTAATATTGAGATACTAAATAATTGAAACTTCTAATATTAATAACTGAGTACTGAAGTTAAGACCAGTCTTATCTAGTGAGTGCTCCCAAAAACTGATGATACTAAAGCTGATTAACTGAATCTACTCATATCAATAACTGAGTTCTAAGCTTGCTACAATCGACTGACTGAATCTGAGATCAAACATCTCTAATAGATGATCCCAGAGTATACTACCAATGATAAAAAGTGATTATGTTTGAGATCAGACCTATCTAGCAGACGATCTCTGGATCTGATAATAAGAATAATCAACTGAACCTGAGACTAAGATCAGGCCTATCTAACGGGTGATCTCAGGATTTGATAATTACAATACTTAACTAAATTTGAGACTGAGATCAGGCCTATCTAATGGGTGATCTCAGGATCTGATAATAAGAATACTCAACTGAATCTGAGACTGAGATAAGGCATATCTAACGGGTGATCTCTGGATTTATTAGTACTAATACTGATTAACTTTATGAGAGACCAGGCCTATCTAGCAGGTGGTCTATGAATCTATGGAACTATCTGAGTTCTATACTGAGATAGGTAACTGTATCTGACAGTCCTAATTTCTGAATTCTACTCTGAAGACTGATACTAAAACTATAACTGTGGGATTTCTCACTTAACAGACATGCCCTGAATCTAAACTGGTGAATTTCAACCTGTAACCCCAGCTGGAAGGGTGTCAATACCGTGCCATTAGTAAAGACCTCTACTTAGGTCAGGCAACGGGTGACCCTTAATAGAAAGTCAATCCTAAGGCGGTATAATAGTCAAGCCTTATTCTAACGGGTGACTCCTGATCCTACGCTAGTTATGCAATTCTGGGGTTAAAAGATTGCTACTAATGACTCTGCCTCTCTAATGGGAAAGCTGTCATCCCTGCACTCACTCGGTGATAGCTCCTACTCCCAACTGAAGGACTCTGAACTGATTCTTAATTGAACTTAGACTGAGCTAAATCTGTTACTGATCATATTTCTTGATTGATCTGACTGAGTTAAGCTGAGTTCACTTGGTTCCATTATCTGATGGAATACAACTGAATCTCGTTATTTGACTGAATAATACTGATCTCTGAATAGATTACTTGAATGCTACTAAGGTCTAAACGAAACACTTGAATAGGACTAGTTCTGAGCTAAGTACTAAACCGAGCCTAGAATACTAATGATACTGAGATTACTGAGATTTCTTAAGTTCTGTAATAGCCCGAGAGTACTAAACTCTATAACTCACTAAGTTCTCAGAATCATGTCTTGACTGAGATTATCATGAAAACTAACATGGGCTCTAGACTTATAGCTAAATTATCGGTTACAAATACCCCTAGAACTCCATAACATAAAACTAAAACATCACCATTCTTGAATAATCATGACCATGGGCATTCATTCACCATCACAATCACTAAAGCATCTTTTCAAGCATTTAGAAACCATAAACATGTGATAATAGAGGGAGACATGCTATTGGCTCATACTCCATTCAAAAAGGTCTTGCATCAAACACTTAGCACGCATTAAAGAACACATAATTGGGGAATTTCATGATATCATGTCACAATTCATTCACTAAGGCTTTTCAACAAACACTTGGCATGCATGATTTTGCACACAACTAGGTATTTCTAGTCAACATGCTATAATGGCTCTAATTCTTTCTCATAAGCATTTTATCAAAACATATGGGGAGCATGCTTTACTTATTCAACAATTTCTACACTCAATTGACATCAACACACAAGCGACTTGAAGAGGGTTTATCATGAATATCACATATTAGGGCCAAATCTTGAAACCTTGTAAACAAATCATAAATTAAAACTCAATACTAACATGAACTTCGATTTTAATTCACATGAATCATGAAAACTCATAAACATAAGATCTTTGAATTTAGAAAAATGATTATTGAACTTCTTGGGTGAATGAGACCCAAGAATCAACATTTGCATACCTTAGGAAACTCTTTCTTGAAAGCTCTTGGAGAGTTCTTGATTTCTTGATTTCTCTTGAAGAAGGGTTTTGATTTTTTTAGAGAAACCCTAATTTGATGTTGAAGATGAAGAATGAAGCCCTCAGTTTCATTCAAGATATATATAAGGGTTAAAAAGGGTGGGAAAAGACCAAAAAGCCCTTTTTAAAAATGTCTTAAAAATACTGAACGAGATTTGCGACGGTCGGAGTGATGGTCCGTCGCTAGTCTGATGGTCCATCAGATCGTCCATCGCACGTTGGTAAGAAAAAGGTCACAATGCCTTAGTTTTGATGATCCATCGCTACCTTGATGGTCCGTAATCTTGGCCGTCGCACTTGGGCCAGAAGAGGGAGTCACTTCCTTGGTTGTGATGGTCCGAGCAACGGTCTGAGCGAACTCGATAGTCCGTCAACCTGTCTGTCGCACCTGGGTGGTTTCAATAACTCTTAGTAAAATGGCCATAACTTTATCATCCGATATTGGATTTTGACAAAATTGGTATCGACGAAAAGATTATTCAATTATCTACATGAAAAAAGTTGATATTAGGGAAATTCTACACAATTTTAAAAATATTTCTCACTTGGGAAGTCACTTCTCAATCTTTTAGGGCCTAATTTATGCTTCACTTGACACGCTCTAAGGATCAGACTACGAGAGAATTTTGCAGGGTCTTACAATATCTTCCCATTGGAAATATTCATCCTCAAATGTCACTTGATAGGCTAAGAATACCGATTGACTAAACTTACTTAAGGATTAAGAACATCTGAAACATGACTGTGCAACTGGAACTACTGATATTCTGAGTTTTCATACTGGGCATGCATATCTGATGCATGGAATACTCGACTGAAGCTAATCATAAGATGAATTCTCATAATAGACATACATATCTGATGCATGGATGCGTAACTGAGTTTTTCTAATGAATGTATGACTGAATACACTGAAAAGCTAAACTTTTTCTACTGAACATACATATCTAATGCATGAATGTTTGACTGAACTGACTTGAAAGCATGACTGGCTATGTAATGATAACTGGTGTTAACTTCCTAAGAAGAGTTTGAACAAACAACTAAATAAATCTAAGGGCATGAAAGCATTGTAATATTATGGGGTATCTCCTCCTTGGGACTCTATGTCCTTCTAAAAACACTTCCCTAAAATGCTAGGGCGGTGCATAGGGCACCTTCGAGCTGGTTCATGATTGATCATCTGAGATCTGAAACTAATGCATGACTCATGAACTGAACTTATACTCGCAACTACTAGGATTCTCTATCTTAGAATAGTTACATTCCAAAGATTTCTAATAGCATAATCAGGTGAAGAGATGAAATAACAAACTATATAAATCTGACTGTTTGACTGCTAAACTGACTTGCTGGCTTTACTAACTGACTAATGATGAAATATAAGCTTGATGGGAGCAAAGGATCTAACAATGCATATCATAAAGATGAAGGACAGATAACGTACCCGAATCTATATCAGGGAACCTTTCCTAATCATGGTGAGCTTGTAGTGCATAGAGTCTGTTCTGATGTTGACCATTATTGACACCAGAAAGGGCACCCTGCGGAAACAATTCTCTACCCCTCTAATCTAGCACTCTACATTCTCATATTTTGTGGGTTGGATTATCACACCTAAAGCATACATCGTTGTTGGCTCTACATTCACCTAGGTGATTTTTGCCATACTCTCTACAAAGTGGGTAGGTACGAACACCACTAGCACTGCTCTGGGTTTTGGAGCCTGGAACTCCATCAATACTACCATCCCCAAACTTTGGTATGGGTACACTAGCTGAGGATAGAGCTGGGACTAAAAATTTCTAGCTATGCTGAGAACGACTACCACCCTATAACCCTGCCTGAGAGAAAATATGACTACTGGTTCTGGCTTTCTTACTCACTCTCTCTCTCTTTTTTGTCTTATCTACCTTAATCGGATGCACATGCATCATAAGTCTAGAAAGGTCCATATCTCTATTAAGCATAGTAGTCCTACACTCTTTCAACACCAACCTGGACACACTAGTCCCAAACTTACTCATACTCACTCTAGGGTCGGCTATCAAGTCAGGAGCATACTTAGCTAACTAGTTGAACTTAATACAATACTCTTTCACTATCATGTAGCCTTGCCTTAGGTTTATGAACTCTTCTACCTTAGCTTCTCTCATCTCTAGTGGGAAAAACTTATCTAGAAAGGCATCCTGAAACTCTTGCCAAGTCACGGGAGCTGCATCCTCCCCTCTATTCTTCTCCCACAGCACTACCCAATCATGACCAATATTCTTCAACATATAGGACACTAACTCTACACTCTCCTCCTTAGAAACATACATAATCTGGGTGATCTTCTTCACCTCTTCAAGATAAAGTTGTGCATCTTCACCTGCTACTGACCCAAAGAATTCTGGCAGATTCATTTTCATAAAATCTTTAATTCTGGTTGTGGCTAAACCCCATCTTGCTGAGGTGGGGCCACAGCCTAATGGTTACTCTAAACACTTGTTATCACAGCTTGGGCTAGCGCCTGAAAAGCTATCCAAAACTCTGCATATGACACATTCTCATTCTCAGGATCTACTAGCTGAGGAGGCTGGTTATCAACCCTATGGGTATTATCTCTATGAGGAGGCATACTCTGTACATAAAAAGGGAGAATAGATCAAACTGAGAATCAACTAAAACTTATGCATACTCGCATGACATAAACACTAAAATAAGGGAGACTATTCCTTAAAACATCTCATAGCCTCTTGTACATAAATATGGCGCGCAACACACCCATGCACAAAACTCTACTAGATGTGGATTTTCAAACGTCCTAGGAAACTATTGAACCTTAGGCTCTGATACCAAGTTTTTAATGACCCGAGACTACCTCCTAGTCATTAGACGGTGCTTATGATCCCTTAGGACCATAAGTTATGCTTATGATCCTGAAGAACCATAAGCTAACCTTCTACAGATATCTATACCTGAGCTCTACATAATATAATAAAATAAATGTAAAAAACTGGCAAAAAACTTTCCATAAGGTTCAAAACATCTAAAATACTCAAAACTAAAAACTGAATACTGATACATCTATACGAAAAGCCTCTAGACTGTCTGAACTATAGAGTTGATAGGACATGTCCCTAACTAACTCTGTCTACTTAAAATAATCTAAATTAAATGCAATAATAAAATCAGGATCATCCTCAAATAAAGAGGACTCACTGCTATGTCTACTGCTGCTGATTGGGACTGAGCTACTAAGGGTACTCTAGATCTCGTGCCTCTGAACCTATGGAGTAAAGTAAAACATCATAGCACAAAAGTGCCAGTACATGGGAATGTACTGAGTATGAAAGATGAGGTAAGGATAAATGCAAGGGCTTATTCATGAATAATTACATAATTGAATAATCATGAGAGTACTGAATGCGGACATATGCATGAATGCACAAACGATAACTAAAATCATTATGACTCTGAATACTGAAATACGGGTACTACTTTACTGACGTCTGAACTCACTACTAATACTGAGATACTGAACAACTAAAACTTCTGATATTAATAATTGAGTACTGAAGTTGAGATCAGTCCTATCTAGCGAGTGATCTTAAAAACTGATGATACTAAAGTTGATTAACCGAATCTACTCATATCAATAACTGAGTTCTGAGCTTGCTACAATCGATTGACTAAATCTGAGATCAAACATCTCTAACGGATAATCCCTTAGTATACTACCAATGATAAGAAGTGATTATGTTTGAGATCAGACCTATCTAGCAGAAGATCTGTGAATATGATAATGAGAACAATCAACTGAACCTGAGACTAAGATCAGGCCTATCTAACGGGTGATCTTGGGATCTGATAATAAGAATACTCAACTAAATCTGAGACTGAGATTAGGCCTATCTAACGAGTGATCTCAGGATCTGATAATGAGAATACTTAACTGAATCTAAGATGAGATCAAGCCTATCTAATAGGTGATCTTGGGATCTGATAATGAGAATACTCAATGGAATCTGAGATTTAGATTAGGCCTATCTAATGGGTGATCTCGAGATTTGATGATGAGAATACTCAATTGAATCTGAGATTGAGATCAGGCCTATCTAATGATTTATTTATGGATCTATTGGTACCAATACAGATTAACTTTATGAGAGACCAGGCTTATCTAGTGGGTGGTCCATGAATCTATAGAACAATCTGAGTTCTGTACTGAGATAGGTTGTTGTATCTGACAGTCTTGATTTCTAAGTTCTACTTTTAGAACTGATACTGAAACTGCAACTATGGGAGTTCTCACTTAACCAACATGCCCCAAATCTAAACTGGTGGGGTTTAACCTATAACCCCATCTGGAAGGGTGTCAATACCGTACCATGGGTAAAGACCTCTACTCAGGTCAAGTCTCTCTAATAGGTGACCCTCAATAGGAAGTTAAGCCTAAGGCAGTATAATAGTCAAGCCTTATTCTAAGGGTGACTCCTAATCCTACGCTGGCTACGCAGTTCTAGAAGGGATTGTTGCTAATGACTCTTTCTCTCTAATGGGAAAGCCTTTATCCCTGCACTCGCTCGATGATAGCTCCTACCCTCAACAGAAGGACTCTAAACTAATTCTTAACTAAACTTAGACTGAGCTGAATCTATTACTGGTCATATTTCTCGACTGATCTAACTGAGTTAAGTTGATTTCACTTAGTTCCACTAATGGAATACTACTGAATCTCGTTACCTGACTGAATGATACTGAGCTCTGAATAGATTACTTGAATGCTACTAAGGTCTAACCAAACACTTGAATACTACTAGATCTGAGCTGAGTACTGAACTGAGGCTAGAATGCTAACGATACTGAGATTACTAAGATTTCTTAAGTTTTATAACTATCAGAGAGTACTGAGTTATATAGTTCACTGAGTTCTGAGAATCGTGGCTTGACTGAGATTATCTTGAAAACTGACACAGGATCTAGAATTGCAGCTAAATTGTTGGGTATAAATACCCCCAGGACTCAATAATATAAAATTAAAACATCACCATTCTTTAATATTCATAACCATGGGCATTCATTCAACATCACAATTACTAAATCATCTCTTCAAGCATTTAAAAACCATAAACATGTGATAATATAGGGAGACATAGTAGTGGCTCATACTCCATTCACAAGGCCTTGCATCAAACACTTAGCATGAATTAAAGAACATATAATTGGGAAATTTCATACTATCATGTCACAGTTCATTCACTAAGGCTTTTCAATAAACACTTGGCATGCATAATTTTGCACATAACTGGGGATTTCTAATCAACATGCTATAATGGCTCTAATTCCTTCACATAAGCATTTTATCAAACATATAGGGAGCATGTTTTACTTATTCAATTATTTTTGCACTCAATTAACATAAACACATAATTTAACAAGTGACTTGAAGAGGGTTTATCATGAATATCACATACTAGGACCAAACTTTGAAACCTTGTAAAAAAATTATGAATTAAAACTCAATTCTAACATGAACTTCGATTTCAATTCACATGAATCATGAAAACACATAAACATAAGATCTTTGAATTTATAAAAATGATTCTTGAACTTTTTGGATGAAAGGGGCCCAAGAATCAATATCTGCATACCTTAGGAAACTCTTTCTTAAAGGCTTTTGGAGAGATTCTTGATTTCTTGATTTTTCTTGAAGAAGGGTTTTGATTTTTGAGGAAAACCCTAATTTAATATTGAAAATGAAGAATGAAGCCCTCAGCTTCGTTCAAGATATATATAAAGGTTAAAAAGGGTGGGAAAAGACCAAAAATCCCTTTTTTAAAATGTCTTTAAAATATTGAATGGGATTTACGACGGTTGAAGTGATGGTCCTTCGCTAGTCTGACGGTCCGTCGGATTGTCCATCACACGTTGGTTAGAAAAAGGACACACTGCCTTAGTTGCGACGGTCCTAGCGATAGTCCATCACTAGTTTGAAGGTCCATCATCTTGGCCATCGCACTTGGGCTATAAGAGGGAGTTACTACCATAGTTGCGACGGTCCATCGCAAACTCAACGGTCCATCAACCTTTCCATCGTACCTGGGTGGTTCTGACAACTCTTAGTAAAACTGCCATAACTTTCTCATCCGATGTCAGATTTTGACAAAATTGGTATAGATGAAAATCTTATTCAATTTTCTATATGAAAAAAATAGATATTAGGGAAATTCTACACGGTTTTAAAAATATTTGTCACTAGGAAAGTCACTTCTCAATCTTTTAAGGCTGGATTTATGCTTTATTTGACACGCTCTAAAGTTCAGACTGCGAGAAAATTTTTTGGGGTCTTACACCATCGGATAAAAATATAATGTAACAAATTAACTATCTTATGTAATAGAGGAACCATCGAATTAAAAATCTGATGCAATAGATTTACCATCAGATTAAAAATCTTATGCATTTGATTAACCATATGATACAATAGATTTAACATCGGATGCAATATAGTGACTATCCAATTAAAAATATAATACAATAGATTTACCATCTGATGTCAGAATAAAAATCTAATGAATAGATTAGTCATCTGATACAACAGATGAACCTTCTATTGGATAAAATCCTATTAACTATTCCAATAGGACATGTCCAAGACTTGATTTATTCAATTGATCATTTAGCTATCTCAATAGATAACCCTTCTGTTGAAAGAAATCTAAACAATATTGACCGTTGATAACTCTTCCAACAAATCATTCATATATTACAACAGATGTGTGATCTGTTACACAGACCAGTCATCTATTTTAACAGATGAGTGATCTATTTTTATTGTTACAATAGATTACTCATCTATTGCAACAGGTTAGTTATATGTTGCAATAGATCGATCACTCATATGTTGCAATAGATATGTAATTTATTGCACAGACCATTCATTTGTTTAAATAGATGAGTGATCTATTTTTATTATTGCAATAGATTATGTATCTGTTACAACATGTTAATTAATAACTATTGCAATAGATCACTCATATGTTGCAACAGATATGTGATCTATTGCACAGACTAGTCATTTGTTTCAACAGATGAATGGTTTGTTTGAATCAGATTACTCATCCATTGCAACAGGTTTGTTAAATGTTGAAGGAGATATAACTCTAGTGCAACAGATGTGTGATCTGTTGGAACTGTTATTTTACTATTGTACATTTTAGATATACTGTTATCCTTTTAATGATGCATTAAGCAATTATTATCTATTTTATATTCCTAGTAATTTTAGATTATATGACTCCTAAAAGAAAAAAACTGAATCAAGTCCAAGTAAAGGAACAAGTGAAGCAGCTAGGCTACATCCACCACTCTATAATTTTGCTTCTATGAGCTTACTTTACAAGCATTATCTCAATCAGGAGCAGAAGATAATAAACATAGGGAGGAGGAATTTTTCAAAAGAGATGATCCAAACTCTAATAGTCCTTCCACTGAAGAGTTGGTCAAAACCTTAAGTAGTGAGAGTTATCATGTGAGATTGCACTGCGATAGTGCCACAGATTTAATGGGTGATTTTATGGTTAAGTCATCCATGGAAAATTCTTTCGACGCCTTCAGAAAAATACTACGAGAACAAAAATTGGATGCTTATTTTAGGGACAGCTGCTTTAGGCAATATCTTGATTTGCCGGTGGACAACAATGCTAGTTTCCAAATAAAAATGGTATATAATCTTATCTTCCCAAGGATAGGTTCATATATGAAAACAAAGATAAGATTGATGAGGTGTGGATAAATTACTATGGCATGCCTTCTGGTTTTGGTTGGAAGGAGTTTGCCATATTTACTGGACTAAAATGTTAGTCTCCTCCTCCTTCTCAAGCTATACCTATTCTAACTCAAAAAAAAAGCACCCCGCACACCCAAAAATGGCAAATCTAAGTCGAGTGATTGTGAAAACTTGGTGTCCCTTGTTTTTATAAGCTTCAAAAATAAAAATTTGATAGAAGCATTGAATAGTAAAAGACTTTTAAAGAAGCACAAGCAATCGTTTTGATTGGTTGGGTTTGTACATAATATTATTTGGGCGGGAGATGTTAACAACAACAAACCACCTGGTTTAATAAAGCTCTCTGAGGTTTTTGAGGCATTTAACAGTTATCCTTGGGGTTATGAAAGCTTTAAAATAACTATCAAATATTTGTTGACTCCATTAGAGCCATAGACAGCCAACTTATATGGCTTTCCATGGGCTTTCATGGTAAATATTTCTTTTATTATGATATGATTCATTTTTTTATTCAATAATGGTTTTGATTTATTGGCATTATTTTATAGGCTTGGGTGTTTGAAGCCATTTCTTATTTGAAACAACAAGTGAACTATCAAAAAGAAGTTTTTGGTCCAAGAATCTTGAGATGGTTGTCGTCCAAACTGATAAAAATGCAAAATTTCTTGATCTCTTCAACTCCCGAAAGGATACAGTAAGTATAATTTAACTAAATTCTTGTTTTAGTTAATGAGTTTTTTGAATGATCTAATCATCATTCTAATATATGTAATGATTTATGTTAGATTATGCATCCATCGCTTTTCTGACCAATCGAGAATTGAAGATGCCATTTTTTCTTACTTTACGGTATGTGCAAACTTTATCGAACCCTAAGGTCATAGATAGAATAAAAATGAAATTGTTTAAAGCAACAGCCATCACAAGAAAAATATTTTTTGAGGGTGGGTTTATTGTTGTTAATGGTGTTAGTGGTGCTGCTGTTGGGGATAATTATGCTTCTCTTATAGTTTTTAAACATACCATTATGAGTATGATCATATTGGTTATACAGAATTTGCCCTCTCTAGCGACTGTTCTTCATGCAAATGTCAAGGCTGCAAGGTGAAACATGATGTACTAATTAATGTTATTCATGCATTAACTACTTCTGTAAAGGAATTGACATCTAATAGGGGTGTCATTCCATTAAAGAGAATTTCATATCCATCCACTCCATTAGAAATTAAGGTTAAGAGGATAAGGAAAGAAATTTTCAAGGAATTATCAAGTATCCAAAGAATAAGAATTGAAACTCTGTTGTCTTTGTGTTGCACTACTGAGCAATGTACAAGGGCCACAGGAGAGCAGCATTATAACTCCCGATATTTTTGAGCTAGAAATCAAACTGTTGTTCCTACATGTGTAAGGTATAATCCCATGATTTATATTTAAATTCATGTGTCATGATATTTCTCCTAGTGTATAACGTGATTATGAGGTGAAAAGTGTTCATAGAAATCACTTAGAGCAAAGTTGAGCTAAGAATCTTTCATTCATCCAAAGTTTGATATTTGATTCTACAAGGGTCTAATTTAAATGTGTGTAACTTTTTATATATGAATAATTTTTCAGCTCAATACTAACCAAATTATAGATAATTGAATTATCTTTCCAACGATACCAATTTCGCCTAAATCCGATAACCGAGTGAAAAGTTATGGCATTTTCTGCGTGAGACAGTAAGCCAATGCGATAGCAATGCGACGCTTCGGCCAGCGCATCACGGAATTGTTTCACATGCTATTTCATTTCCTAATGGGTCTAGGGGCACTTCGGTCATTTTTCCTCACCCAAAATCCATCCATAACATAAAATTTGAGCCCCAAGAAGTATGAATTGCCTCTTTATTCAATTTTTCTCTCAGAAGAAAACCCTAGCCACCTCTAAGAACAAGATTCAACTTTTCTTCCCCAAAGTTCAAGAATTCAAGACTTTCACTTCCAGATTCTCAAGAAAGGTTTCAAGATTAAGAGTCCATTTTTCAAATTTAACAACCTAAGGTATGTGGGACTACTCTAAAAACCACGGCCATAAGATTTACTGTTTTATCAAGTTTAAAGATCCCTAATTATGTTTATAAAAAAAGGATTTTGATATTGTTACGAAAAGTTTGTATCATGGAATTGCTTTGATGAAATTATTCATTGTCTTGAACCATTTTTTAAGAAATTTTAATTGTAACTATATATGTATGTTTGTGTTCACAATGAAGAGTTGATTGAGAGTATGACTGATAAAAACTCCCTCTCCTTTTTATAATGTCTTTGATTCCAAGTGTTGTGGATTGTTTAAATTTCATGAACTTTCTTAAAGAAAACTAAAGGGTGAATGCTTTTTTAATGATCTTAGACTGGTACTATTTATGACATGTTGAGAGGGTGTTTTTATATAATAAACGTTCATTGTGTCAAATTAACACTTTTCATGAGTTTTAAGTAATTACAAATATGAGGTGACCACCAATTAATTTTATAATTGGGAGGAGAATGTTTTGATAAAAATTTGAATGAAAGGTTTACCATACAACTCTCTCTCATCTGATGTTTAAAGGCTAGGGGTGGTCATTAATATGATAATAAGTAAAAAGGGTTGCAGATATGATATGATATGATTTGATTGACTTGCAAGTCAGGGTATGACGATACTCGGTGATGACATTCCCTTAACATAATCAGTATTAAATGTTCTAAAATTATGAAACATGATTGTAAAGAACTAAAAACTAGGCTTACAGAGAGTTACATGGTTACCCGAAGAAAGCATGAGTTGAAAGACTCTATGCTGGAAACCGTGATTTTCAACATAGAACTCTGGTTCCCTGCTGTGTGATCTTGTATACCTTGAACATGTCTTCCCAATTTGGAACATGGTTAGGAGCCCTGCTTTGTGATATTGTGTACTACCATGACATGTTGATTTGATTGGAATTATGGAACCCTGCTTTGTGAACTGACGTGTCTTCCATACCAATACTCCAATCCTTACGGTAAACTTGGATTGGGGGCTTACCACCGAGTCAAGGGAGGATTCCATATAGCCCATAGATGATCATAATTGTAGGTTGTACCATTGATCTCAGAAGAATAATAAAAAGTAAGTCAAGATTGTCAAGAATTGATTGAAATTTATCAATTATGCCCATGTATTTTTACTTACAAAATGTTCATTGTTTTTGTCAAATGTTCTCATCTATTTTGTATAAAAGCATGCTATTTTTAGGTTGTTTCACATACCAGTACATCTGTATTGACACCCTATATTTCAGGATCTGAGGCACAGTCCCGGGGCCCCGCTAAGCAGTAGGTCAAATTCTGTCAGAGATTCCAGATTGGTGAGCCTCCCTTATTTTGGAAGGCCTGTTCTAGAACATTTTTGGTTTATTTGATTTATAGTCCAACTGAGGGATTTGTCCTAGGCTTCAGACAAAGGTTATTATCAATTAGTAGAGATTTTTCAGACTAGTTTTAGATATTTTTTATCTTTATGAACTCATTGCAGTATTAAGTAGTTTTAAATAAAAGTTGATCATGATTCTGTTTTGTTACGTATTTCCGCATTTACTCTTAGTATATGAATGGTGTGTATGATTTCAAGTTAGAAAAGGCGCTCGGGCCTTCATGGTTTGGGATGTCTATCATGGTCAGGGCCTCGATTCAGGTCATGACAAGCACGAGATGAAGAAGGTGAATGTATAAATTTGTTCCAACTAAAAAACAAACATATATTTGTTTCAATAGATGACACATATGCTAAAAATTATCAAACAGATATATACATCTGTTGCAACAGTTCACTAACCTGTTGCATCAGATATAATATCTACTGCAACATATGTCTCATCAATTTTAGCACATCAAAAAACTCTAATCAAAGTACTATTTTTATTTTTACCAACAGATAGCCTATCTGCTGCAATGGATGGATCATCTGTAGGGCCAAATTAAATCAAGACTTCTTTTAGTTTTAGTTTTTTGTAACAAATGAGTCATATATTGTAACTGATAGTTCATTCATTGAAAATTATCATACAGGTCTTCTCCATGTTATATTCCCAATAGTTGATCCTTCTGTTGCAACAGAAATATAATCTATTTGGGATAATTTAAAATAAGAGGAAGACCTGTTTGATTTGCTAAAACAGATGAGTTATCATTTTTACATTTTTTTTGTATCTCTGTGATTAGCATTGCCCAATTCTAGATTTCCAGGTGGATCTCACTGTAGAAGCTACTACTAAATAGCATTGACAATATATTACTCTTTTTATGAAAATACATAGAAGCAAAAGCGTAAAATTCGTACGCAAGAGACATTAAAGATCTACGATGACTAAAGTCAAATTCTATAGCACCGGATAAAGAACAACTTGTCCATATTGAGTAGATCTTTATAGGTTGATTCTGTCAAAGTAATAACCTCACACCTCCTTAGGAATTATTGGCATCAAACTTATATTGTTGATTTATTTGATGAGATCTGTACCCATAACAATTTTTTTACATTTCATCTATTTGTTGATTTATTTCATGTAATTTCTGAAGGCTTCGATTTATTTTATTTTGTCTATTAATTTTATTTTATCCTTAGATTTGAACTTATTAATTAAAATATAATACTAGATTCAAATATTGCAATAGATGAAGTATCTGTTGAAACAAATGACATATCTGTTGGAAAATATCAAACAAATTTAGACATATGTTGCAATGGGTAGGTAATTTGTTGGAAATTATCAAATAGGTCTTTTCACTATTGTAACAGATAAACTTAGATAGAAAATGGACATAATACAACAGATGACCAACCTATTGTAATAGATAAACTATCTGTCAGAATAGGTAGAATATATGTTACAACAGATGGATAATCTTTTACATTATAAAAATTCAACTTTCATTAGACATAAAAAAATTGTCACTACATGTAAATTGAAGTGACTTGAAATTAAAAAATGCGGAACTTATCGACAGGCACCTAAAATAAGATAGGCATCAAGTAGACAGTATTTATTCTAAACACCTAAAATAAAATAGGCATCAAATATGTCAGTTTGACACTTTTTTCCCCGTTGGCAGCTCGCGTGTAATTCACGCTGCCAAGGCTCGTTGAACCCCCATTTTTGCTGACTTGGCATCTAATTTGGCCCCTAGTGGTTATTTTTCCAATCATTATCTTATATATTCATCTTCTTCCTAAAATTTAACCCTAAATTCCCAAATCTTCTTCTTCATCATCTTTTTTTTGTCTATCAAAATTCATAAAATTATTTGTATTTGATTTTTTTGCATATGTGTTTTATTTTTTCCAACTGAGCTTGACAATGTGACAGTGCCCAAGCGCACACGCAAGTGTACATGATCTTATCAAGTAGTAAAGTGGCCTAATGAAAGACAAGTAGCGATCCCACAGAGACTAGATTCAACAACAATTCTATTTTAGTTCATAATTTAGATTCAGTTGATGCAAGCGTAACCAAAAACAGTGTTTGTAATTTACAACTACAGAAAAGTAAATAATGTGTAAGTAAAGATCTTAAAATAATCAATAAGAGAAAATACATGGTCAAAGCACTTTACACCATACTATGTATTGAATTTCATTCATTAACTTTCTTATCTTGGTTGTTGATTCGTAGGGTTAATTGCGTGATTATGATTTTTCAACCTCTAATCCTTTACCTAAGTTGAACCTTACAACTACATCGTTGAACGGGGATGTAATAGTTCACTTAAGTTCTTTAAGCTATCATCCTACGTTTGAATCAAGTTCGGCTTCTAAAATAATAAAAACCCAAAATTTGTTCATCTCCTTATTCTATCCCCTATTCCTTCTCCCGAGATCAAAAGGTAGACAATTGATATATTCTAAGGGTCGCAAATCCTTAAAATATTTAAATCAAAGATGAACATAGCACCAATAATGATAAGCAAATTAAATGAATTCAATTCAAAACTATAGCACTCATGTTCTTGGATTCAACCCCGTAAAAGGGCGTTTAGCCACGCATAGTCATAATCGTAATCACCAAATTGGTAATTGACGACTAAAAAATGAATAAACTAAATTAAAATAATAAAAAGCTAATGAAGAAGTTTTAGCAGCCCCTTTATCTCCAAAATATGTCCAAAGATATATAAAAACGTTATATAATGTGTATTTATAGTATAGAAGTAAGCCAAGTCCGTGTTGGAGTTGGAAACTGTCAATTATTGAGCCCGGGAATGGCTAGGGCGTCGCCTTGGCTATAGCTCCGCTCCAGATGAGGTTGAGCCCTAGCTAGAGTGCTACTCCAGGAAAGGTTGTGCGCTTCCTATAGCCCTGCTCTAGGTAGGGCAGCGGCTCAATATCGCCCTGAGCCTCTGGAAGTGGCTCTCCAAATTTTGGTTAAGTGTTGAGTCTCCCCTCTTAGTCCCTTGTCTTATGGTGTCTTTACCATGGATTTAAAGCCTTATAAACATCAAAATATCATCATATTCATCCCCCAAAGAATCCAACAAATTCACTCCACACGAATTAGGAGAAAAACACAACACACTACTCATAACGATGAATCAAAACAAAAGCTAAACTAGGCTAGTTCGTATGAATCTTCAACTAATTGTTCCAGCTGTACACTTAATAAAATTGAACTTTGATCACTACGAACAAGTCATTCCACTCATAATGACACATTAAAACCATTGGGAACCCATTAAACACAATATAATCCACTGAAATCAATTGACAAGCACCTAGCTCAAGCTAGTAATGCTAGTTTTTCAGGTTGAACTCTAAATGAAACTTTGAAGTACAAACTTGTTTGGAATTCACTTTGAACATTATAAACACATGTTTTAACACTTTGATACACATTCATTTCATTATCAACCCATATAGCACACGAATTATCCTCAAAACAAGGCTAAAAGGCTAGAATAGTGATGTTAGAATGCATAAATACACCCAACATCACCACCCCACACTTAAAGCCTTGTTCATCCTTAAACAACTCCTCACTATAAACATCATGAGCTGGATAATATACACTTCTACTACATGCAAGACACTCAAGCTAGTACTACAATGACTACATGGAATGCAAGTTCTACACTAAGCATGTTACAAACACAATTGAAAGCTTATGAATACTACTCCAAAACATCCTAGCCTCAAGAATTGACTCACCTAGTTGGAAAAATCATGCTTATCATTCAATCAAGGACATCTTAAAAATCACCCACATTCATCAAAAATGTGCCCCTCACAATAAAAGACTTCCCCATAGTCACTCACAATTAAGTAATTCATAACATGATGGGTACAAGAATCAAATTACATTAAATCTCACAATGAATTCACAAGTTACACACAATGAACCATAGGCTTGCCCTTAGTGTAATGCTCCATTAATATCAAAATGTAAAGTTTAAGATCAATTAGGATTTTATCAGGTTGTAATGTAGGCTAAGGGACGGGTAGGAACTATTTGGGAATAGTGACTAACCTCTCTAAGCACTTTAATAAACTACATTATGCATTTAGATCCAATCTCTAACAATCAAATTATACCATTTTTGTCTACCCCATTCTTTTATTTTGCCTCATCTCTTTTATGCATTTTCACAAACACTTGGTGGGCGTATTGTTTATTCCTTCAAGATTCAATTTTTCTTATTTTCTACAATCATGGGAATATTTCTAACACTTTATATCACTCCCAACCACCACAAATCAAATATAAACACCAATAACTATTACCTTAGGGCATCAGTTTCACCTATTTCTACTTCAATTTCACAATCTCCTTACCAAATCAATTTTTTCATTAAAGCACTTAGAATCTTCTTAGATCAAATTATGGTCCATCAAAGAAGGGAGTAGGCTAAATATGAGGCTACCAAAGAAACGGCTAAAGGCTCTATGGGGTTTAACTAGGATAATGCACAAAGGGTAGGACAAATAGAAGGTATAAAACAAGGCTATCAAGGAAATGCCTAAATCATCTCCTAAACCCACTCTTTATTTTGCTTTACACAAACACTAGGCAAGTTACAGACATCACATGCAATAAGATATATAAAAAAATCTCACACGCATATGGTACATATTGAACTCAATAGGATCATCATAGACTCTCAACCACACAATAGCATGAATTCAAATTTAACCCAAAAAGTACAAGTCACAAAAATGAGCTTAAGAGTCTCAAAAGTAGTAATTCAATTATTCCACATGCTTTGACCAAACAAAACACTTGCACCATGTAATCAAAAATAGTACCAACAAGAATACTTACACAACAAAATTTTCAATTGGGACAAAATTTAGGAATTTTCCTCCACCCCACACTTAAAAAACTTTGTCCCCAAAGTAAACTTAAAAGTAAGAGATAGAAATACTCATTGAGGTCTCTAGGCCTAGCTAGTAGCATCTTTAAATATAAATGAGATCCATGGGACCCCATACTCAATTTTTGCCATGCTCCTTAGCTCAAGTTTATGGTGCTCAAACTTCCCATCAACCTGTGACTCAATCAAAAATAAAAACTACATGAAATAAAAACTAAAAACTAAAAAATAAAACATACCTACTTAACTTGGGTTGCCTTCCAAGCAGCGCATGATTTGGTATCGCGGCATGACCCAGCTCACTCAACCATATTTCTTTACCTTTTTACTCACACTTGGTCTCCATCTTCTTATTCTCTTCACCCCTCTTAGGTGTGAATTTTCAAGAGCAATAGGTTTTTTAACTTTAGCCTTTTTAGGCTCATCAATTTCCATTATATCAAGCTTAGGTGATAGAAGCTTAGGTTGCTTAATCAGGTAATCCAAAGAGGTCTTTGGTGGATTAACCACCCCATACTTGTCCCCTTCAACAATATTGATCATACCTAAATCTTTATAGTGGGACGTTATTGCGGGTGCCTTGTAAACATCAAATATCACTCTTCATCATCTACCCTCATTTTGAGCATGCCTTCTCTAACATCAATCAATGCTCCTTCGGTTGCTAAGAATGGATTCCTTAATATGATTGGTACCTATTTGTATGCCTCAAAATCAAGAACAATAAAGCTAGCAGGAATAATCAATTTACCAACCTTTATGAGGACATCCTCAATTACTCCTTCTGGATATGACATGGATCTATCTGCGAGATGCAAAACCACAGTGGTCAATCTAGGATTTCCCAAGCCCAATATTTCAAACAAAGATCGGGGCATCAAATTTATGTTATCCCCTAAGTCACTCAATGCATGGACCATTTTACTCCCAATTTGGATTGGTAAAGTAAACTTCCCCGGGTATCTCAATTTTATAGGGATTTTTTGTGTCATAATAGTGCTACACTCTTCAGTGACTATTATTGCCCCCACATCTTGAAATTTCACCTTATTAGCAACCACATCCCTCAAGTACTTTGCATACTTGGACATACCCTGCAAAATATCTAATAAAGGTAAGTTAATATGAAGTTCTCTGAATGTGTCAAAGAACTTCTTAAATGTTGCATCCTTCTTTTCTTTTATGTGCTTTTGAGGGAAGGATAGTGGCAGCACTTGCTTCTTTTTTGGTTCAGCAACAACTATCTTTTTCAAGTACTCAGACTTTCTTGACTTATCAGCAATTTTTTCAAAAACCTTTTGGGGAGTTAAATCTACATCTACCTCTTTTGGTGCCTTGGGAGTTTCTTCTTAAAGCTCTTTACCACTTCTTAAGATGATTGTCATAACCTTCTTTGGATTCTCTGTATCTACTGGAAAACCACCTTATGGCCTAGTATTTAATACTTGTTTTATCTACCCCACTTAAATCTCTAAGCTTCTCTGAGCTGCTTGTAAATTTTTTTGTCCCCAGACAATTGTGTCTGACTAGCTAAAAGTTGCTTCAATATCTCTTCTATGTTACTAGCTGGCAGATTTGTTTGGGTCTGTGGTTGTGGAGCGTTCCATGGCTGATTCTACCACTTTATGTTGTAGGTATTACCATAATTTAGCCTTTGAGAATTACTATATACATCACTGATTCTATAATTAAAGTACACATAGCCTCGAAGTGACCACTATTACTACACACTTTGCACCAACCTGCAGCTTGTTGGATGGCATTGACTGTGGCTGCTGATTCTGGATCTCCTAATTTTAGTCTACTGAACTAAATGTTTATCATATTTTGCAATGCCGCAACCTAAGCTGATAAGGCAGTAAACTGGTCTACCTCTAATACACCCATAATTCTTTTTATGGAACTTCTAGAATTTGAATGTCATTCGGGATTTCCTTATGCTATACGGTTCAACAATGTGTACAGCTCATCATAAGTCAACTCTAGCATTTGACCACCTGTGGCTGAATCTAAAAAAATCTTTTTATTGTGATCAAGTGTTTCTACAAAAGTATGAGCAAGTACCTCATTGGATTATTGGTGATATGGATATTCCCGAAGAAGGGCCTTGAAGAGTTTCCAAGCATGATAGAGGTTTTCATTTAGATTTTGCTTGAAGCTCACTATCACACTGCGAAGCCTCACAGTCTTGCCAGATGGAAAGAATCTGATAAGGAAATTTCTGGCTAAGTCATCCCATGATGTGATTGAATTGGCCAGTTCAGCAATCAACCACCTTTTAGCTTCCCCCAATAGTGAATGGGGAAAAAGTGTCAGCCTCACATAATCTGTACTCACCCCAATCGAAATAAATATGTTAGTAAGCTCAATGAAAGTCTGCAAGTGGGCTTGTGGATCTTTGTACGAAAGCCCTGCAAATTGTCCACTTCTGATGAAAAGTTTCACCATGTTGTGTTTTAACTCAAAATTCCCCCAGAATTCGGTCTTTGAATTGGGGAAGTCAAGTTCGTTAGAAGTGGGACTGCCACTTCCCTCACTATCCTGCGGGTTACTTGTTCTTTAGCCACTGAGTAGGAACTACTTGGTCTTCTTCTATTTGTGGAAATTGGGGAGATAGATTATGTCTCACCTTCATTAGTGGCAGTGTTATTTGGGTTTGGGGCTTGGTTCAACAAAATCCCTAGCCTTTGCCAGCTTCCTAACCTTAAAACTTGTTTCCTGGAATTATTAAACCAAGAACAAGCATAAAAACACCAAATAAATCTAAAAGTAGAACTAAAATAAATAATAGCCAAATGACAAGCCCCCAGCAACAGCACCAAAAACTTGAGAGAACCAAAGAACATACGCAAGTGTACTTGGTCTTATTAAATAGTAAATTGGCCTAATGAAAGTCAAGTATCTATCCCACAGAGACTTGATTCAACAACAATTTATTTTAGTTCACAATTTAGATTCAGTTGATGCGAGAGTAACCGAAAAGAGAGTTTGTAATTTATAACTAGAGAAAAGTAAATAATGTGTAAGTAAAGATCTTAAAACAATCAATAAAAGAAAAACCAGGGTCAAAGCACTTTAAAAAATCATACTATGTATTGAATTTCATTTGTTAACTTGCTTATCTTGGTTGTTGATTCGTAGGGTTAATTGCGTGATTATGGTTTTCCAACCTCTAATCCTTTATCTAAGTTGAACCTTACAACTACATCATTGAGCAGGGATGTAATAGTCCACTTAAATTCTTTAAGCTATCATCCTACATTTGAATCAAGTTTGGCTCCTAAGTACATCCCCGTTCAGGGTACTAATTTTAATTCTTCATTTCATAAAAGAATAAAAACCCAAACTTTGTTCATCCCCTTATTCTATTCCCTATTCCCTCTCCCAAGATCAAAAGGTAGACAATTGATATATTCTAAGGGTCATGAATCCTTAAAATAGTTAAATCAAAGATGATCACACAACCAATAATGATAATCAAATTAAATGACTTCAATTCAAAACTATAGTACTCATGCTCTTGGCTTCAGCCCCATAAAAGGGTGTTTGTCCACGCATAGTCATAATCGTAATCACAAATTGGTAATTAATGACTAAAAATATGAATGAACTAAATTAAAATAATAAAAAGCTAATGAAGAAGTTGAAGAAACCCCTTGATCTCTAAAATATGTCCAAATATATGTAAAAACATGATATAATATGTATTTATAGTATAGGAGTAAGCCAAGTCCGTGTTGGAGTTGGAAACTATCAGTTATTGAGCCTGGGAATGGGTGGGGTATCGCCCTTGATATAGCCCCTCTATATATGAGGATGATACCTGGCTAGAGTGCCACTCTAAGAAAGTCTACACCCTGTCCATAGCCCTTCTCCAGGTGGGGCGATGCCTCAATATAGCCCTAAGCCTCTGGAAGTTGCTCTCTGAATTTTGGTTAAGTGTTGAGTCTCCCCTCTTAGTCCCTTCTCTTGTGGTGTCTTTACATGGATTTCAAGCCTTATTAACATCAAAATATCATCATATTCATCCCCCAAATAATCCTACAAACTTACTCCACACGAATTAGGAGACAAACACAACACACTACTCATAACGATGAATCAAAACAAGAGCTAAACTAGGCTAGTTCATGTTAATCTTCAACTTATTGTTCCAGATGTACGCTCAATAAAATTCAAATTTTCTCACTTAAAATAAGTTATTCCACTCATAATCACACATTAAAACCTTTTGAAATACATTAAACACAATAGAATCTATCGAAATCAACTAGAGAAGCACCTAGCTCAAGCTAGTAACACTAGTTTTCTGGGTTGAACTCTAAATGAAACTTTGAAGTACAGACTTATTTGGAATTCACTTTGAACATTAAAAAAACATTATTTAATACTTTGATACACATTCGTGTCATTATCAACCCATATAGCACAAGAATCATCCTCAAAACAAGGCTAAAAGGCTAGACTAGTGATGCTAGAATGCATAAATACACCCAACATCACAATGTCGAGCTCATATTCCACTATTTTTTGTGAAAAAGATTTTTGATATTGTAAGTGTAGTTATTAAGCTCTGTTAAGACTTCTTGGACTCAACAAAATCAAGGTCGTAGGTTTTTTACTTGTAAGATTTCAAAAGTAATATTTTTTATTTAATTTATTGATTAATTATTGACTTGTAATTATTTTGTAATTGTGGTATTATTTTATAGAAGTTGGGTGGATGTGATTACTTTGATTGGTATGAATAATGACACCCTTTTTATGAAAATCGTGTAATCTGGGGTTTGTTGAAGAAAGTCAAGGCTTTTTAAAAGAAACAAAATCTAGCAAGAAGATACTACATTGTTGCCGTTATTGCTACTGGTTTGGTGTTGTTGGGCACATGGATATTCAAGCCTAATTGCTGAAATTTTCATGGTTGTGTATTTGTATTTTCTACTAGTTTGGTGTTGTTGAGCACATGAATATTCAAGCATAATTGTTGGAAAATATCAAACAGATTTAGAAATATGTTGCAACATGTAGGTCATCTATTGGAAATTATCAAGCATGCCTTCCCACTTTTGTAATAGATAAAACTTAGATAGAAACATCGGCATAATGCAATTAATGACCAACCTATGACAACAGAGAAACTATCTATCAGAACAGATTGAATTTATTTTACAACAGATAGACAATCTGTAGCATTATAAAAAATTTAACTTTCATCAGACAAAAAAATTGTCACTACATGTAAAGTATGTATGTAAAGTGAAATGACTTGAAATCAGAAATTGTTATTTCACAAGCTCTTCTTCATACAGAGGCTCCAAGTGTCCAGTTAGTACCCCATAAGGCCATACCTCTTGCATGTTTACCACAGTATTGTCTCACCAAAAGGTAATTGTCTCAGCTATTTCTATTTCAGTCAGTAAATATTTGATGTGTGCAAGCGCGTTCAACCCGCACATGGCATCGTTTTTATTTTTTTTAAGGTCCATGTCCTTATTTCGACCATCAAAATCCTATGGTTGTTTCATCAACACTTTCACTGGCAAATGATCCATCAGTTTACTCTGCCTTAAAAAGATGGGGAACAACTCCAACAGTGGCGGCATGTGGGTAAAAAAATTGGTCTCGTCCAATGCAGGTAAGTTGCAGTCATAAACCTTGATATTTTCCTCCTCGGGTAGTATCTCAACAGCCCTATAATGTATGTCATCTATGTTCATGACTCCAAGAATCCTCTTTTCCTTGGTCCAGCTCTTGCCGTGTGGATTTGGCCTCTCCCCTATAACATATTTTCTTATTTCTTCATCACATTGGAACCGAAAAACTAATGAATAAAATCTCGCACCACCGGGATTTGATGCTTGCTTACTGAGATCATAGTACCTATCCTTGAAATTCTTGTAGAAGTCAAGGTCTATTATCATATCGAAAGCATCATAAGCTTTCGGGTACGCTAATTGCCTGCCCTTCGTAAGCAAGAGAATTTCTTCAACATACTGTGATATAAAAAGTCAATTTTTAAATAGGTTAGTAATTGTAAATAAGGAAAACATAGTGGAAAGATGCAATAGATGATCCATGTATTGTAGAGAGTTCTCTGAATTTATTCACAGATTACCCATCTAACACAACTTATGCAAAAGATAGGTAATATGTTGCAATAGAACCACCACAAGTTATACTAGAATTATAAAGCCCTAATTTTTTAAACTGAAATGCTACACGGTGCCCATGACCCGAAGGATCATAAGCTAACCCATGACTTATATCTGTACCTGAGCACTGAATAACCATACTATAAAATATGCGAAAACATAATACTGTAAGGCCATAAGGATCAAATCTGATAAAATAATAGCTAAAAATGATATAACAATACCAACATAAATCTGAAATAATTATCTGACATGTTGTAGTTTGAAAACCTCTAAACTAAACTAAATAAGGAGTTGAGGGGACATGTTCCTAACTAACTCCGTCTACTGAAATAAACTGAAAACTGAAATAGTAATATGAATAATAACATAATTGTCCTCGAAGGATGAGGACTCACTGTTAATTACTGCTGCTGGCTGACTCATAAATTGGTAAGATCCCATGCGTCCAAACATATGGTATAAGACACCATAGTGCAAGAAAAGTATGCTTTAGTACTTAAAATGTACCGGTATGCAAGTGAGGTAGGCTGAATGCATGGGGTTAATATGTATGAATAATACTGACTAACATGAACGTGAGAATACATGCATGAATACATAATAACTATAACTGAAACTGTACTAGTATTGGATACTGAATTCTGTGTATTGATTTACTAACATCTGAGTTTACTAAATAAAGAGGAACTGAGGTTATATTACTGATAAATAAAATGACTATTTTTTATAGTTCTGATTATGAAGAAGTGATTTGATTGACCGTATATAACAGTCCTGGAACTGAGTTCATGATAATATAACTACTGAGTATGAATACTGATGACATGTATTTACTGATAACATATCATGACTGATAATTGAATTTTGATAACTGATATATCTGATAACATGAGTTCTGATAATTGATAGCATAAATGACTGTATCTGACAGTCTTGAATCTGATGGAACTAGCTGAGTTCCGTACTGTATCTGAGTTGACTGTATCTATCAGTCCTGATATCCTGAAGAACTATCTGAGTTCTTTTACTGAGACAGATACTAAAACTATGCGAAGTAGTTATCTAACCGATATGCTCCAAATATGCTATAATAGCTAAGCTTGGGCCTAATCTCTGCCCTGATTAGAAGGGTGTCAATACTGCGCCACTGGTAAGGACAAGCTGTGAGTGACCCTCATCTGGTAGGTACTCTAATAAGAACGGTGCGAACCCTCATCTGACAGGTTAAGCCATCTTATCTACCCTCAACTGATAGGTATTGATGTCTCAACCTATGCTGGCTACATAGTTCTGGAATGCAAGGACTGCTTCTAAGAATCACACCCTCTACTGGAAGGTGAGTTCCCATCCTTGGGTTCGCTCGGTGCTGAATCCTACTCCCACATGAATGACACTAAACTGATTATACAGAACTAATTTCCTAGTTCATACTAGAATTAACTGAACTGTTACTGATTGTTTTGTTTAACTGAACTGAATATGGACTGAGTTTATTGAGTTCCGATGACTAGCGAAACACTACTGAATTGTGTTAACTGACTAAATGCTACTGAGTTTTATTAGCTGACTGAGTCTACTGATTCTGAACTAAATACTAAACTAAACTGTACTGATACTGAGATTTATTGAATTCCATAGACTAACAGAATATTACTGAGATTACGTAGATTACTGAGTACTGTGTAAAACTGAACTGATACTGCCTTTATATGAGTTTTCCTAAGTCATAAGACTAACTGAAGTCTACTGAACATGGCTTGACTGAGAGTATTCTGAAAACATGACATGGCGCTAGGCACCTAGCTATATTTTTGGGTACAAGTACCCCCAGGACTCGATGGAAGGAAACTGACACATCATGAAAATTCTTGATCATAGGACTAAAGTCCGCAATTCATAATAACATAAGTTGGGGATTTCATGAAAGCACTTGATAATCATAATCTTGTACATGAATAGGAATGTATCCTAACATATCATAATTTCACAATTTTAATTTCACTTGCATGACATGAACTTGTATACATGCTAACATAATGTAGTTTCATTACTTAACTTTCATGAACCATTTTTCAAACACTTGCAAGACATAGCATCAACATGGAAATCATTTAGATCATGTAGTATTAACATGAATTCATTATTTAGATCACCAATGGATCACAAGGCACAATTCATTCACTCGAACATTTTCACAAACACATAAAAGGCATGATTTTATACTTAGGCATATATAACATGCTCTCAATTCATGACCATAACCACCAATTCACATCTCAAGGTTTTCAACATATGATGGTCATGATTCAACACACATGGGAAACATGGATATTTCATTTATCAATTAACATATATTGATATTATGGGTATAACATCCAACTTGCAAATCCCAAGAACTCAACATAAATCTCATATGAATAATACCACAAATAAATTAGTTTTCATGATTCTTGAAATAACTCATGGAATTAAAACTCAATTTAACATCAACAACATGATTATAAACATCCCACAACAAAATATTCATGATACATAACTTAAAACTTGATTCTTGATCTCCACGGATGAAAAGAATCCATGAATGAACACTATGCATACCTTAGATTGATTATCTGTGAAAGTTAATGGTGAAATTGGCTTGAATCTTGAAACCCCCAATTGAACCCTTACTTGTTCTTAATAATTTTTGAGAGAATTTGAGAAAAAGAGAGTATATTATGCTCTAAATTAGGTTTAATACAATGTTTGAGCATATATATAGGATAGGCAAAAGACTAAAATACCTCTGGAGAAAGAGAGAAAGACACAGTTGTCCTATGTTATTTTCAGGCTGATAGGCTAAAGTAAATTGATCATAACTCTTTGCTCCGATGTTTAAATTGAATGAAACCAATTGCATTTGAAATAGGACTCAAAGAGCTTTCCATCAATATATAGAAGCTCACACAGTTCAAAATATTCAAGAATTTATGATCGTTTGAAGTTGACCCTAAAATGCTGAAAATTTCTGGAGCATGCTATAGAGCATGCCGCGCATGCAAATTGCATAGTGCTTCTATTTTGAAATCCAAAAATGCCCTAAATGGATTCCAAAAATTCCAAAACTCACTCGAGATGTACTCTTGACTTCCCCGATCACAACGCAACTTGAAAATCCAAAAACGGAGGTCAGAAAGCTCGTCAAATAAATCCCCAAAATTCGGAGGTATAAGATGAAACTAAGTGTTTCTAACACTTAGAAAAATTCTTCTACGTGTTGGATTTCCTTATCAAGTCTTAAGGAGCTGAATTTGACTTAGGATTTTTACGGGGTTTTATAAGAATACACAGTTGTTGCAACAGATGACACATCTATTGCGTATCTTCTTCTTCATGGAGTAGATTAGAAGGCTAGGTTAGGAAAAGTAAACTTACCATGTCCATGTACCGCGTACGCATATCTTCCATACTCTTAAAGACTTGGGAAGAAAATATATGGATGGGTAATCTTGTGCACCTTGCTTGGTATTCTTGGCCCATCGCAGATCCCTCTTCTCTTTGGCACCAAGTTTGACATATATGTCCACCTTCTTAAATCACCCATGAAATTCAACAACTTTTGAAGAGGGAGGAGTTGTAATTTTTTTTATTTCTGATTGGAGAGTACTTGGCTAATTACTTTTTCCTTCCTCCCAACCGCCACTATAGAAGTGTATGGCTCCCTCACCTTCTTGGATGGTATGACACCCCTCTTAGATTTCAATTCCTCAATAGCTTTAGAGATAGCCTCTACTTTTTCAAAGATTTTACCATGGATGTACTTGCACTCTTCATATTTGCAATGAGAAAAAGAGGGTGGAGAGGGGTGAGAGGGACCGGTGTAAGGGTGAGAGGGACCTGTGTAAGGGTGAGAGGGACCTGTGAAAGAAGTGTTTTCAAACATATTTATTTTTTATTTAGCATCAACATTCTCATCATCACAACTAGTTGCAGCATCAGTATGCCTTCCACGAACATAAACAACTCCACCAGCAACACCCCAGAAGAAGCACCCAGATCTGTTATAGTAGGTTGGTCATGAAGAGCCTAAACATTAGGCTGACCTTTCCTAACTGCTCTTCTTATGGCTATTGATCCGGCTAATTCCTTATTTATTAACTCTACCATTAGGTCTACTAACCCAAATCCTGCTCAGTAGGAATGATCCATGGATACATAACTTATAAAAAAGACAAATACATTTAAATTTTATAATAATTTGTAGTCAGTTGGGTTACATATTAACACAAATAACTTATACAACAGATGATCTACCTGTTGTAACAACTGATCTGTCTGTGACAAAAGATCAACAATATGCTACATCAGATTACCCATCTATTACATAATTTATAGTAGATGGGTAATTTGTTGAGTCTGGTTCAAAGAACCAGAGCAACAAATGGTTAATCTGTTGTAAAATATGGATCATCTATCACAACAGATTACCCATCTGTTGCACTAGTTGTAGTAGACGAGTAAGCTATTGTAACAGATGACCTATCTGTCGCAACAGATTGCACATCTATTTTAATATCTTTATTTGAGTCAAATTAGTTTACTTAAAAGAAGATGTACTGCATCATCCGAAGGGTTAAAGAGATCGTCCTCCTTAATTCTTATGTTGCTCTTTGTAGTCAACCACCTAAGGATCCTTGGATGAGAAACCTCATTCGGGTAATCGTTGACCTGCTTTCGGAGGTGAGGAATAGCTTCAAATGCCCAAGCCTAAAATATGTAAATAGGAGGAATGCAAAAAAATTTCATAATAATTATTCAATATAAATTAATGGATGAGTAAATAATAGTGATTAAATTTACTATGAAAGCCTAAAGAAAACTGTATAATGTTATCATCTTTGGAGATAACTTTTTCAGTAAATATTTGACAGTTGAATTATAGCTATCATATCCCCAGGGATAATTATTGAATTTCTCAAAATCCTCAGCAAGCTTCAACAAATCATCTTCTATGACTTTGTCGATGTCTCTTGCCAATATAATGGAATGGGCAAACTAAACTAAGCAGAACTGCTCCCTATACTACTTTGGTATGGTTTTATCCTTGAGATGTTTTATCAACTTATTAGCTTTGCACTCACGTTCAGCAATGTCCAACAACCCATCTATTTTTTTCTTGCGTTTGTTGGTTTTGGTGGATGGTCTGGTTTTGGTGGGTGGTCATTAAGACAATGAATTACCACTATTTGATAGTGTTGGTTTGGTTTTCCGGCTTGCCTTGGACCTTTTGTGTGATGTTTCCTTCATAAGATATTCTTCTGGATGATCGCATCTCATGTCCGTCACTATGGCAAACTCTTTCAAGCCAAAACAAACCGACATACCATGGTAGTTGATCTAGATTTCATCCATCTTTTCCCCCCCCTCCTTTAAATCTTTATCATCCCCCATGTATTTGATCCTATGCTTAAGAATATCATATACTATGCTCATTTGGAAACGGGCAGTGTGGTCCTCAGGCAGCTCAAGAAAGTGTCCAAAGCAGCTCTTCTTAAAACGTCTGTCTATGTTTTCATTCTTCATAATATTCCTAAATTTGTCAAAAGGTTTCCCCAACTAACATTAAAGTACAAGATCACCAGTTAGTTCAGAAGGGTCATCTATCGACATCGCAACTTAAAACCTATCAATACTAATAGTTTTGACATCTTCATGCTAGATTTTTTAAATTAATTCAGGCCCCATTGGTGATGTATTATCATCCTCTTTCTCTCTTTCTTATCCCTCCTCTTCTTGTTTATATTCTTATTCTTCCTCCTCACTTTTATTTTCCTCATTACCATCTATAGACCATTGTCCACCTCCCTCAACTTCATTTTCATAACTTTTCATAGCATCACTTTTTCCTGACTGAGATTGTTCAAGAAGCTCCTCTGAATCCCTCTATACTGTAACCTTTTTTGTTAAGTGGTCAGAAGTTGATCCACTTTCATTTTATTTTCTTTTAGGAGATATATTTTACCTACAAACAACAGAAAAAGAAAAACTACATTACAATTGATGTATGCATAAATTTTAAAAAATACATTACAAACACCACAAATACCGACACCACCAACAAACACCACCAACTAATGCCACCAACACCACCACAAACACTACTAGTGCCACTGCGATGACCACCAACACCACCACCATGACTACCAACACCACAAACACCATCCAACAATACCACGACAGTCAACGAAACACTGCAACAAAAACTGATTTTCTAAAGTTCTTCCTATGATTTTACCATCAAAACTCAAAATTATAAAATCATTCTCGAAGATAATACAACTAAAAGTATTATTTTTTCATCATTAACTTAAAAGCCCTAATTTTTAAAAAAAAATAATAAATATAGAACTCTTCTCAAACTTTATTACCTATAAAGACAGAGAAAATGATGGATACAAGCAAGAATAAAGTCAAAAATAATACATATTGGGTTGAAAATGGGAAGAAAATTGATCTGTTGTGAAGGATTGAGAAATTTGTTGAGCGGTTATTGTCTATATTATTGAGAGAGAGAAAAGAGCGAGAACTCGAAATTTGAAATGATGAAACATTTTTCTCTCAAATGGATAATTTGTATAGGTTGATTTGTATTTTAGAAAAGAATGACAAGTTTTGATAATGTTAATTTGGTTCAAATTGATCTTAATTATTTTTTAAAATCTTAAAGGATATGCATAATTTTTAACCTCTGATCATAATAAAGTGTATTAAGTTCAATTGGAACAGTGATGAATTTTATGTATTAGCATGACAATGAGGTAATAAGAATCGTTTCAACTTAGAGTGATCGATCGATGACTCAGGTCAGGAGGAACATAATACCAACATCATACAATTTTCAAAGACTCAATTAAAGTTGTAGTTGACCCTATGTAATACCTCATATTCTTTCTAGTTCAATTCATCTCAAAAGAGG
>NC_061119.1:202361454-202439995 GCF_002878395.1 Capsicum annuum | reverse complement strand
AACTTGGAATGTCAATTTCTAAGTGTTTCATGATCAGGGTAGTCCATAGTACCTTCGAGGTGAGTTTTAGAATTCTTGGAGAAGGATTGGGGCATATTTGGTTGGAAAATAGAACGCCGACGCGATATCACCACACCGCGTCAATGTCCATGTCAATAGGAAATGTGATGCGTCACTAATCGCATCACAGTGAGTGACGCAATGCATCGCTAATCGCATCAATGCCCAATTTTGTGTTGTTAAATAACAGATTTATGGGGGCATTTGATTCATTTACCCTTACCCAAATCTGCCCAAAACACATAATTTTAGCCTCGAATAGCATAGATGCTTCATTATTCATCTTTTTCCTGTCCAAGAACAAAACCCTAGCTCCAAGAATCAAGAATAATTTCATAACTCCTACTCTAAGAAATCTTATAATCCAAAGTTTTGGGTTCAATAACTTCAAGAAGAAGCTTCAAGAACGCCATTAGAGATTCAAAAGTTCATGCTTTTACATTCAATTCATCAAGCAAGGTATGTGGGGTTATGAACAAGGATCCTCTTTTATCCTAGTGCCCAAAAATAGTTTTCAAAGTTGAATTTACATGAATTTATATGCTTTACAGTTTAGGGTTCATACCCAATTATCATTATTTGAAGATGTTGATGTTTCAAGTGATTAAATATTGAATTGCCTCTCTACTTTTGCATGTTTATGCATGTGAAATGATTTTACATACATTGAGAATTAGATTTCACTATCTTGACTATAATTATGCAAAAATTTTAAGATTTTGATTATTGAGCATGACTTTATTGTAGTTTGACATGAGTTTGAAACATAGGTTTTAAGCCCTATTGTAGTTTGACATGAGTTTGAAACATAGGTTTTAAGCCCTAAGTATAAGTATTAATATTTCAAGGAGATGATGTTTTTAAGCATCCTACGACTAGCTTATATTCAGATTTTTCAGAAAAGATTTGATCTTTTGATCCTCAGTTAAGTTATGGAATCCACTTTATAGTTTTATTACAGCTTACAAGAAACAGATTAGTTTTGATTATAGTTTAAAACAGACAAATGCATAATTGGTTTTTCCTTACAAACCTTAATGCTAGCTTTTAAAGTTGATTTCCTATAGATTGAGCATACATATTAAAGGGAGTAGTATTTAGCACTGAGCAAGAAGTGTGGGTTTAGTGCATCCTACTTTTCTAGAACTATGAGCCAACATGGGTTTAGATTACCAGATTATTCCCATTTCTATATGGATGACAAATACAAATTGTGGTCACTTAGATTAGGTTATACTCCTTGGTAAGAGTATGACACCTCTCTCCAACGTGAGGTTTTTCTATAAGGGAACTAGACGTTGGACACTATGATAGCTCACATAGTGTATGTTGGTTAGAAGATCCTCCCTTGTAGAATAATTTTTAAAAGAATTTCCCTACATCCTACAGAATAGAAAAGAATAACAGAAAAGCTTTTAGAAAAAAAGTGGAAAGGCTCACGATTTTACCCAAATATTGTTTTACACAAGTCATTAGTCATGAGATTTCAGCTTTAGTTTACAGATAATAAAGGTGAGTCCTTTTACACTTAGCCTACATGATTTGAAAATAAACTTGACTTTTGCCCTACTTATTTTATTAGCAGAAAGAGTACAAGTACAGCTTTTAGAACTAAGTGTTATGGCTTGCAGGATCTATACAGTATGTTCTATTACTCATGATTTATGATTTTCAGCTTTCAGTTATTCAAGCTAATGTGAGCCATTTACATTTAGAATGCATTCTTTTATGAGTTTATATGAATATTGATATATTGTTTTACTTATACATTCACCCCTACATTCTCAGTACATTCCAAAAGTACTAATCTACATATATGTCTATGTGCTACATTATCTCATAATATAGGTTCAGGTGCTTAGTTCCAACAGTGTGATTAATCATGAGTATCTCTATCTATATCCTGATAGTTGGTGAGTCCTCACAGTTCAAGGACCCAATTATTCAAATTTCCAACTTTCTAGATTAGTTTTTTTAGTTATGTCAGATAGCTCGAGTCAGCTGGGGGTCTATCCTAGGGACTCTTTAGTTGTAGCATTAGAGGCTTGTCCGACTATTAGATATATTTCAGTTTTTTAGTGTTGGTTCTTTAGATGTTCTTAGTCTAGTACTTTCAGACATTATATACAGTTAAACTCAGCTCATCTCAGACAATATTATAGTATTTTAGCGTACGTCATGCTTATATTATCTTTACTTAGGTCATTAGAATGAGTAGCAGGCTTTCAGGGTTAGCTCGGGACTACTTGTAGTCTGGAGCATCGTGTGGCATCTCAAAACCCATTTTCGAGGCATTAAAAACTTGGTATTAGAGCCTAAGTTTATAAGAGTCCTAGGGAGTCAAACAATCTGTATTACATAGAGTCTTGATCATGGGTGTGAAGTGCACCACAATTACGAGCAAGTGGCTACGGGATGTTTTAGGAAACCATTCTTTTTTTTCATGATCTATCATGCTTACAGTGTCTCTATCTACTTTTAACTCGTGCACTTACATGACAGTTGAATATACCTCCTCATTGAGCTAATATATGCAGGAATAATAACTAGCCACCCCAGCCTGCTGACCCTCTGAATAAGAATGTATCCTATGCTGAATTTTGGGTTGCCCAAGCTGTGACTTCCAATGTTTAGGTAAACCATCAGGCGGCAATCCCACTTTAGCATAATAGGGATTTAGCAGCAGTCAGAATTTGTGACTTCATGAGAATGAATCCGCCTGAGTTCTTTAGGTCAAAGGCAGGTGAGGACCCACAGCTTTACTTAGATGAGGTGAGAAAGATCACTAAGATTATGCATATGACTGATGAGGAGAGTGTAAAGTTGGCATCCTATAGGCTGAAGGATGTATTATATGATTGGGTGGTTATGTGGAAGAATGGTAGAGGTGAGAATGCAGCTCCTATAAGTTGGCAGGTGTTTCAAGATGTATTTTAAGATAGGTTCTTTCCAAATAAAATGAGAGAAGCTAAGGTAGAGGAGTTTGTGAACTTGAGGTAGGGCTCGATCATAGTGAAGGAGTATTGGCTTAGTTCAATCAGTTGTCTAGGCATGCCCCTGATATGATGGCTGACCCTAGATCGAGTATGAGTAAATTTGTTACTGAAGTATTTAGTTTGGTAGTCAAGGAGTGTAAGACTGTCATTCTGATAGAAGATATAGATCTTGCTAGACTAATGATTTATGCTTAGTAGATTGAGGCAGAGAAGTTGAAGGAAAGAGAGAGGGGAAATTAGAAGAATAAGATCAGGCAATTTGATTATGGCCAGATAAAGTTTAGAGGGGGAAATTGTTCATAGTTTTAGAGTCGTTCATCTCTGACATCACTATCTTCAGCTAATGTATCCACCCCCAAGGCTAGGCAGGTGACATGGGTTAAGACTTCTATGTCCATATCTCTAAATAGTGTAAGTGGAAAACCCAGTTATCCTATATGTGCTAAGTATGGCAAGAATCATCTTAGTGAATGCTTATTGGGATAAAAAGGTTATTATGGTTGTGGTAAGTTGGATCATGGAATTAAAGAGTATCTGTATGCCAGGCAGGGAAACAGGAATACTCATCCACAGACTCAAGCTACTAGCGCACCAGCTCTTCTAGGCCGCCAAGTCCCTTTTCAGGGCACATTATCTAGCACCGGTGGCGGTCAGCGCCAGAATTGATTTTATTCTTTACCATCCCATTAGGATCAAGAGACTTCACCAGATGTTGTTAATGGTATGCTTCATGTCTTTCATCTTGATGTTTATGTGTTGTTAGATCCAGGGTTGAATCTCTCTTATATGACCCCACTAGTTGCAATAAATTTTGAAATAGGTCCTAAAAATCTTCATAAGCCCTTCTTAGTTTCTACCCCAGTGGGTGAGTCAGTTGTTGCCAAAAAGATCTATAGAAAGTGTCCTATAACTATCCTTCATAAGATAATGTTAACAGATATAATAGAGTTAGATCATGGATTGGCTTTATTCCTATTATGCATCCATAGATTATCGCAGCCGAGTGGTGAAGTTTTAGTTTCCAGATGAGCTAGTCTTTAAGTAGGAAGGTAATTTGGTGTCTCCCAAAAGTCATTTTATATCCTATCTTAAATCCAGAAAGTTGATCTCAAAAAGGTGCATCTATCATCTAGTTTAAGTCAAAGACACTAAGTCTAAGGCTCCAACAGTTCGGTCAGTTCATGTAGTCAATGAGCTTTCTGAATTTTTTCCCAAAGATTTTCCAGGGGTACCTCTCGGTAGGGAAATAGAATTTGGTTTTTTTATTTTTTTAGATATTCAGCCCATCTCTATTCTTCTATATCATATGCTTTAAACGAGCTTAAGGAGTTAAACGATCATCTTAAAAACCTGTTAGATAAGGGTTTTATAAGGCCCAGTGTCTCTCTATGGGGCGCTCCCATCCTATTCGTGTGAAAGAAAGATGGCTCTTTGAAAATGTGGATTGACTATCATCAGCTGAATAAAGTCACAATCAAAAACAAATATCCTCTCCCTAGGATCGATAGCCCTTTTGATAAACTCCAAGGTGCAAGTTACTTCTCCAAGATAGACCTTAGATCCAGCTATTTACAACTTAGAGTAAGGGAATGTGATATTACAAAGACATCTTTTAGAACCTGTTATGGTCATTTTGAATTCCTAGTCATCTCCTTTTGACTAACAAATGCCCCAGTAGCCTTCATGGACTGAATGAACCGAGTGTTCAAACAGTACCTATACACATTTGTCATAGTCTTTATCGATGATATTCTTGTATATTCTCATAGTGAGGATGATCACATAGACCATCATAGAATTGTTTTGCAAACTCTTAGAGATCACTAATTGTTTGCCAAATTTATTAAATTTGAATTTTGGATAAGGTCAGTAGCTTTCCTCGGTCATATTATTTCCAATGATGGCACTAGAGTTGATCCCCAAAAGATAGAAGCAGTAAGAAACTGGCCTAGACCTATCTCTCCATCAGACATCAGAAGTTTCGTGGGTTTAGATGGCTATTACAGATGGTTTGTTGAAGGGTTTTTGTTCATTGTATCCCCTATGTACAAATTGACTCAGAAGAAAGTCAAGTTTTGATGGTCAGATTCCTGTGAGAAGAGTTTTCAGGTGTGGAAGACAAGACTCACTTCTGCCCCTGTCTTAGCATTACCTATTGGTACAAATGGGTTTGTTGTTTATTGTGATCCTTCTAGAGTTAGTCTGGGTTGTTCTTTGACGCAGAGAGTTAGAGTCATAGCCTATGACCATATAACTTAAGCATCACAAAAAAAATTATCCAACCCATGATCTTGAATTAGCTGGTGTTGTGTTTTTGCTTTGAAAATTTGGAGGCACTATCTTTATGGGGTGCATATTGATGTATTTACGGAACATAAAAGTTTGCAGTATGTTTTTACTCAAGGGAGTTAAATATTTGTCAAGAAGGTGGTTAGAATTGAGTGTTTTGTACCATCTGGGCAAGTCCAATGTCATGGCAGACTGCTTTAGTAGACTGTCAATGGGTAGTGTTGCTTATGTGGAGAATGATAAGAGAGAATTAGTTTGAGAAGTTCACTGGTTGGATAGATTGGAGGTGAGGTTGGTTGAATTAGCTGAAGGGAATGTTTGGGTTTGGTAACGCTCAAACTACACCTCTCTTACTAGAATGTAAGCGATCGTTGTCAATATATAACCCAACTAGATTGGGTTCAAATCCCATAGGGAATATAGAGTGAATTTGAGTTATTTGTGAGTTAATCAACTGATAGTTATCAGTTTCTTGTGAATGGGGGTTTTTGGAAAGGTAACAAACAATTACTTCTTAATTCAGTGTTTGAAATCAATGTGATAAGGAAAACCAGAGTTATGTTCACTATGGGTGTTGGGATTTGACAGACGCTAGTAACGGTTCAAGATTCTTCTAGTAGGTAGGAACAGAAGACTATCCTTGTCGAAGTTATGTCTAAATGTTTCTCAACCTATTTAGACATTTAACCACCTAATTCTCTTGAACTTAGGGAATTTATATTTCATTACAGGATGTTATCTCAAGTTAATTAATCTTGTTACAGCATTAATTATTAAATGAAAGTTTGATGCTTCCAAGTCCCAGTTGATAATTCACTTCTTACTAGGGTTGATTTCTTATCTCAAGCAAATCACTAGTAAGCAAGGCCTATTGTTTGCAACCAATAGTCAGAGTATAACATAATGGAATTAACAAGAAGTTTCTACCATCGTTAGAATCTTGAACACTTGTTATGTTACAAACCCAAACCCATAGATCCCACAACTCCGGTTAAGGGAATTTAGCTACTTATAATAAAATAATCAAGACAACAAGCTGAATTCATAGTTTGATATATGAAATTACAGCAAGATGAATAGCAAAAAGTGTTTCTCAGATTTGATTCACAGTAGAAAATCCTAAAATAATTGTAATAATCTCTCCAAAATAATTGTAAAGTTGATGTCAAAAAACTAGAGTAGATCAACCACGGGGATCATGGATTTCCTCCCATGTAGCGCCTGATTCAAAATCACGGCACAACTCAGGTATCTCGATTACTTCAGACTTTATCGAGACAGATAATAGCAATACTTTTTATCAAGTCTTTTAGACCGATATAAAGTTTGACTCGTTGCCCATTAACCTTGAAGATGCTACCGTCTTCATTTTTATGTTCTACTACTATAGATGAGTAGACTTTACTAACTCTAAATGGGCCTGACCACTTGAATTTAAGCTTACCTGGGAACAGTTTAAGTATGGAATTGAACAGAAGAACTAAGTCACCCTTTTGGAAATCTCATTTCTCGATCCTTAATCATGATGCTTCTTCATATTTTCTTTGTATAAGTCTGCTCTTTCTTATGCCCTGAGATAGAATTCATCCATCTTATTCATTTGTCCCAGTCTTAGCTTTGTTGCCTCCTTCCAATTCAAATTTATTTAACATTTTGAGTGCCCATAAATCCTTGTGCTCCTGCTCTATTGGTAAGTGGCATACTTTTGCATAGACTAACTGGAATGGTGACATACCAATGGGTATCTTGAAAGTGATTTGATATGCCCACAAGGCATCATTGAGCTTTCGAGACCAGTCTTGCGGACCTGCGTTCACCGTTTTGGCTAGGATGGCTTTAATCTCTTGATTTGACACCTCCACTTGCCCACTAGTTTGTGGGTGATATGGAGTGGCTACTCTATGATATTTCACCCTATATTTTGCTATGGCAGCTCGAAACACTTTGTTGCAAAAATGAGATCCTTCATTGCTTATAATAGTACGTGGTACTCCAAAGCGAGAGAAGATATTCTTCTTGAGAAAAGCAACAACCCTCTTTCCTTCATTATCATACAAGGCAACAGCTTTGACCCATTTCAAGACATAGTCAACAACAACTAGAATATACTTCATCCTATATGAGCTTACAAAAGGACCTATGAAATTGATGCCCCTGACGTCAAACAATTCCACTTCAAGCATCTTAGTCGAAGCCATCTCATGTCTTTTGGAGATTGACCCCTGCCTCTGACATTGGTCACATTTTAGCACAAACTCGTGAGCATCCTTGAACAACGTTGGCCAATAGTAGCTACTCTGAAACACCTTCCTAGCCCTTCGGCTACCTGCATGGTGACCTTCAACTGGGGAAGCATAACATGCTTCTAATATACACAATACATCCACTTCTAGCACACATCTCCTTATAATATTATTAGCACATCGTCAAAAAAGATATGGCTCATCCCAGATTTGAAAATTTAATCTTTTACATTCAATTCATCAAGCAAGGTATGTGGGTTTATGAACAAGGATCTTATTTTATCCTTATGCCCAAAACTAGTTTTCAAAGTTGAATTTACATAAATCTATATGATTTACAGTTTAGGGTTCATACCCAATTATCATTATTTAAAGATATTAATGTTTCAAGTGATTAAATGTTGAATTGTCTCTCTACTTTTGCATGTTTATGCATATGAAATAATTTTATATACATTAAGAATTAGATTTCACTATCTTGACTAGAATTATGCAAGAATTTTAAGATTTTGATTATTGAGCATGACTTTATTGTAGTTTGACATGAGTTTGAAACATGGATTTTAAGCCCTAAGTATAAGTATTGATATTTTAAGAAGATGATGTTTAAAGTATCCCATAACAAGCTTATATTCAAATTTTTCAGAAAAGATTTGATCTTTTGATCCTCAGTTAAGTTATGGAATCAACTTTTCAGTATATAGAAAATAGATTTGTTTTTATTATAGTTTACAACAGACAGATGCTTAATTAGTTTTTCATTACAAACCTTTATACAAGCTTTTAAAGTAGATTTCCTGCAGATTAAGCATACAGATTAAAGGGAGAATTATTTATCATCGAGTGGGAATTTTGGGTTTAGCACATCCTACTTCCCTAGAACTACGAGCCAACGTAGGTTTAGATTACCAGATTATTTACATTTCTATATGGATGACAAATACAGATTGTGATCACTTAGATTAGGTTATACTCCTTGGCAAGAGTATGATACCTCTCCCCAACATGAGGTTTTCCTATAAGGGAACTATATGTTGGACACTATGATAACTCACATAGTGCATATCGATTAGAAGAACCTCCCTTGTAGAATAGTTTTTAAAAGAATTTCCCTACAGACTACAGAACAGAAAAGCTTTTAGAAACTAAGTGGAAAGGCTCACGATTTTACCCAGATATTATTTTACACAAGTCATTAGTCATGAGATTTTAGCTTCAATTTACAGATGATAAAGTTGAGTCCTTTTACACTTTGCTTGCATGATTTGAAAATAAACTTGACTTCAGCCCTACTTATTCTACTAGAAGAAAGAGTAAAAGTACAGCTTTTAAGTGTTATGGCTCACAGAATCTATACAGTATGTTCTATTACTTATGATTTATGATTTTCAACTTTCAGTTATTCAAGATAATATGAGCCATTTACATTTAGCATGCATTTTTTTATGAGTTTATATGAATATTGAGATATTGTTTTACTAATGCATTCACCCCCACATGCTCAGTACATTCCAAAAGTACTGATCTGCATATATGTCTATGTGCTACATTGTCTCATAATGTAAGTTCAGGTGTTCAGTTCCAACAGCATGATTGACCCTGAGCATCTCTATCTACATCTCAATAGTTGGTGAGTCCTCATAGTTTGGAGACCCAGTTATTCTAATTTCCATATTTCCACATTAGTTTATTCAGTTATGTCAGATAGTTCGAGTCAGCTGGGGGTCTGTCCCAGCGACTCTCTAGTTGTAGCATTTTTTGCTTGTTTGACTATTAGATATATTTTAATTTTTTAGTGTTGGTTCTTTAGATGTTCTTTGTCGAGTACTTTCAAACATTATATGCAATTAAACTCAGTTCAGTTCAGATAGTATTACAGTATTTTAATGTACCGCATGCTTATATTATATTTACTTGGGTCATCTGAATGAGTAGCAGGCTTTCATGGTTAGCTCGGGACTACTTGTAGTCTGAAGCACCGTGTGGCATCATGAAACCTATTTTTGGGGCATTACACCCTACGAACTCACCACTAGTTATAGCTAAATCAATTTAGATAATAGCTTGACAATGAGGTAATAAAAATTGTTTCAAATCAGAGTGATCGATCGATGACTCAGGTCGGGAGGAATGCAATACCAACATCATGCAATTGCCAAAGACTCAATTAAAGTTGTAGTTGACCCTATGAACTCACCCCTGGTTTTATCTAAATCAATTTAGGTATTAGCTTGACAATGAGGTAATAAGAATTTTTACAACTCAAAGTGATTGATCGATGACTCAGATCGGAAGGAACGCAATACCAACATCAGCTAATTGCCAAAAGGCTCAATTAAAGTTGTAGTTGACCCTATAAACTCACCCCTAGTTCTAGATAAATCAATTTAAGTATTGTATTGACGATGAGGTAATAAGAATCATTTCAACTCTAAGTGATCGATCGACGACTCAGGACGGAAGGAACGTAATACCAACATCATGCAATTGCCAAAGACTCAATTGGAGTTGTATTTGAATATATGAACTCACCCTTAGTTCTATCTAAATAAATTGAAGTTGTAGTTGAACATATGAAATAAATTGAAATTGTATAAAAACAAATATTCAACCTGTTGCAACAGATGACTTATTTGTTGGAACTTATCAAATAGATTATGTCATTTGTTGCAATAGATTAACTATATATTATAAATTATCAAATAGGTGTTGCCATCTGTTGTGACATAGACTGAACCGTTGGAAATTTTCAAACAGAATTGTCATCTGTTACAAAGTATGACTTAGTATGTTTTAAGATCTTTTTTCTAATTTTAAAGTAATTTTCTAATTTTCTGCATGAGATAAAAAAAAGATACTATAACTAAGGCGGTAAAACATATTACTTCGATAACTCAAAATCTCCTCATTGAGTAGTCTTATCTTTTCTTTTCAACGGTCACATCTCCTTGTGCCCCTCACAGTTGTTAATGAATATTTAAAATCCATCTCTAGAATTCTCTCTCATTCAGCCATAAATTAACTCAAATCATCACTCTTCTTTATTCAATATTCTCTTTCTCTTCTCTTTGGGGTAATCATAATCATCTCATTTTTCCCTTTCTTTTCTCTTCTCTTTTGCATGAGGATCCTTCTGGATCTCAACCGATCAATATCTTTTCTCGACTGAAATGGGTGTTCTGATCCCTTTAGTTTTTTGACATTGGAGGTATAGTTCACTATTGCTCTTTACTTCTCATCTTCTTCTTTGTATATTATTTAAAATAGATATTTACATCTGTTGTTATTGTTGATTTACCTATTACCAGTTTCCTATTTAATAAGAAAATTAAAGGAAAGGTGACTTTTAAGTCTTGAATGAACAAGCCATTATTTTTATTAAAATACTCAAAAAAGGGTCATCTGTTGGGAAAATTTAAAAAACCTTGTTTAACACTGGGTATGGATATGTACACTCTACCGTCCCAAACCCCACTAGGTGGGAATTTAACATAAGATATGTTGTTGTTATTTGTTTATTACTTTAGTGGTGTTGTTGTTGGGGGTGTTGGTAATGTTGGAACATGTGGTGTTTATATTTTTGATGGTGTTGGAACATATGGTATTGCTTCTTTGTTCTTGATACTATTGTTGGTGGTGTTTCAATAGTTTACTCAACTGTTGCAACTGATGAATTAGCTGTTGGAACAAATGGAGCAACTGTTGGAAGAAATCAAACTAGTACCAAGGCTGGTTTGATTTATTCCAACAGATGACGGATCTGTTGAAATATGTCATCCATCTATTGCCACAGATGTGTCGCCTATTGAATAGATGACTCATATATTGAACAGATGGGAAATTTATTGTATCATATGGTTCATCTGTTGATTCATTCAATTTTTTGTTACTCTTTTGTAATGTTCTTTTTGTTTTTCTCTTATTTGACATCAAATTTTTCTCTTGTTTGCAGATAAAAGGAAGTAAAACTGGATAAACTTTTTCCTGACTAGCATTAAAGGCTAGAGTAAAGATGGTTTCGGAGGAATAAGCTGCTTACGGATGAAACCACTTCATATATGGGAGGTATATATTACTGATCAACCTATAGTGAAAACACACATCTAGTACATGGATTTTGTGAATGTTGGTTCTTTACCTATTAGGCATTAATCTTTCAACAAAGATATGGCATTTTACAGTTAAGATTGTTAGGTTCGAACTGGTAAGGCTGAGGGACCAAGTAGGTTGTGTCAATACCCGATTATGATTTAATGAGGATTTTGCAAATGTTTATGTTTTAAGTTTGGAGAATGGTTCAAGTTTTTGGTTACAATATAAATATTCAAATAGTGATTGGACTAATTTTAAGGTTCAATAGACTTTTAAAAGGCCTCCGAAGTCTTGCACTACTGCAAACAAGAATGGAAATATTGCTCTAGTCCAAATTTATATGGATGGGTCACTCGAGGAGACTATTATACAGTAGAAAGTGATTAAAAGAATACATATGCGGGAAGGGGGAGGTGGAAAAGATCATATAACAACTCAGACCTTATTAAATAAGAAACACAGGGTAGGAAGGAAAGTGTAACAAAACTGGCTGATGAAATTGACATGAAAAATGAAAAAAAAATGAACTGCGAATGTGAAAGTGTATCCAAATATGAAAATCTATTAGTCCATTTTGAAAAGAAAAATGCTGAAGTAGATTGGAGTTGTACACTTTGTTAGGGGACTTCAATACGCTAGCATGGCCTGGATGAAGACCCATAAAATACAGGACTAGAACTCTAAGGTTTCAGATTTACGAGCATCGATGGTGGTAAGATTATCGATCAGGAATGAAACCTGAACCAATAACTCCTAAAGTAAAAATAAGGGATCAAGCTAAGGTGGCTATTTCTTAAGTTAAATTTGTATCCGTTGCCTCCTATTTATGGCTCTGGTCTGCTCAAAGGCAGTGGAAACAACAAGGTATGGGATTTTTCCCAACTTTATACCTTTTTATTTCTACTACCATTGATGTGACCAGAACCACAAACAGAAGGCATGGGATGCAAGCTAGACTTTAGAAATTGACGCCTTGGCTTCCCTTATTTTTACTTCTGGATTTATTGGTTCAGGTTTCATTCTTGACTGAAAATCTTGTCAATCCCCTTATGCTCGCCAATCTGCTTCCTTAGAGTTCTGATCCTACACTTTGTGAGTCTTTATTAAGGCCATGCTCGCTTGTCGCACTCCCTAGCAAAGTGTCCAGCTTCAGTCCTCTTGAGCATTTTTCTTATTCAAGAATAACTGGGGATTTTAATATTTGGATACACTTCCATATTTGAATCTCCTCAAGTTTTTTCATCTCTCAAGTCAATTTCATTGTTCAGATTTGTTAGAAGTTCCTTACTTGCTTCCCTGTGTTACCTCTTAAACGAGATTTGAGATGATATATGGTCTTCTCCACCTCTCACTTCCCACACAAGTATTTCTCTTAAGCACCTTCTATTGTATAATAGTATCAACAAATATAATAGATCAGGGAATTTCTATGGGTTTTTGATCATATTTGTTGCAATGTGAGGCTTCGGAGGCCTTTCAAAAGTCCAGTTGTAACACCCTATATTTCCCTAACGTAATCTAAGTCCTAGTGCATGAGTGTTCTTTCTGAAACGCTCATTACTTTTCAGTTTAGAGCCTTCCATTGTGTGGTTAATCGAATTAGCTTTCCAATGATATAAAATTCACCCAAATTCGATAACAAGGTAAGAAGTTATGGCGACTTTAAGTTCCAGTAAAACATCATCATCTTAACCCTCAGCACATTCCATAGATAGCCTAAATGACAATTGTTGATTTCTAGTGTGACTCTGAGATCATGGCACATCGCAGAACAGGTCATTTCCCATTTGTCAATTTCTAGTGGGCCTTTACGATCATGACACATCGCGATGGTGGCCAAAATGGCATTCCAAGGCTTACCACGATAGTGGCAGATCACTCTATCTGTCCAGGTCCCAGTTATCCCTTTTCCAATGGCTTGGTGCAATAGTGGCGGTTGTGCCAAGTCCAAAAATTGGGATGGTCAGTTTTCAGCTTCTGTTTTTGAATTCGTTTAAGGGTATTTGGGTCTTTTTTCATGGCCCTAATTAACCTAAAACATGAAATTTAACCCTAAAATCCCCCAATTAGTCATAATTATTCAATTCTTCTTCAAAATTAAAGATCCCCTTTTCAAGAACAAGAAACTCTAACTCTCAAAGTTAAGGCAATTTCTCAAGAACCCTCCATCAATCCTTCCAAATTCATTATCCCAGGTATTTTAGATGTTCATCCATGGATTCCTTTCATCCATGGAGCTCAAGTAACCTTTTTAATTATAAAGTTATGATCTTTTTAAGTTATTTGATTTTAAATCATGATTTCGTCCATTAATCTCCATGAACTTTGATTTAATACCATGTTTTAATGAAGTTATTGTTGTTATTTAATTCCTCATGTTTTAGTGTTATCATTTGTTGAATTAAATCATGACTTAGTGTTTTCCATGATAATTTTATGTCAATTATGCCTGTATTTTAGTATTCTATGATTATTTTAAACCATGAACTATAAGTGTTTGGTAAAATGCCTACAAGAGCAATTAATTTAATAAGAGTCTTCATGCTATGTCCTTCAATGTTTAAGTGCGATGCTACTACAATTATTTTGAGTCCTGGGGGTATTGAATAGCCAAAACTGTAGTTGTTTACTTAATGTTGTCTCAGTATCTTCAGAATAACTTCAGACTCTATCATGAGAATTATCAGAACAGTCAGTTAAACTCAGAATAGTCTAGCATTTCAGTGTCATTCAGTTAGAAGTAAGATTTAGCACCAACCGAGTGTAGGGATGGCGGCTTTCCCGTTAGATAGGCAGAGTCGTTACTAGCAGTCCCTATACTCCAGAACTACTTAGCCAGTGTAAGATATGAGTAGTCACCCATCAGATTAGGCTTGACTATCTCGCAGGGGTCACCCGTCAGTTCAAGCTTGACACCCTTAGTCCTATGGACATGATATCAATTTAGTAGATCCATACAGCCAGCATTAGTATATGTGGAATGGTATTAATACCCCTCCAACGGGGATTATAGGTTGGACACCAATTAGCTCAAATTAGGGAATGTCAGTTAGATGATACCTCCCACAATCTCAATTACAGTTTCAATCACAGTTCCAGTTCAATTTTTCAGTCTTACTATTGCTTGACCAAAGCAAACAGATTTCAGTTATTTTAGTAGTTCAATTTACATATTTTACTCAATTTATGTCATATTCTTGGTCATGCATCCTCAGTGTTTACCGATTTTCATGTATTTTTAGTATTTTACAGACTTTCATGCATGTTCAGTATCTATAGATTTCATGTTCTCTATTCAGTATTCCATGCTTTACATGTATATTCAGATAGATCATTACTCCTATTCATGAAACCTTGCATGTTAGCCTACCTTATTAGTATACCAGTATATTCAAAGTACTGATTGTATACCGTTCTTTTGTGCTATGATGTCTCAATATAGGTGTTGACGCTCAGTTCGCAAATTGCACTTAGTCCCTCAGTTTCTCGGTAGTACAGTATAGTGGTGAGTCTTTATTACCTGAGGATAAACTATTTTATTTCATGTTTTTATTTTAGTAGTCAGTAGAGTTAGTTGGGGGCTTGTCCCATCAACTCTCAGTCAGTCAGTCTTAGAGGCTTTTTAGACATAACGGTTAGTTAGTTCTTCAGTTTATCAGTACTTTATCAGATTCAGACAGTCATTTTTCTTAGATTTATATTTCAGTTTGAATTCATATATTTAAAACCGTATGGCATTTCAGTTATTCTTGTGCATTCATGGTTATATTATTCAGTGCTCACAGCAGCTACCAACACATGGGTTAGCTTGTGGTCTCTCAGGATTATAAGCACCGTGTAATGACTAGAGCGTCATCTTGAGTCATTACAAACTTTATATTAGAGCCTAAGGTTTTAAAGTGTCCTAGGAAGTCTGAAAGTTGCATCGAGTAGAGTCTTGTGCATGGGTGTGTAGCGCGCCACACTTATGGATGAGAGGCTACAAGGTATTTAGGAAAAAGTCTCCCTTCTTTCAGTATTCATATCATGCGAGTGAGTATGATCTCAAGTTAAAATCTCTGTGTAATCCATTTCCTCCTTCTATTTATAAAACATGCCTCCCAAGAAGAATAGAAGAACAGAAACTCAGCCATCCCGTCAGCCCGTCTAAGCAGATCCTCTAGATGAGCATGTCTCTTACACAAAATTCAGGGAAGCATTCACTACTCTAGTGAACTCTGTAGTAGCACACAATGAACGTCCAGCCATTTACAACCCATCAATAACACTGCTGCAACTAAAATTAAGAGTTCACCCGAATGAATCCTCCTTCTTTCATGGGATCCAAGTCTGAAGAGAATCCACTAGAATTTTTAGATATGGTTCAAAAGGCCACGAATGCTATGGGGTGATGTCTAGTCAGAGTGCCGAGTTGGCTGCAAATCAATTACAGGATGTATCCCATACTTGGTTTAAGCAGCGGAAAGTTGATAGAGGTATTGATGCAGGGCCTATAGAATGGGAAGAGTTTGCCATGGCTTTCTAGGATAGATTCTTTCCATTAGAGTTGAGGGAGGCCAAAGTGTTAGAATTTATTAATTTAAGGAAAGGCAGCATGAGTGTAAGGGATTATTCTCTCAAGTTCACTCAGTTAGCTAGATATGCTCCTCATGTGGTGGCTGACAGTAGTTCCAAGATATGTAAGTTTGTGTCTGGCATGTCTGATAGTGTGGTCAAGTAGTGTAGGACCACAATGCTGATTAGTAAGATGGGCTTGTCTAGACTGATGGTTTATGCTCAACAGTTAGAGGAGTAGAAGATTAAGGAGAAGGAGATAGGAAATAAGAGAGCTAGGATAGGTAGTTTTAATTTCAATCAGCCAAAGTCAGAACGTGGTAACCATCCTTAATTTGATTAGAGGTCTTTAGCCCCAGTACCTTCTTAAGCCAGTGACCCAGTACCCAAATTTAGAAATGACAATAAGGATAGGGTACCAGGCTCTACGTCCCAGGTCAATGTTAGCAATGCTCGTACCAATCTTTTATGCTAGAAATATGGTAGACACCATCAGGGTGAGTGTAGAGTGGGTAGTGATATATGCTTTGGGTGTGGCAAACCAGGATATTAGATTTGGGAGTGTCAGGTAGTTTCTCAAAAAGGTAGGGATGCGCGCCAACAGGGTCAGTCCCATCAGTCGTCAATTTCATCCAATCGCCCAACTTAGTAGAGTGTCATTTCCAATGCTACCAGTGGTCAGTGTCCGAACAGATTATATGTTCGTCAGTCCCACCAAGATCAGGAAAATTCTCCTAACGTAGTTATTGGTACGTTTCAGGTCTTTCACTTACATGTTTATGCTTTACTAGACCCTAGAGCTTCTCTTTCTTTTGTAACTCCTTATATAGCCATCAATTTGGGAGTCAGTCCTGAAACTCTAGCAGAGCCCTTTTTAGTGTCCAACCCAGTAGATGTTTCCATTATATCCAGGCAGGTATACAGGAACTGTTCGATCATAATATCTCAAAAACTTACCTCAGTTGATCGCATGGAGTTAGAGTTGATGGATTTTAAAATTATTCGTAGCATGCATTAGCTCCACTCAAGCTATACCTCAGTTGATTGTAGAAATAGAATATTTAATTTCAATTTCCAAATGAACCAATCCTTGAATGGAGGGGTAGTACTACAACTCTTAGGGGTCAGTTAATTTCATACCTTAGGGCCAAAAAGATAATATCAAAGGTTTATATTTACCATCTCATCCGAGTCAAAGACTCTAATTTAGAAACTCCTACTCTTGAGTCAGTTCCAGTAGTAAAAGAATTCTCAGATGTGTTTCCTGAAGATCTTTCTAGAGTTCCTCCCAAAAGGGAAATCAACTTCGGAATAGACCTTCTCCCAAATACTCAACCTATATCGATTCTGTCATACAGAATAGCTCCAGCTGAACTCAAAGAACTAAAGGAAAAGTTAAAGGATCTCCAAGAGAAGGGATTCATCAGACCCAGCGTCTCTCTGTGGGGCACACCTATTCTATTCATGGGTAAGAAAGATGGTTCTCTCATGATGTGCATAGACTACTGTCAGTTGAATAAGGTCACAATCAAGAATAAATACCTAATTCCCAGAATCGATAACTTTTTTGACCAACTACAGGGTGCTAGTTACTTTTCCAAGATAGATCTCAGATCAGGCTATTATCAGCTTAGAGTCAGAGAATGTGATATTGCAAAAATAGCTTTCTGAACTCGATATGGTCACTTCAAAATTCTAGTCATGTGCTTTGGTCTTACAAATGCCCCAATAGCCTTTATGGACTTGATGAACCGAGTGTTCAAGCATTACTTGGACATGTTCATCATAGTCTTCATTGATAACATCGTTGTTTACTCCCACAGCAAAAATGAGCATGCAGACCACCTCAGAGTAGTGCTTCAGACTCTTAGTGCTCATCAGTTATTCGCTAAATTTAGTAAGTGTGAATTCTAGCTAATATCAGTAGCATTCCTTGGTCATATTATTTCTGGTGATGCATTAAAGTTGATCCTCAAGAGACCAAAGCAATGAAAAACTAGACTAGACCCATCTCTCCATCAGATATCAGGAGGTTCTTGGGTTTATCTAGCTATTACCGTCGGTTTGTTGAAGGGTTTTATTCTAATAACTTCCCCATGTCTAGATTGACTCAAAAAAAATAAAGTTTCAGTGGTTAGATTCATGTGAGAAGAGTTTTCAAGAATTGAAGACTCGACTCTCCTCAACCCCAGTTATTACTCTACCAGATGGTTCAAATAGTTTTGTTGTGTACTGTGATGCATCCAGAGTAGGTTTAAGTTGTGTCCTCATGCAGAGATTTAAGGTCGTAGCCTACGCCTCCAAACAGCTTAAACCCCATAAGAAGAATTACCCTACTCATGATCTTGAGTTAGTAGTTGTAGTGTTTGCCTTAACGATTTGGAGGCATTACTTGTATGGGGTGCATGTAGATGTGTTCACAGATCACGAAAGCCTTCAGTATGTGTTCTCTCAAAAAGATTTGAATATGCTTCAGAGAATATAGTTATAGTTATTCAAGGATTACGACATGGGCATTCTGTATCATTCGGGCAAGGCCAATATAGTGGTTGATACTCTCAGTAGAATGTCTATGGGTAGTGTAGCTCATGTTAAGGATGGTAAGAAGAAGTTAGCTCAGGAAGTCCATCAGTTTTCCTGACTAGGTGTTCATTTACTCAATTTAGTAGAAGGTAGTGTATGGGCGTAGAGTAGCTCAGAGTCATCTCTAGATTCCAAGGTGAAGGAAAAGCAGGATAGAGATCCCAGTCTAGTTAAGTTGAAAGATTCAGTTAGAGATCAGAAAGTGGAGGTTTTCTCCCAAGGGGGAGATGGTGTTTTACGTTGTTAGGGTAGATTATGTGTGCCTGGTGTAGATAAGTTGGGGCAACTAATTCTTGCAGAAGTGCATGGTGCACGTTACTCTATTCATCCAGGGGACACTAAGATGTACCATGATTAGCAGGAGATCTATTGATGGAGTGGGATAAAGAGAGATATTGCAAAGTTTGTAGCTAAGTGCTCTACATGCCAGCAAGTTAAGATTAAGCACAAAAGCCTAGTAGGTCCATATAGGAGTTTAGTATTCCCATGTGGAAATGGAAGGAAGTGAACATGGACTTTGTGATAGATTTACCTCGTACCCGTCGTCAGTATGACTCTATTTGGGTTATCATAGATAGGATAACCAAATTAGCTTATTTCTTGCTATTCCATACCTCTTACTCAGCTGAGGACTATGCCAATCTCTATCTCAGAGAGTTGGTTAGGTTTTATGGTGTTCCCTTATCTATCATCTCAGATAGAGGTACCTAGTTTACCTCTTACTTCTGGAAAGCATTCCAAAAGGGTCTTGGTACCTAAGTCCACCTCATTATAGCCTTCCACCCTCAGACAGATAGTTAAGTAAAAATAACCATTCAGACTCTTGAGGATATGCTGAGAGCATGCGTTGTTGAGTTCAAGGGTAGTTGGGATGACTATATGCCTTTGATTGAATTCGCATACAATAACAGTTATCATTCCAGTATCCATATGGCTCCGTTTGAGGCTCTCTATGGTAGGAGATGCAGATCTACAATTGTTTGGTTTAAAGTAGGTGAGGCTGTAGTAGTAGGGCCTGAGTTAGTGCTTGATGCTTTGGAAAAGGTTCAGTTGATCAAAGAAAGACTTAAGGCTGTCCAGAGCTGACAGAAGTTGTATACAGATATGAGGAGAAAGGATCTCGAGTTTGAGATCGGTGATCTTGTGTTCTTTAAAATCTCTCCCATGAAGGGAGTGAAAAGATTCAGCAAAAAAGGAAAATTTAGTCCCCGATATATTGGTCCCTTTAAAATTCTTAGTCATTTTGGAAAGGTAGATTATGATCTAGATTTGCCTTCAGATTTAGCCTCAGTACACCCAGTGTTCCATGTCCCATTGTTGAAAAAGTGTATTGGTGATCCAGCTGTATTTGTTCCTTTAGAAAGTATAGATATTCAGAACAGTCTTTCCTTTGAGGAAATTCCAGTCAAAATTCTTGATCATCAAGTTCACAAACTAAGGAACAAAGAAGTTCCACTAGTCAAAGTTCTTTAGTGAAATTAGTTCGTTGAGGGAGCCACTTGGGAAGCAGAAGCAAATATGCGAACCAAGTACCCTCATCTTTTCTCCACAAATCCAAATTCAGTATAAGGTACCAAATCTTTTTAAGATTTTTCTTTATCATGCTCAGTTTTATTTACACATTATGTTCATGTCAGTCATGCATTTATGAATCAGTCCAGTCATGCATTCCATGCATCAGACATGCATATTCAGTGGGTAAGCTCAATTCATCAAGTTCCCTCAACTTAACTAGTTTCATTTAGGGATAAATGATCCCAAGGGGGAGATATTGTAACACCCCATACTTCCCTAGCATAATCTAAGTCATGAATGTTCTTTCTAAAACTCTCATTAGTTTTCAGTTTAGAGCCTTCCATTATGGAGAAAATCGAATTAGCTTTCCAACGATATAAAATTTACCCAAATCTGATAACTGGTAAGAAGTTATGGTGATTTTAAGTTTCTATCACAAAACATCATCATCTTAACCCTCAGTGCATCACATAGACAGTCCAAATGACAATTGTTGATTTCTATTGTGACTCTGCGATCATGGCGCATCACGAAGCAGGCCAATTTCCCATTTGTCAATTTCCAGTAGGCCTCTGCGATCATGGCACATCACGGAGGTGGCCAAAATGGCATCCAAGGCTTACCGCAATAGTGGTGCATTGCTCCGTCTGTCCAGGTCCCAGTTGTCCTATTTCTAGTGGCTTGGCACAATGGTGGCACGTTGCGCCAAGGCCCAAAATCGGGATGGCCAGTTTTCAGCTTTCATTTTTAAATTCGTTTAAGGGTATTTGGGTCTTTTTTCACGTCCCTAATTAACCTAAAATATGAAATTTAACCCCTAAATAACCTAAGTAGTCATCATTATTCAATTCTTCTTCAAAATTAAAGATCCCCTTTTCAAGAACAAGAAACCCTAGCTCTCAAATTCAAGGCTATTTCTCAAGAACCCTCCATCAATCCTTCCAAATTCATCATCCCAGGTATGTTAGATGTTCATTCATGGATTCCTTTCATCCATGGATCTCAAATAACCATTTCAATTATAAAGTTATGATTTTTTTAAGTTATTTGATTTTAAATCAAGATTTCGTCCATTAATCTCCATGAACTTCGATTTAATACCATGTTTTAATGAAGTTATTGTTATTATTCGATTCCTCATGTTTTAGTGTTATCATTTGTTCAATTAAATCATGCCTTAGTGTTTTCCATGATAATTTCATGTCAATTATGCCGGTCCTTTAGTAATTCTATGATTATTTTAAACCATAAACTATAAGTGTTTGATAAAATTTCTATAAGAGCAATTGATTTAATAAAAGTTTCCATTATATGTCCTTCAATGTTTAAGTGTCATGCTACTACTATTATTTTGAGTCCTGGGGGTATTGAATACCCAAAATCATAGATGTTTACTTAATGTTGTCTCAGTATCTTCAGAATAACTTTAGATTATATCATGAGCATTATCAGAATAGTCAGTTAAACTCAGAATAGTTTACTATTTCAGTGTCATTCAATTGGGAGTAGGATTTAGCACCGAGCGAGTGTAGGGATGGCGGATTCCCCGTCAGATAGGCAGAGTCATTAGTAGCAGTCCCTATACTCCAAAACTACATAGCCAGTGTAGGATATGAGTAGTCACCTATCAGATTAGGCTTGACTATCTCGTAGGGGTCACCCGTCAATTTAGTCTTGATACCCTTAGTCCTGTGGACATGATATCAATTTAGTGGATCCACACAGTCAGCGTTAGTACCCGTGGCACGATATTAACACCCTTCTAACTGGGATTACTGGTTGGACCCCAATTAGATTAAATTGGGGAATGTCGGTTAGATAATACCTCCTACAGTCTCAGTTACAGTCTCAATCACAGTTCTAATTCAGTTCTTTTATTTTAGTATTGCTTGACCAAAGCATATAGATTTCAGTTATTTCAGTATTTTAGTTTATAGATTTTACTAAGTTTATGTCATATGCTTGGTCATGCATCCTCAGTGCCTACAAATTTTCATGTATTTTCAGTATTTTACAGACTTTTATGCATGTTTAGTACCTATATATTTCATGTTCTCTATTCAGTATTCCATGTTGTACATGTATATTCAGATAGATCATTACTCCTATTGATAAAACCTTGCATGTTAGCCTACCTTATTTAGCATACCATTACATTCAAAGTACTGATTGTATACCTTTCTTTTGTGCTATAATGTCTCATATCATAGGTGCTAACGCTCAGTTCCAAGATCGAACTTAGTCCCTCAGCTTCTCGGTAGTACAGTAGTAGTGGTGAGTCCTCATCACACAAGGACAGACTATTTTATTTCATGTCTTTATTTTAGTAGTCAGTAAAGTTAGTTAGGGGCTTGTCCCATCAACTCTCAGTCAGTCAGTCTTAGAGGCTTTTCAAATATTACAGTTGTTAGTTATTCAGTTTATCAGTACTTTATCAGATTCAGACAGTCGTTTTTCCTAGATTTATATTTCAGTTTAATTTAGATTTGAAAACCTTATGGCACTTCAGTTATTCTTCTGCATTCATGGTTATATTATTCAGTACTCACAGCAAGTACCAGCTCATGGGTTAGCTGCTGGTATCTCGTGACCATAACCACCGGGTAACAACTAGGGGGTCATCTCGGGTCATATACCAGTGCACCATTAAAATCGATCCAATCACTATTGGATATTTACACTCCCGCCAAAAACTTAAACCCTTCTCTAAACTTGGCACATAAACATGAGCAAAACCATAATTAAATTGTAATAGGGTATGGACACCACCGTCTAGGAACCCCTTGGACTTATTAGTTTGCACCTATAAAATTAAACTGTAAAATGCAGAATTATGTTTGAAGGATCAATGTCTAATCAATAAAAAATTGCATTCACAAAATCATTATACTTTATGTGTGTCTGTCATGATAACCTGAAAAATAATGCATAACTTCCAAGCATGAAAGTGGATCATTCATCTGCATGCACCTTATTCTTCCTACCCCATCAAAGTCAGACAATGTTTATTCTTAACTTCCCATCGTTAAGTAGTGTACAAGACTACGGAGCCTCAAAGGGTAATCATTTTCAATGTCAGATGACTACTTGCCCGTCAAGAAAAAATAAAAGCTACCAATCCTGACTTTTCACCTTTTTTGTTTTTAAATATGTTTATATAATAAAATAGTCACCAATTTGGATTAATTAAGGTATGTTATGATTATTAAAAAAGAGGTGAACAGTCGTGACTTTTTGTCTAACATATTCAAAACAGCTGATGAATCAAATTCCCCATCTGTTGCAACTGATGAATCAGCTGTTAGGAGAAATCAAAATATCTCCTCCAACAGATGGACCATCTGACATAATAGATAATCTATATGTTGCAACAAAAGTCTCATCTGTTGCATATACAGATCATCTGTTACAAGAGATGGTAAACTTGTTGCAACAGTGGGTTATCTATTATGACAGATGGACGATCTATTGCAGTAACAGCTCAATAATACTGGTAGTTATTAAGTCTCAAACTATTTTGAAAAGGTGAGAAGTTTGAATATAAAAGAAAAAGTTATGACTTTTAACGGAAAATAAAAAGCCAGCAGTTTGAATATAATTAATACAATGGAGATGAACAGTCGTGCCTTTTTGTCTAATACAGTCAGATTCAATCCTCTATAAATAGGTCCCTCCTTAATCTTCATTCTACTCCACTTTTATTTATTTCTTGAGTTATGTTTTTTCGTATTACATCTACAACCACTTCTATTCAAAGAGCATATTCCTTTCTCGTTGAGGTAAGTTTTTTTGTATAAATCTACCAGCTAGTAGTATACGTTGTATTATATTCGAACTCGTTTCTTTTATTTTATGTTTATGTTTTTTGTCAATTCATGTGTGTTCTAGATATAGTTAATCCTGTTTGGGAAATTGCTATTTTGCTCAACACAATGTGGGAACTTCAAATACAGGTTAACGACCTGCAGAGGGATTTGGTCGCCGTGAGAGCAAGGATGTTCAGAGAGATGCAGAGGCTGAAGAGGGCCCTACTACTACGGATTGACGATTGGCCGACTGGCAATTATAATAATGATGATGATGAAAATAATAATAATTTGAATGTGTTTTTCTTTTAGCGTATGTATTTTATTTAACCTACATCGAATCTATACCTGATGTATTTTATTTTTACTTTAATGAAAATTTTATTTTTGGTCGACTTTGACATTTTAATTCTTATTTAATTTTTATTCTATCTATTTCTTCTTCTAAACATGTTAATATGTCGACGGTTAGAGGTAAGGAGAAATTTTGAATTCAGTAGTAATGGTAATTTTGGCTTTTGAGTTCTTTAACAGATGGACAATGTGTTGGAACAGATTGGTCATCAGTTGGGTTTTTGACAACAGATTATCTATCTATTGCAATAGATTTGTCATTTGTTGGAGAAAAATATTCTAGTTTGATGAATTGTATTGTGTTCTTCTAGCTAATGTCCATCTGTTGCAACAGATGGGTAACCTATTGAAAATAATTTTGTGGTCTGCTGTATTTAGTTCATGTTTTGCCTCTTTTTATTGATGCACAAGTTAGTAAAATAATATATTTTATATGTAAAATAATAATATTCACGTTCAAAACAATGAGTTAAATATATAAAAGTCCATAACAAACAACAGCACAAGTTTTTGCAATTACAACGATCATGGTGGATTACATCCGGGCATGTAGTTCTTTTGTGGCCAACGCTCTTACATATGGAGCACTTGTTTCTTCTTGATGGAAATGATTCTCCAACTCCACGCCTCCTCTTATATGGCCTTCTTCCCGATTTGATAGTGCTTGAGTCAATATATGGAGGAGGTATTAATCTCCCCAAAAGCCCTGCATGAACAACCCAAGATTCTTCGGAAGGCACCGGAGTAATATGCCCACTATATGTCATTGTATAGTTTTCCACCAAATAATATGGAGAGGAGTACTCATAAATTTTAGTTCCATATTTTGCACCGTATTGAGCTCAAAGCGCTGCCATAGCATGTGGACAGCGTATTTTGTCCATGTCAAAAACTCTGCACATACAGGATCTTGGTTGAAGATCAACAGTGGCAAAATCACCATAACCGTTGATACTGAACTTGTAATCTACTATTTGATGAGATAATAACCTATTACCCAGGCTAATGTTAGTTGATATTATTTTTTCACTTCTAGAACAAATGGGGTTCTTGCTTCCTCAAACTCAACACACCTTTCGTGAAAAAATTGGCCATACTTTTTATTTATTATTTCAAATAGAGCCACGATGGGAAATTCTCTTACATCACCAAACAATGAATTCACCGATTTAGCTATGTTTGATGTCATAATATTGTACCTATACAAAAAAATCACCTAGTACGACATCATACAAAGCTTGAAACTCAAACAAGATATTAAATTCATAAGAATATACCTATTTGCCAGACAAAATGCCCGGATCCATCTCTCGAAACCGACCCGTACAAGATGTTCTGCTGCCTTGGGATACATATCCACTATTTGATTGAAATGGTCTAAAAACTGCTCTCTACTATATGCTTTAGCTGCTCTATAAAAAAGAGTCACGACCCTTTCATTATGAAAGTTAGTCTGCATGTTCTCCCAAGATGCCTAATGCAATAACCAAAGTGAGCTGAAGTGAAGAAAATTGAACCCATCTTTGGAATACTTGAATGTCTATCTGAAACAAAACACAACTCTTCGGTATCTTCGATGCAGCTTTGCAGTTGTTCAAAAAAATATCCATAAGAAGCATCACATTTTTTGTCCTCTACAGAAAAAGTGATAGGAAAGATATGATTCTCCACATCCTGTGCCATGCCGCTAGCAAAACTCCATTATACTTGCCCCTTAAGAAGGTACCGTTGATGGCTATGCCTTTTATCAAACATCAAAAACCTTGAATCCAAGCACCATAGGATTAAAAATACACTTGAACCTTCCATTTTCATCAAGATGCAATGTTGGCTTACTTTAGGATTTGTGGACTCAAGCATGTAATGGTAGGCATCGAGAACTACATACCCATGCCCGTGTGTCCCCCTAACCAAGTACTTGGAAATCTCCATGGTTGTATATATCTTCCAATAACTGACCAGGACACCTAATTTCGTAAGGAGTTGATTGGCCATAACCCTTATAAAAGGGCCTTTGCCATCGGGGAATCTATTCTTAAAATATTCACCGAGGACCTTTGTCGTAGCATGAGGATTTTGGCCCGAAATATGCTCCGAACCACATGTGTGATACTTTTCATGTTTATGAATAATGAATCTGTCAGAACTTAAGTACTTCACCGCTCTCAAACACCACTTGCAGTTCGGATTAGCACATTTGTAGCAAAAGACTTTGCTTTAATTAATCACCTTCATTATTTTGAAATCTTTTTTCAAGCAAGAAATAAACAAAGTAGTAGATAGTTCTTTCTTGTCCTTGAATGACATTCCCTTGTAAAAGTCGGTCTCATTATTTTGACGATTGCCACACTGTATTGGTCGAGAAGAACCGCCCACCGTATTGGTCACATCAATGGGCATAGGTGTTTGATTATCATCTAGAATATTTATGTCTAGATCATCCAACCTATCATCAAAGATGTCTTGTTATTCTTCTTCTTCTTCTACATTCTGGTTCTTATTCTCTCTCATCTTTTTGACCAAGTACACCTTTAACACCGGCCTAAATGAATCACTAAGATAAGCATGCAACAGATGCTGATCGATTATCTTGAAAGGTAGTACCCTCTGATTTTCAAAGGAGTTATGCATGTAGCTGATGGTGACTCTTTCGGATGACAATTCAGTACACAATAGCTAATGATTAAAGTTCACAAAATCATCAAATGAAACATCACTTTGGACTGTCATAGTTATAGTCTCTAGAATTTTATTCTTCTTCTAACACCATACATATCAATTGCTCTTCTCGATCCATTAACCATGACAATCTACCCCTATTATTATTAATCCCTCCATTAGTGGTACCTAAATAAATTCATTGTTAAAAAATATTAATCGTGATTTCATAGTGTCGTAACATAAATCCTAATAGATATGTAATCTACTACAACAGGTAAGTGATCAGTTGTAATAGAGTACTTACTTTTTGGGATTCAAGTTACGCTCTTGAAGCTGATTTCAACAGACAAGTCATCTGTTAGAACAGGTGAATCATATGTTACAATAGACTATACATCAGTTGCAACAGATGACGCGTCTGTTGGAATCGAGTTTAGGTTTCGTTGCAACAGGTTATTAATCTGTTGCAATAAATATTTACCCTATTTCAATAGATGACACGTCTATTGAAATTGATATTAGGTTTTACTGTAATAAGCTACTAATTTACTGCAACAGAAATTTACCCTGTTGCAATAGATAATTAGTCTGTTGTAACAAATGGGTCATACATTGCAAAAGATGACCTATCTTTTTGAGTTATGTTATGGCACTGTAGAATCATAAACATGAATTCAAGATATGTCTTTTGTTGCAACATATGGCTCATCTGTCACAACAGATGATTGATCTATTTAAACAAATGTCTCTGATGTCGCATTCATGTTCACGTGTTATCTATTGTTGAAAAATGGCACAATAACAGTTACCCAAATGACAAATTCAACTAAAAATTATAATTTGACTTACCAAAGTCTTCTGTGAAGTAATGCCAAAGTGGAAAGTGATGTATGAAATAAAATTTGACCTAAAAAATTGGTCAAATAACAGCAATAGCGGAAACAACAACAATAACAATGGTCGACAAGAAAAAGATGAAGATGATAATAAAGTAGAAGATGATCATAATAAAGAAGAAGATGTTGAATAAAGTAGCAGCAACAATGAACTACAAGAATCGTGAAGAGAGAAAACAACAACGGATGAGAAAAGAGAGAAACGTGTTTTTTCCTCCGTTTCTTGTTATATTAACTAACATTTGGATCAAAGTGTAAATTCAAAAACTTATGAGTTATTTTCAAACTTCCCCAACTTTCTTAATCCATAATAAAGTAATTATCAAATACACTCAATTATTAAGACTTGAGTCACCTACACCACATTTTTAAACTTTTTTGTCACTTTTAGCTCAAAGCCCCAACTTAATAAATAATAAATAACACGTTATTTTTATTATTTTTTTTGTGGGCATGAAAAAGGATAAATGAATAGTTAAAAGAGGATGGATAGAATATTCTTGTATGGTGAGTGTAAAAGATAAACGGGACAAGTAAATTGACTGAATGAAATAATTTACTAATCTAATTTAATTATTATCTAATATCCTTTTAGATCATCATTAAGTTAATTTGAGTAAAGACACTTAATTAAGGCCGTAACTATTCATATATATACTTGAAGTCATTAAAATATTTTGTTGTATAAGATAAAAGAAATTGAATTTTGCAAAAGTCATGCCACATGAAATTATGAGTGAAACTAAAATTCAATAAATATTAAATAAATGTATTTCTATCTATGATTAAGAAATTACATATCCAAAAATTCATAAAAATATCAATATTTATATTTATGATCTTCATCAAATTGTAATTATTAACATATTTTGAATTATGTAATTTTATAAAATATTGAATATTACTCGTGCCCTTTTCAGATATTCTAATTCTTCGGTAATACTTCATTCTGTACAAATCAAAATTTATTTAAAAATATTCAATTATATTATTAAGAACTTAAGTAATTATAAATTGATCCAAAAAATATATTTAACATGTTTGTCATTAAATTATTTTAATAATAAAGTAAAAAAAGAATGATATGAATTATATTTTAAGATTTAATTATTATTTTTACATTTAAGTCCGGGCCTCATGAAACTAGTATATAAAGAGGTGTGTATACCTACCACTAGTACTAGTTGAGTTATGTACCCAAGTCCCAACAAATATAATTATTGAGTAAATACCAATTGGTCAGACTTTTATGATTCTATCTGTATATGATAACACATTTATAAAGCTATAAATGAAAGGCATAATACATATAAACCTAAATTTTAACTTGGCTTCAGCTAGCATGTATGTCCTTCAACTTTTAATGTGCATAAGTAGACACTTAAATTTGTATAAAGTTGAACAAGTAGGTGCACCCGTCCTACATGGCATAACACATATAGGACGCTATGTGAGATATGAATTTACCTCTAGGAGTTCATGTAAAATGCATATGCCTACTTGCTCAACTTTTATAAAGCTTAAGTGTCTACTTATACACACTCAAAGTTGAATGACATAAGGCATGTGGAGTTTTGATAATAGACATGTGAATGAAACATGCTGTAAAAGCTGGTCCATTCAAGAGTACAAAGAAAAGCTTCAGGCAAGGATGCTGATAAGATGATACTGTGCATAGATAGGAGTGGATAAGAAAAAATATTCAGGAACCTTCTCAAACACTTATCACTTCAGTAAAGTGGAAGAAAAATGCAATATTTAGAAGTTGAGTTGATCTAGAAGTCCAAGAGTAATAAGATTTCTGCAAAGATAAAGGATAAAGCAAAATATTCCTATTCAACCAGAGGAGGAGAAACGGCTACAACAGGGAGTGAAATTACTTGATAGAATAAAAACAAGAAGAAATAAGGATAAATGAACAAGGCTCTATCACAGGAGTAATCATCAGGGTACATATATACAACAAAGCATGATCAAGTAACTCGCTCAAGGCACTGAAAAGAAAATCAACAATCAGCATAACAGTTCACATACTTGAAGAAGAACTCGGTCCCTTACTTAGCAAGTCGTAGAATGTGTAGTAGGTAGGTTCTTTGAGTTGTAATGAGTCATTGTTCTAGTCTCAGTGATCTATAAACTGAGTTAGGAATTGTGTCTTCAAGTTGGGAACTCGAAGACTTGGGAACACTTATCTTGGGAAGATTTGTGCTTTTGTAGAGAGAGGAGTTAGAAGTTTTAATTCCTAGTTAACAAAAAGTCTTGTATTTCTATTGATTGTTAAGGCTCAAGTATTATAGTTAAGTTGGGGTTAAATCCTATAGAGGTACAGGTCATGGTTTTTTTACACCTTTTTTGAGTCGGGTGTTTTTCACGTAAAAACACTGTGTTCAGTATTTACTTCTGTGAACCACTTTTACTTACTTGTTTCACAGATAGGAAATTAGTAGGGCTTATACTCTAACAAGTGGTAACAGAGAGAGGTTTTCTTAAATAAGGCTAATGCCTAAGAAAAGATCAATATGATGAATTCCGCACCTCCTACTGGTCACAATGAAGGTCAGTCAACGACTAGACCTCTACTTTTTGATGGCTCTCATTTTATCTAGTAGAAAGCAAGAATGGAAATATTCATTCAAGGTGAAGATTATGAATTATGAGATAGGATTACTGATGGTCCCACTATTCCAATGAAGACAGTTGATGGTGAACAACTTAAGAAAGTTAGGAGTGAATTTACTTCGGATGACTTGTTGGCTTTGAAGAAAAATGCAAAGGCCAAGAATATCTTGGTCTGTGGACTAGGACCTGCTGAATACAACAGGGTATCCACTTGCACTACTGCCAAGCAAATTTGGGATGCACTGATAAATGGTTATAAAGGCACTTCTCAAGTAAGAAAGTTCAAGATCTATCTTCTTTTCACTGAGTATGAGGCATTCAAAATGAAGGAAAATAAAACCTTGCACGAAATGATGACTAGGCTTACCACTTTAACAAATGAGCTGACTTCCTTAAGAAAAGTCATCTCGGAGGAAGAACAAGTTGAAAAGGTACTGAGGGTATTACCAAAATCAAAATAGAATGTCAAGATAACTGTAATCAGAGAGTCGAATAAGGATCTTGAAGGTATGACTCTGGATGAACTAGAAGGGAACTTAAGGACTTATGGAATAGAAGTTGATAGAGTCAAAGAATAAGCAGCTCCTAAGAAAATCTTAGCATTGAAGGCTTCTAAGAGTGATGATGAATTTGAACTTGATAAGGAGCAAGTTGCCTTCATAACTAAGAACTTTAGTAAATTCTTCAAGAAGAAGAAGGGAACAGGTACTAAGAAATGTTCCAATGACAATCCAAATGGGTGCTACAAATATGGCAAAACTGATCATTAGATTATGGACTGTACATTCTGGGAAATTGAATGGAAAAATAAAAGGTCTGAAAAGGAATTGAAGGCAAAAAGAAAAGAGAAGCATGCAATGATAGAAGCCAGGGGATCTGATTCAGATGAAGATGAAGTTGATGAAACTGCATTCATGGCTCTTGGGGATTCAGATCTAGATGAAGAAGATGCGGACTCTTAGGTAAGTATACTCGAACTCAAAGAAAGACTGAAATTGTTCTCTAAGTCAAAACTTATTTCTTTGATGAATGCATTGATTGATGATTTTCAAGAGTTAACCTCTAATACGAATGAATTTTTTAATAGTTTGGCAAGTCTTAAATTTGATCTCATTGATTTAAGGGCTTGCTCAAATACAGTTGACAAGAAAAGTTGCATACTCAAGAAACAGGTTGCAAAACTTAAGATTTCAAATAATAATCTCAGGTCTAAAGTTCTCAAATTAACTCTCACTGAAAATGGAAAGAAGACCACGAGTAAAGAAAAAGAAACTGTTGAACTTGATCTTGTTAAATACAAATAAGAATGCCATGATTTAACTGAAAAAATGAATGAGTTGAATCAGGAAATATCTAAACTCAAATTGGATCTTGAAAGGGCTAACAGGTGGCAAACTCCTCTAGAATTGTTCACAAATTAAGTGAGAAAAACTTCAATGAAAAGGCAGGTTTGGGATTCCACAAAAGTTTTGATGATCCAAAAGATTTATGTTTCATTTGTGGAAACCTTGGACATCACACCACTAAATGTCAAGTAGCTGCAAAAACCAGATTAGCCAATCAAAACCTAGCTAACAGATCTTCTCAGACCAAAATGAACAAAACCAGTTCTGGTCAGAGAAACAGGTTGCACTACATGTTGCCAGCATGGACTAAGAAAAATTTAATTCATCCTTTCACTCACAAGCTTGTATGGGTTCCTAAGGCTAACCTTTGAATTCTTTTGCAGGATAAGGTGAAAGGAAACAAAAGGCACTAGTATTTAGACAGTGCTTGCTCAAGATACATAACTGGTGATATGAAAAAGTTCCTTTCACTATCCAAAATAAATAGAGGAGAAGTCTCTTTTGGTGATAGAAAAAAGGGAATCATAACTGGAATTAGAAAGATTGGCTCATCTGAGTCAAAAGCATTGGAGGATGTCTATCTTGTAGAAGGATTAAAGCATAATCTACTAAGCATCTCTCATCTGTGTGATAAAGGTAATAAAGTTACTTTTACTGCTGCAGGAGTCAAGGTCAAAAAGATGGATATTAAAGAGGTTGTGCTCACTATAAGGAGATATAAAAATGTATACAAAGATGACATCATGGTACTACCAGGACCAGAGCTGACTTGTTTAAGTGTTATAGAAAATGATCCCCTTCTTTGGCACAGAAGACTTGGTCATGCAAGTCTGAAATAACTCAACATACTTTCATCCAAAGACATGGTATTGGGATTACCCAAGACTAAGTTAAAGGAAGAAAAGCTATGTAGTGCATGTGTAAGAGGGAAGTAGGTAAGATCCTCTTTTAAGTTAAAGAACCATGTTAATACTACCAAGTGCCTTGACCTAGTTTATATAGACTTATGTGGACCCATGAGACTTCAAAGCAGAGGTGGAAAAAGGTATCTGTTTGTAATTGTTGATGACTATTCCAGGTTTAATTGGACTTTGTTTCTAGCTTCTAAAGAAGATGTCTTTGATGTCTTTGAAATCTTTATTAAGAAAATTGAAAAGAAACAAGGTACTTCTTTAGTTTCCATAAGGTCTAACCATGGTTCAAAATTTGAGAATGTAAAATTCTTGAAATACTGTTCAACAAATGGTATAGATCATAACTTCTCAGCTTCTAGAACACCACAACAGAATAGAGTAGTGGAAAGAAAGAACAGAACCTTGGAAGATATGGCTAGAACAATGAAGCTTGCAGCAAATATTGCTAAAAAACTATGGGCTGAGGCAATAATTACTGCAGCATATATCATAAATAGATGCATGATCAGGCCTTTATTAGAAAAGACTCCCTGTGAATTACTAAAAGTAAGAAAGCCTAATATCTCTCAACTTAGAATCTTTGGATGTAAATGTTTCATGCATAATAATGGAAAGAATAATTTGGGAAAATTTGATGTTAAAAGTTATGAGGGAATCTTCTTAGGATACTCACTTCATAGTGAGGCTTATAGGGTTTTAAATAACAAAACTAACTGTATTGAAGAAAGCATGCATATAATCTTTGATGAATCCTGTGTTAAGACTAACCTGTAGAAAAGAAGTGACACAGAGAAACAGGTTATACAACCCGATGCATCAATTGGTACTACCAAACATGGAGATATTTTGATAGGGGGAACTGAAGCTGAGGGCACAGTGATAGGAAGAACTGAGCATACCCCAGCTCAAAACATCAACAATGATCCTGGTAGCTTACCAAGCTTGATTCCTAAAGGATATAAGTATCAAGGATCACATCCCATTGAGAATGTTCTTACTGATCTCACATCTACGATCACCACAAGGTCTAGATTGAGAAGTATGTATGCCTTCAAGGCATTCCTGTCAAAGATTGAGCTAAAGAAGATAACTGAAGCATTGCTTGATGCTAATTGGATCATAGCCATACAATAACAGTTAAATCAGTTTGAGAGAAGCAAAGTATGGTACTTAGTTCCTCTCCCTAAAGATAGATTAGTAATTGAGACTAAATAGGTGTATAGAAATAAATTTGATGAGAATGGAACAGTTACAAGAAACAAGGCAAGATTGGTGGTTCAAGGATGCAATCAAGAAGAAGGAATTGACTTTGATGAGACTTTTGCTCCTGTAGAAAGACTTAAAGCTATAAGATTACTTGTTGCTTTGGCTGCATACATGGAGTTTCTTCTTTATCAGATGGATATAAAGAGTGCTTTCCTAAATGGTATTCTCAAGGAGGAGGTGTATGTTAACAACCTCCAGGATTTGAAAGCAAGGAGTTTCTAGATCATGTTTACAAATTTGACAAAGCCTTGTATGGATTGAAACAAGCTCCAAGAGCTTGGTATAAGAGATTGTCAAAGTTTCTATTGGAACATGGACATACCAGAGGTAAAATTGATAATACCCTCTTTTTGAAAACTAATGGGAAGGATTTGTTAGTTGTGCAAGTGTATGTGGATGACATTATTTTTGGCTCAACAAATATGAGTATGACTCATGAGTTTACCAAACTCATGAGTTATGAATTTGAGATGAGCATGATGGGATAACTGAATTACTTCTTGGGTTTGTAAATAAAGCAGTTAGCTTCAGGGACAAAGATTCACCAACAGAAGTATGTCAAAGAGCTTCTCAAGAGATTCTCCATGGAAGAGGCAAAAGAGATAAGTACTCCTATTACAACTGCCACAAAGTTGGAGTTAGATGAAACAGGTTCAGATGTAGAGCAAAAGATGTATAGAGGCATGATTAGGCCATTATTATACCTCACAGCAAGCAGGCCTGACTTTGTGTTCAGTATAGGTCTTTGTGCCAGGTTTCAAGTAAAACCCAAAGAATCACATCTAAAATCTGTGAATAAAATCTTCAGATACTTAAATAAAACTAGTGATCTTGGCTTATGGTACCCCAAAGGTAGTAACTTTAATCTGATAGGTTACTCAGATGTTGATTATGCAGGATATTTGGTGGACAGAAAAAGCACAACAGGAATGGCACACTTTCTTGGATCGTGTTTGATTACCTAGTCCACAATGAAGTAAAATTCTGTTGCTCTGTCTACTGCTGAAGCTAAATATATTGCTGCAGGATCCTGTTGTGCACAATTGTTATGGATTAAGAAACAACTCATGGACTTTGGTATAGATGTTAGTTGTGTTCCTATTTTTTGTGATAATACAAGTGCTATTAACATAGCTAAAAATTCTATTCAATATAAGAGAATCAAACATATTGATATTAGGCATCACTTTCTTAGAGATAATATTGAAAAGCGTCATATATCCATTATGTTTTATTTTACTGAAGAACAGATTTCTAACATTTTCACTAAGGCCTTGAGTAGAGAACACTTTGATAAAATAGGTTAGCCTTGGAGATGATTAAAATTGCATAAGTCTCCCTCAATGCTTGACTAGAATAAGTTGATTTTACAAGTGATTGTTGATTAATTCAGTCTCACACATTAAGTTGTGTATCCTAAGTCCAAGATTTTAGAGTATGGTTGATTAACATGTGTGTGTTGATTTTGCAGAAAGCATTGATTACAGAAGCAATTTTGTCTATTTTGTCATTCGGTTATGATTATTTTTACTTCAACGTAGCTTAAAGAGAAACAAGTTGTTTTCCTGGTTCCTTATTGGTCCATTTAACCGCCAAAATACAAAGAGTACCTTCCCTGTAAAAAAGCTGCCACTTCTTTTCCCATTAAGACTGAAACACCCATCATTACGCTCTGTCAAATACAGTCCCTCACCCCTTTAACTTTCTCATCCTTTTCTCTTAAATATGCTTTCATTTGTTTTGTTTCTACACTAGAAATTCTCTGCACCTTCCTCATACTCAAGAACACCTTATTGATTCAAAATGGCATCATTCTCTTCATCTTCCTCCTCTCATTCTTCCTCCTCTACTAACTCTATTCTAAATCCCTTCACTGCACTTATCCTTCATCCAAACATCACCTTACCTCCCTTAATTCCTTCTTCATTCTCTTTGAAACGCTTTCTTCCTTCTTCTATCCCACTCCAAATTGTTAAAGATGATGATAATCCTAGTGACAGAGATGACCTTCCTATTATTAAGTTAATCCCAAGAAGGTCCAGGTCCAAGATCCCAAGAAAACTTTCTTCCATTCCTGTCACTATTCACAATACTGCCCCTTCAGAACCATCTCCAAATGTCGCTATCCCTTGTACTCCTCATACTCGAGGAAGAAAACAATGATAAGATACATCCTTGGCTGAGGATCTTCGAGCCAGCCAAAAAAATGTGTGGCTACATCTGATCCCACCCCTTCTCGTGCATCTTCTCCTGATCTTCTACTTCGATCTGTCAGAAAGATAAAACCTATCATGGCCAAAGTTCCAAAACCCTCGTTGCCCATGAAATCCTCTTCTAAACCTACTCAAAAGGCCTCCTCCTCTTCAAAATTTCTATATAATGTCTTAAGGATCCTCCTCCTCAAAAGTTTCCCCTCCCAAGCCTTCTACTCATCTCAAGAAACAGGTCACCCCACCTGTTCCTTCTGACTCGTCTGACTCTAACTTTAACCTAGATGCTACTAATGAGTTGGCATCTAAGTTTGAAGTTCCCCACTCATCTTCTCATCAGGATACTTTTAAGGCTTATCATCTTCACTTTTAAAAACAAAAATTTGCTAGAGGAAGGGTTGTTAGTAGTTTTGAGGGGCCTGATATGCAAATGTTACTAGAAAAATTAGAGTTTCAAGGTTGGTCATATTTATTTCTTCAGGGTGATCTTCAGCGTAGATTTGCTACACCTGAAGTGTATGAGTTTTATACGAATGGGGTGAGAATTGGTGATTTATTCTCCACTACTGTTAGAAAGGTCACCATGAACCTTTATGTTGCTGACATTACTAGGATTTTACATATTCCCTCTGGGGGATGGGGTCACTATGTCAAGGGTTCCTGGCCTCCTCTGGATAATCTTGCCTTTGTCCTTGACATACGCAGAAAGTTTTTTGGAAATCCTAACTTACTCCACCATAGAAGAGTCCTTAAGAGAGATATGTCCCCATTACATCAGCTCTATTTTGATTTGGTTCATAAAATGATTATCCCTAGGAAGGAGAGACGGTGTGTGGCTAGTTTTCTTGATATTACACTCATGGAACTGTTGGATACTGAAGTAATAATTGATCTTCCTTGACTCATACTAAAGCATATGCAAAGGGCTCTACTAAAGAAAGTGAATGGATATGCTATACCTTATCAATTCTAGCTCACCCCCATTTTTGAGGAATTTGGTATTTCTATTCAAGTGTGGTCTTCAAAGACTACCAAAGATATCATAGGGCATGTGAATCATATGATGCTACCTGTTTCCATGAAGAGTGCTGATAATCCGATGCAAAGATTGAGAAATTCACTGGCTGAGAAAAAAGCTGAGGTAGAAACTGCTCAGGCAGCTTTGAAGGCTGCACAGGCTTCTCATGAAGAAGAAAAAGGTATCCTCCATGCTCAAATTGCTTTCCTTAATTCCTTGTTGGAAAAAGAGAGAGCTGAAAATACATATGTTATTAGGAAACTTACCTCTCTTATTGCCTCTTTTTCCTCTACTTAGTCTCTTCACTGATATCTTAAGCCTATCTCCTTTTGTTCCTTTTTCCTAACAGCTTTTTCTCTCTTAGTTTACTTTTTGGTATATGTAGTCAGCTCTGCAAATTAATGAAATGGGCTTAGTTGTTATACTATTTTCTGCTCCTGTTTTATCATATTGCATTCATGTTCTCTTATTCTGAATTTTGATTATCTTAGTGATAGCCTCAATGGCCATGAATTATTAGACGTTTTTCACTTATTGATCCAGCTTTTCGATGATGTCAAAAGGGAGAAGAGTAGGCTATGCAATGCTTATAACTCAATGACTAACTTGTTTCATTCTGTGATAGTCTTTTATTCAAATGCCTTATTGAGTATGTCAGGGTTCTGTGATGTGCTGCTATGTTTGTCATCATCAAAAAGGGGAATTTGTTAAGGCATGTGGAGTTTTGATGATAGACATGTGAATGAAGCTTGTTTTGAAAGCTGGTCTATTCAAGTGTACAAAAAAAATCTTCAGGCAAAGCTGTTAATAAGATGATACTACGCATAGACAGGAGTAGATAAGCAAAAATATTCAGGAACCTTCTCAAACACTTATCACTTCAGTAAAGTGAAAGAAAAATACAATATTCAGAAGTTGAGTTAATCTAGAATTCCAACAGTGATAAGAGTTCTACGAGGATAAAGGATAACGCAAAAGAGTCTTATTCAACCAGGGGAGGAGAAACGGCTACAACAGGGAGTGAAGTTACTTGATAGAATAAAAACAAGAAGAAAGAAGGATAAACGAACAAGGACTCTATCACAAGAGTAATCATCAGGGTACATATATACAACAAAACACAATCAAGTAACTCACTCAAGGTACTGAAAAGAAAATCAACAATCAGCAAAACAGTTCACAAACTTGAAGAAGAACCTGGTCCCTTACTTAGCAAGTCGTAAAATGTGTAGTAGGTAGGTTCTTTGAGTTGTAATGAGCCATTGTTCTAGTCTCAGTGATCTATAAATTGAGTTAGGAATTGTGTCTTAAAGTTGGGAACTCGAAGACTTGGGAACACTTATCTTGGAAAGATTTGTGTTTTTGTAGAGAGAGGAGTTAGAAATTTTAATTCTTAGTTAACAAGAATTCTTGTATTTCTGTTGATTGTTAAGGCTCAAGTATTACAGTGAAGTTGGAGTTAAATCCTGTAGAGGTACAGGTCATGGTTTTTTACACCTTCCTTGAGCTGGGTGTTTTCCACGTAAAAACACAGTGTTCAGTATTTACTTCTGTGAACCACTTTTACTTACTTGTTTCACAGATAGGAAATTAGTAGGGCTCATGCTCTAACATTATGCCTACATAAAACTAGTCATAAAATGATCATTCTAATGGATACCCTTGTTGTAAAAGCTTAAATTGTCATTACAACATTAAAACCAAAGACCAAAGTCCGAACACATATAGTTCCCTTCAAACTTGTTCGAAAATTTCAGTTACAAATTTAGACTTAGTCTTGTTTCAATTGAACATCATAGGGAAAAGGGTCAGATTTACCTTTCTACTTTAAGAAACTGGCTAAATATGTCATTTCTCATACTTTGGGTTAAAGTTATTCTCGTTGTCATACTTTAGAGTCAAATTTATCCTAATTGTTAAGAAACTTTTCACGTGTACCCTTCATTTAAAATAATCTCATTTTTAAAAAAATAGAAGACACCCTAATCTAACTTGATTAGCACTGAATATTTATCGGTGCATAGCTCATAAAATATGAATTTTCATCAGCGCAAACACAAATAAATACACCCCTCCTTTAGTTCTTGAATCTGCATCAGTGTATAATTCATGAAAAATGACACTTAGCGGTGCTTAGGCCCATTAGATATTTCAAATTTTGGTATGCATTTATTGTTGAAATTCATACCAACAGAACTAAAGGTTATATTTGTTTGTATCTTTTTTTGTGGGTGGGGTGAGTTGGATTAGGATATGTTTTATTTTAAAAAAAAATAACGCATTTAACATTGATTTAGGCTGTTTTATTAAAGGAATGGTACATGTAAAAAGTTTCATGAAAGTAACTTTGGCCCCATGATATGACAACAAAGATAAATTTGACCCAAACATATAAAAAATAGTATATTTAGCTAATTTAAAAAAAAAATGAATAACTTTGACCATTTTTCCTAATATATATAAATTTGGTTCTATCAAATACAACAAGCTGAAAATGCATATATAAATAAAATATGTATAGCTAGTCTTCAGAAATGTAAAAGAAATGCACATATTAAAAAGTATATCCCAAAGGAAAAAAAAAGAACTTGGGAGGCTATTTGCACGTGACCCAACTTCGCTTTGCTTTGAAAAAGAATACGCTCCACTGCACTGCACACAAGACGCCACTAGAAGATAGAAAATGAACACCTTGAAGATTTCTTTAAAAGCTTTTTTGGGGACGCAAAGTCACTTATTATGGGATAAACTACAAAAATGGCTTTGCTATTTATTCTACCTTTGTATTTTCAATATTTTTAAACAGCTCTCTATGCATATTTATCGTTCAACTTATATTTTTTTCTCTTTTTTAATTGTACTCTAATTGTTTTCTTTTCTCTCCTTTGTTTGAGAAAATGGTCTAAGGCCCTTCAACCTCTATTTGAAATACCAATTACACACTTCAACTTTGTGAGAGTTCTATGATCCTCTGAACTGTTTAAAATTGAAATTATTACACCCTTAAAAGCTGATATGGCAAAGAGAGTGTCTTTCAATCTCTTTAAGAGTGTGAGTCTCACTCTCTTTAAGAGAGTGAGCAACAAAAAAAATATTTAAATTTTATTTTTAATATTTTTTTATATAAAATTATATATCTATCTATAATCTATAATATATTAAAAATGTGAACGACCCCAGAAATGTTGTTTGAATTTTTTGCCCTTCATTAAAAGCCTTTACTTTAGACAAAATCTTCTTTTCACTATTTTTTCCTAATATTTAAGAGTTAAAAATTAATCAAATATATTTATGGTAAAACATTTCCTTATTAGAAGTAATCAAAATTTCAGTTTTTTTTCCTCATTCAAGAGTTAAAAATTAATCAAATATATTTATGAGAAAACCTTTCCTTATTAGAAGTCATCAAAATTAATGACAACTAATACTTTTTTCATTAGTTTAAGAATTCTAAATCAACTAAATTTGATTTAAGGATATTTGAAAAATCTAGAAATAAATATAAAGCGATTAGAATAAGAAAACTTAAGAAGTACCAGATTTTTAAAAGTTTTAAGTATGTAATAAGAATATAATCAATGACTTTGTAAAGATTTGACTTTAAAAATAAGGAAATATTTTAAATATATATAAAAAAAAATAATCATAATACAAATATGATTCAATTGATGCATTTCTCTTAGCCTGTGGCAACAAGGAAAAAAGGCACTATATGACAAACGCAAAAGTGATGATCTATCAACCACTTGAAACTTCTAGTGGTTAAATATATATATGTTTATATGCTTATGTTTACATTATTATATTAAATTGTGAAAGATTTTTGAAAACTGATTTGAACTTTTACACTTTATTAAAAATCTCTGCAATAGATAAAATTATTTTATTTTAGATAATTAAATACTACACGTACAAGGTACGTGCGGTTAAACTAGTAATATATTAAAAGTGTGAAGATACTTAAAAAAGTGATTCACGACCCAAAAATGACGGTCATGATGGCACTTGTCGCGGCGTACCTTAACAAGTAAGCCCATCACCCAAACTGATATAAAAAGAGGAAAAGACAGAAATATCCCTAGGTAAGGCTTCTAGAACAAAGCCGAACCATGTAAATAATCATAACAAAGTGGAAAGGACTATCCACAATACCGATCATGCCCAAAACCAGGTGTCAATAGTGTAAAAACTACTAATACAATTCAAGAGTCAAATATATCAGAAAAATAACCACAAAGGAATAATATCTATCTCCGAATACTAATAAAGACATAACTACTATAGAAAGATAGAGGTGAACTTCAGACGAATGAATATCCAATCGCTACCTTGGAAGCTCCAACAAACGCCCGAGTCAAGCAAGCTGAGGAGCACTCGGGCTAGGACCTGCACCGAAAGGGCGCAGTAGGCATGAGTATGGTCCACTTGTACTACCAAGCAAAGTAGTAAATAAAGCATATAAAATATACACCAAGGGCACGTCACCTGCAATCAGAAAATGTCCCATAACGGTAGCCCACACCGCTTGCACTAACAGTTATAATATATCACATATATTGCAACATCACACCAATATAGAACACAAGTATGAATTATATCACATATAAGTAGAACAAGAGGGAACATGCATACAAAAGATCATCAAATACAAGTAAAAGAAGATAAGAAAATTACACAAATGACAAAATAATATGGCAATACAACACAATATAAACACAATAAAGTAAGTGCAATATATATTATGATGATGATGATGCATGAGGGCATTGCAGAACCTATGGTATCATCGAACAATTTCCGTATACACCTACGGAGGCAAGCCTCCCAACGCTGGACCCATGGGGGTTCGTCAAACCGTATACAATCCACATATATCATATCTTCTTTCCGGCACATCCTCTGAAAGGTGTTATCATGTGTTGTCAGTGTTTCTCAGATGTTGTCACGGTGGTACCAATGTTTCATGAATGAGTATGACATGAAGATGTAATACTCACAACCAACCACCGTGAGTATTTCCCAAACCAACCACGTGATATATTTTCACAACCAATCACATGATATATTTTGACAACCAACTACAATGATATATTTTCACAATCATATGAGCCAATATTCCCTCATTATTTTTGTTTCATCCATGAATTTCCACGTCTCATGTGTCGATAAAGTATGAAGATAATCACAATACACCAATGATACCACATTAAGCATTTTAACAACATAATATAATTTTCAACATGTATTCAAGTCTATCAATATCACATAGAACCTTACACGATCACAACTATAACATAATATCTCAATTTCAACAATTATATCACATATAGGCCCCCACACGGACACAATACATAGATAAAAATATTTCATGATCATTTCCCACCCTTAACATGCATTTTGTATCATCATTTACTACCCAGCTTAGTCTGAAAGAGTTAAGCCATAACCTACCTCAAAAGCCAAAATTGGTCTGCTACACTTTGAACCTATGATCTTAATTTTCACGAACAATCTCAAACTCCACTAAAAATATCAAATATGAAATCTACGCATCAAAATAAAACTAACGACACCCCTATTGACTATTTTTTATTCGAGGTCAAAACGGACCCCAGAAATGGATTTTCAAAAAGAAGGGCAAAAGCAGAAATTTACTTCAAAAACATGTTATCCATATTTTTAGCAGCCTACAGCTGAAAATTCAAGTTAAATCGAGTCAAAAATGAGGTTCAAATCTAAGAAAAAATGTTTTTGAGCTTTATCGGGTAAATTCTTCGAAATTCAGGTTAAAATCAAGAATCGAATTTGTTTGGAAGGTTAAATTGATGAAAAATTAGTAATTATAAGATAAAAATATTATTCAAGTAAAATTAGAGTTTAAAATCTAGCCTAAGATTTTTGGAGTTTTGAGAAATTTATCAAAAAAATGGTGAGTTATTACCGTAAATTCGTAATAAAATCAAGAAATAGTTGTTAAACTAGCTTCCCAATCTCCCACAAACTTCACTTTTAAGTTCTCATGGACCCAAAAACTATTTTAATAGAGCAGGAAATCTGCACTTGTAAGGAAAAAGATGTTGTTTTTCTTATTTTAAGTCCAATTCGGACTTCGATTGGGGGCCCACGATTCATTTGGAGTCCAATATATGAAAACAAACTATGTAACCACACTAAATTAGACGTTACGAACGCATTGTCAAAGTCAAAATTTTTAAAAAATATCATTTTCAAAAAGTTGACCCCCAAACCCAAATTACAACTTTTCAAATCGAGGATTGAAATGAGATTTAAAAGCCATAAAATTACATCAAAATCAACATTCCAGATCTGCTAAAGAAGTCAAATTTTCCATCCGAGGTTGTTTCGATCAAATGTGGGTCCCACACTCATATTTCCAATTTTTTAACTTTCCGACCAATATGTCGAAATGAGCTCGGATGAATCGGGATCCGAACCAAAGGTCTACCCATCTTAAAATTGATATTCTGGAGCTACTGACATAGTTCGTTTGGTCATCCATCGTACGGATTAAAAGATATCCACATAAGTCAAAAATAAGGCTCTTGAAGCTATCAAAAATCACAATATCATATAAATGATACCATAATTCATCAAAAATCATGCCAATTAGTCCCACACCCTAGAAATACCATAATACAACTACAGGGAGGGGTAAAATAGTCAAATCATACAAAATCACATATGTCATCAAATTTGTAGGTCGTTACATCATCCACCACTAAAAATATAATTCGTCCTCGAACTAAGGGAAAAGAAATAATTGAATCAATGAAGAGCTGAGAATAAGAACTATGCATATCAGACTCGACCTACTAAGTAGCTTTATCTATAGGTCGATGTCGCCACTGGACCTTAACCACAGAGATCACTCTAGAGCATAACCATCTAATATCCCTTACCAAAATGGAGATCGGCTCCTCAACAAATTACAGTCGCTCATCTAACTGAACTAACTCCCAGCAAATAGTATGAGACTCATCTGAAATGTAATAGCGAAGCATACAAACATGAAAACTAGATGAACAACTGATAGATCAGGGGGCAAAGTAAACTCATAAGCCACATCACCAACAATCCAAAGAATCTCAAATGGACCAATATACTTAGGGCTAAGCTTGCCTCTCTTCCCAAACCTCATCATACCCTTAACGGGTGAAACTCGAAGGAAGACACGATCACCAACACTAAATCTCAAGTCACGAAGTTTACGATCAACATAGCATTTTTTGCTTATTCTGAGTCACTCTAAGTCTATCATAAATGACCCAGACTCTATCTCGAGACTCACAAAGCAAGTCCGTACCTCGAGCTCTCAGCTCTAAAACATCAAACCAACCCACTGAGGAGCGACAACGCCAACCATACAATGCCTCAAAAGGAGCCATAGCAATACTAAAATGGTAGCTATTATTATATGCAAACTCTGCTAAAGTCAAACACTACTCCCACTGGCCACCAAAATCCATCACGTATGCACAGAACATCCTTCAAACCCTGGATAGTCCGCTCTGACTGGCCATCAATCTGGGGTGAAATGCTATGCTAAGATCAACCTGAGTACCCAACTCATCCTAGAAAGTCTTGCAAAAGTGAGATATGAATACAAAACCTTGATCTAAAATAATAGACACAGATGCACCATGCAGAAACACAATCTTATGAATAAAGATAGGGGCTAACCTCTCAGCACTGAATGAGACCTGAATTGGAATAAAATGAGCTGACTTGGTCAATCGATCCACGATGACCCAAACACTGTTAAAACTATAAGATGTACGAGGAAAACCAGTCACAAAGTCTATAGTGATCTATTCCTACTTCCACTCGGGAATGGGCAACCTCTGAAGCAATTCACCAGTTCCTATATGCTCGAACTTCACCTACTGGCAATAAAGGCAATGAACTATGAAGTATGCCACATCTCACCTCATACCACCCCATCAGCAGTGTTGTCTCAAATCATGATATATCTTAGTCACACCTGGATAGATAGAATATCTAGAACAGTGGGTCTTCTCTAAGATCAACCTACTCCAATCACCCGTTCTCGACACATAAACTCGGCTCTAATCCACAAAACTCCATATAAATCAAGTGAGGCTTTCTTAGCCTCCCCACTCAACACCTTATCTTGAATCAACCTCAATCTAACATCATCAAACTGATGATCTCGAATCTGCTCCATTAAAGAAGATAGCCTCCATAAAAGCCAAAATAGACCCAAGTGTCAAAATATCAAGCCTAATCACCTAGTTAGCTAAATACTAAACCTCTAAGGCCAAAAGCCTCTCCTGGGTCAAAATATATGCCATGCTATCCATGCTAGTCAACTTTTGACTCAAGTCATCTGCAACCACATTAGCCTTGCTCGAATGATAGAGAATAGTCAAGTCATAATCCTTAAGAAACTTAAACCAATGGCGCTGCCCCATATTAAGTTCTTACTGGATGAAGAATTACTGAAGGCTATGATGATCTGAGAAGATCTTAGAAAAGACTCCATACAAGTAGTGCCTCCATAACTTCAAGGCAAAATAACTGCGCACAGCTTCAAATCATGGGTAGGATAATTCCTCTTATGAGGCTTCAATAGACTAGATGCATATCCAATCACCTTACCCTTCTGCATCAACAAATCACTCAATCCAACATCAAAACCATTATAAAATACGATAAAGACCACACCCTTCTTAGGCAAATCCAATATAGAAGTTGAAGTCAATAAATCCTTGATCTTTTAAAATATGGCCTCACAAGCATCGGACCACTAAAAAGAAATCTTGTTCTGGGTCAACTTGGTCAATGGAGCTACAATAGATGAAAACCCCTCGATAAAACACTGATAATAGCTTGTTAAGCCAACAAAACTCTGAATCTCTATAGACAAAGTAGGTCTATCCCAATCACAAACCGCGACAATCTTGGTTGGATCAACCATAATACCTTACTTAGTCACCATATGATCCAAGAAAAAAATAGACTTTAATGAAAACTCGCACTTAGAGAACTTCTCATACAACTTCTCATCCCTCAATCTCTGAAGCACAATCTGCAAATGCTCTTATGCTGAGTCTCACTCTTGGAATACACTAAGATATCATCTATAAATATAATAACAAAGGAGTTGAGATATGGTTGAAATACCTGATTCATCAACTTGCACGTGTGTATAAAGTGTACGTGCTTTGAACGTGTGTATAACATTAATCATGAATGAACGTGTGTATAGCATTAATCATGAATATTTTTTATAACAAGCTTGAATTTTACAATATGGAAAAAACATGAGAATGTAAAACAAAGGATAATAAGTTCATGAGCTCAGCATTTTTCCACAAAAAAAAAAGAAGAGGAGGAGTAGGAGGAACAAGAAAGAGTACTTCAATCTTTATATATTTGTAATTCAAATTTAGAAAAGAAAATTCTTTTTAATCCTAAGGATGAAATGCATAACTAGTGACTCCAAACATTTGTATGATACTATGATTATTTAAATTAACTTGAGTTAGGTTGTTTAGCTGAACATTTCTTCTTTTTAGACTCAGAATTTCTTCTTCCTCCTTTATTTTGGGCAAGCGCGACGCCGCTTAGGCCAAACTCTATTCAGCTCAACGACATTCATGTCAATCAAGTGAGGTAAATTCAATAAATCCCAAGTACCCCTTAATTTAAATGCAGTTAGTCATAAGTCAATGTTGCGTTCTCTGGGATCTCGTAAGTTCCCAACCAAAGCCTAGTGCCTTTTATTTATGTGTCTCTAATTTCAGTAGCAAATTTTCCCCATGGTTGCCTACGCACGCCTATGTATTTCTTATAGTTATTCAGTACTTGTGATGATGCACACGAAATACTATCTCTATTTTCGCCTATATTCTCTCACTTTTTGACTCTCTTAGCCCTAGCAGCAAGGAAAAGAGGTACTGCATAATAAACACAAAAGTGATGAGCCATCAACCATTTAGAACTTTTGGTGGTAAAATATATATGTGCTTAGAACTAAAATATATACTTATGTTTATATTATTATATTAAAGTGTGAAGAATCTTCGAAAAGTGATTTAAACATTTACACTTAATTAAAAATCTCTAAAACTTTTGTCATGTAGTACCTCACCTTTTGTAATGCCCCGAGTCTATACCCTGGATGCTACATGGTGCTTACGACCCTGAAGGACCACAAGCTAACCCATGACTGATATCTGTTGTGAGCACTGAATAAACATACTGTAATAAATACGGAAAGAGGCTGAAATTCCATAAGGTTTAAATATCTGAAATATTGCTGAAATATCAAACTATAATAAAAATCTGTAAAACTGAATACTGTTTGAAAACTAGTCTGAAAAGCCTCTAAACTGAACTGTCTGAATATGGAGTTGATAGGACAATACCCCAAAATACATAGTCTACTAAAATAATTAAATAAAAGAATATCCTCGAATAATGAAGACTCACTGCTAATCAACTGCTACTGGCTAAATCTGAATCTATCTATGCACAGTCGGGAGACTAAGCATCCGAACCTATGATATAAGACATCATAACGCAAAGAAAGAGTATGTGTCAGTACATAGAATGTACTGGGATGCTAGATGGGGTAAGGCTGAATGCAAGGTTTCATATGCATGAATAATAGACTGCATGGTATAGAGTAACTGAACATGAGGGTACATGGATAACTGATACTACTGTAAATATTGAGTGTGCACTAATATTCATATAGATAAATACTGTGATTAAGCTTGTATGGAGTTAAGTCCTGAATTCTGATACTGAGTAACCGATATCTGAAGTTACTGATAACTGATTTACTGATAGTCTGATAGTGGTTGACTGTATCTGACAGTCCTGATTCTGTAGAACTGAACTGAGTTCTATTCTGAAAAATGAAACTGAGATTGTGTAAGGTAATCATCTAACCGACACACCCCAAATAAGATAATATAACTGAGTTGGGGTTTAACCTGTGACCCCAGTTGGAAGGGTGTCAGTACCATGCCATGGGTAAAGATAAGTTGAAGAGTTACCCTCATCTGGTAGGTACTCTAATAAGAATGGTGAAACCATTATCTGTCAGGTTAAAACACCTCATCAACCCTTAACTGTCGGGTTACATGTCTCAACCTACGTTGGTTACGTAGTTCTGGAATGCAAAGATTGCTTCTAAGGATCACACCCTCTACTGGCAGGTGAGCCCTCATCCTTGGGTTTACTCGGTGCTAAATCCTACTCCCAACTAAAAGACACTGAACTGATTATACTGAACTGATACTGAGTGTACTGAATTTTCCTGAGTTCTGTAACTGACTGAGAGTACTACTGATCATGACATGACTGAGGTTCTATAAGTAACACTGGCTCTAGGCACACAGCTAAATTATCGGGTATTAAATACCCCCAGGACTCGATAGCATGAAAAATAAAGCATAATATACTCTTGAAAATCATAATCATTCATAGAGACATTTTCTCAAATACTTGTAGAGCATAAGCTAATACATACTAAAATGCCATCATATCATTAATTCATTCACATGGAAATTTCATCAAACACCTAGAGAGCACAACTTAATGCACATAATCATGGTTAATACATAAGCATGGCAATTACAATGCCCGAACTTGCAAATTCATGGATTATGACATAGGAATTTCACAATTCAATGTACATTCTATTCCAACTTCATGAAATCTACAATTAATCATGAATTGAAACTCATTTAATATTAAGAACACTAAAACAATCAAATTTCAACATGCAAATCATGAATCGTAAATCTTGAAGTTTTAAAAGTGGATTCGTGGACTCTATGGGTAAAAAGGACCCATAGATGAACACCTAACATACCTTGGAATATTTGTTCTTGAAGATTCTAGGAGAAATTTTTGAGATTGATCTTGATTTCTTGGAGCTAGGGTTAATTTTCTTGAGAGAGAATGCTTTTAATTTGGGGGAAAATTGATTAAGAATGACCTTTAAAATATTTTAGGGATTAAATCTTGTATCTAGTCATGCAAAAATAATGGGAATAGACCAACTTATCCCTATACATCACTTTTAATTTTTGAGAAACTTTCCCGACCTGGACCCCTTGCGCGATGCGGTGCTATCGTGTCGTGTCTTTGGAAAGTAACAACTGGGAACTGAGGGCTTGGAGTGATGCGGTAGGATCGCAGCGCCCCTTTGGTTCTAAAATCTGGACTCATCGCGATGCGATGGGATCGCGTTAATACACTAAAAAGTGACAAACGTGAAAATAAGCCTTGGCGCAATGCGCCAATATCTCGGAGTAACATTAGAAACTGACAATTGTCATTTTGACATACTTCGTGACGCGCTACTGGCCTGGATGATGGTGTTTAATGACTGAAAGTTAAAATAGTCATTACTTCTTACCCGATTATCGAATTTAGGTAAATTTTATATTTCTGGAAAGCTAATTCAATTTCCTATGCAATGGTAAGCTCTAAATTAAAAATACTGAGTATTTCAAAAAAGTTGTATTAGATAACTCATGAACTAAGGGTTAAGTTAAGCTTGAGAAATACGAGGTATTACAATATCTCCCCCTTGGGAACATTCGTCCCCGAATAAAACTGATTAAGCTGAGACACTGATAGACTAAGTTTACACGTTGAACATGCATATCTGATATATGGAATACATGAATGAAGCTACTGATAAGTTGGGTTTTCATACTGAACATGCATATTTGATGCATGAGTATATGACTGAACTAATTCATGAATGCATGACTGAATATGGAACAGTAATGAATACCAAGTTATAATTATAGATAAACATGGAACTGAGTAAAGATAAGGAAGACTATTACCTTAAGTTGGATCTGAGTTTGCGGAGAAGAGATGAGGATACTTGGTTCGCATATCTGCTTCTGATTCCCAAGTAGCTCCCTTAATGGACTAATTCCGCCAAAGAACTTTGACTAAGGGAACTTCTTTGTTCCTCAGTCTACGAATCTAATGATCGAGGATCTGGACTGGAACCTCTTTGAAAAAGAGATCATTCTGAATATTTACTTCCTCTAAAGGAACTATGACTATTGGGTCACCAATGCATTTCTTTAGCAAGGAGACGTGGCATACTGGATGCACTAAGGCTAGATCTAAAGGTAACTCAAGCTCATAAGCTATCTTTCCAAAATGACTGAGAATTCTGTAAGGACCGACATTTTGGGGACTAATCTTTTCCTTCTTTCCAAACCTCTTTACCCCCTTCATGAGAGAGATTTTCAAGAACATAAAATCACCGATCTCAAACTATCGATCCTTTCTCCACATATATGCATATGATTTATATCGATTTTGTGAAGCCCTAAGTCTTTTTCTGATTAACTGAACCTTCTCTAAGGCATCGAACACTAGGTTGGGCCCTACTACTGTGGCCTCACCTACCTCGAACCAACAATTAGAGACCTACATCTTCTACCATAGAGAGCCTCAAAATGAGCCATCTGAATACTGGAATGATAGTTGTTATTGTATACAACTTCAATCAACGGTAAGTGGTCATCCCAACTACCCTTAAAATCGACAACGCGGGCTCTTAGCATATCTTCTTGAGTCTGAATGGTCCTTTTTCTTGATCATCTGTCTGAGGTTGGAAGGTTGTACTAAGGTGAACTCGAATACTAAGACTCTTTTGGAATGTTTTCCACAAATAAGAGGTGAACTAGGTACCTCTATCTGAGATAATGGATACTGGAACTCCGTGTAACTTGACCAACTCTCTAATATAGAGTTTGGTGTAGTCTTCGATTGAATAGGAAGTATGGACTGGCAAAAAATGAGTTGATTTGGTCATCCTGTCTATGATAACCCATATAGAATCATACTGATGATGAGTACAAGGCAAGACCATCACAAAGTCTATGTTCACTTCATCCCATTTCCACGTAGGAATACTGAACTCCTGCATGAACCCACTAGGCTTCTAGTGCTCAATTTTAACTTGCTGACATGTAGAGCACTTAGCTACAAACTCTGTAATAACTCTCGTCATCCCACTTCACTAATAGATCTCTGGAAAATTATGGTACATCTTAGTGGCCCCTGAATAAATAGAGTAAAATGCACCATGGCTTCTGCAAGAATTCGTTGCCTCAAGTCGTCTACACCTGGCACACATAGTTGACCCTGGCAATGCAATACACCATCTACCCCTTGGGAGAAAACCTTTATTTTCTGATCTCTGACTAACTCCTTTAACTTAACAAGACTGGGATCTCTAGCCTGCTTTTCCATTACCTCAGAAACTAGAAAGGATTCAAAACTGTTCTGAACCCACATATTGCCTTCCGCTGAATCGACTAAGCGGAAACTTAGTCGGGCAAGATGATGGACTTATTGAGCTAACTTCTTCTTACTATCCTTCACATGAGCAACACTACCTATAGACAGACTACTGAGAGCATCAGCCACTATATTAGCCTTGCTCAGGTGATACAGAACACTCATATCATAATTTTTTAATAACTCTAACCACTTTTTCTGACACAATTTTAAATTTTTCTAAGAAAAGACATACTGAAGGCTCTTGTGATCTGTGAACAATCTTAGCCTACTGAACTCATGTATGGACCCACTAGGCTTCTAGTGCTCAATCCTAGCCTACTGACATATAGAGCACTTAGCTACAAATTCTGTGATATCCCTCTTCATACCACTCTACTAATAGATCTACCAAAAAATGTGGTACATCTTAGTGTCCCCTGGTTGAATAGAGTAACGCATACCATGCACTTCAGCAAGAATTCATTGCCTCAAGTCATCTACACCTAACACACATAACCGACCCTGGCAACGCAACACACCATCTCCCCCTTGGGAGAAAACCTCTAATTTCTGATCTTTGACTGACTCTTTCAACTTAACTGGATTGGGATCTCCGTCCTGCTTTTTCTTTACTTCAGAAACCAGAGATGATTCTAAACTATTCTGCACCCACACGTTACCCTCTATTGAATCGACTTAGCGGACACATAGTCGGGCAAGCTGATGAACTTCCTAAACAAAAATATTCTTACCATTCTCAACTTGAGCAATGCTACCCATAGACAACCTACTGAGAGCATCTGCCACTACATTGGCCTTGCCCAGATGATACAGAACACTCATATCATATTCTTTCAACAACTCTAACCACCTTTTCTGACGCAAATTCAAATCTTTCTGAGAGAATACATACTGCAAGCTTTTGTGATATGTGAACACATCTACATGTACCTCATACATGTAATGCCTCCAAATATTTAAGTAAAACACTACAAATGCTAACTCGAGATCATGGGTTGGGTAATTCTTCTCATAGGACTTAAGCTTTCTGGAGGCATAGGATATGACCTTACCTCTCTACATGAGAAAAAAACCTAAACCTACTCTAGATGCATCATAATTCACAACAAACCCATCTGAACCATCTGATAAATCAAAACTGGGGCTGAGGTGAGTCGAGTCTTCAACACCTAAAAATTCTGCTCGCAGAAATCTGACCACTGAAATTGGACTTTCTTCTGAGTCAATCTAGACATGGAGAATGTAATAGACGAAAACCCTTCAATAAACCAATAGTAATAGCCAGCTAAACCCAAGAAACTCCTAATATATAATGGAGAGATGGGTCTAGGCCAGTTTCTCACCACTTCAGTATTTTGAGGATCAACTCTAATGCCATCACTGAAATAATATAACCAAGGAACACTACTGATCTTAGACAAAATTCACACTTACCAAATTTGGCATATAGCTGATGATTTTTGAGAGTCTAAAGTACTATTCTAAGGTAATCTGCGTGATCATTCTTGCTATAGGAATAGACAAGAATGTCATCGATAAAGACTATAATGAACATGTTTAAGTACTTCTTGAACACTCGGTTCATCAAGTCCATGAAGGCTGTTGGGGAATTGGTAAGACCAAAGGACATAACTAGAAACTTGAAGTGACCATACCGGGTTCTGAAAGCTATTTTTAGAATGTCATATTCTCTGACTTTAAGTTGATGATAGCTTGATCTGAGGTCTATCTTAGAAAAGTAACTAGCACCCTGAAGTTGGTCGAACAAGTCATCGATTCTAGGAAGTGGATATGTATTCTTGATCGTGACTTTGTTCAACTAACGGTAGTTAATACATATTCTAAGAAAATTGTCTTTCTTACGCACGAATAGAATAGGTGTTCCCCACGGTGAGAAGTTGGATCTGATGAATCCCTTATCTAGGAGATCCTTCAACTATTTTTTTAATTCTCTGAGTTCCACTGGTGTCATTCTGTATGGTAGAATAGATATAGGCTAAGTATCTGAAAGAAGGTCTATTCTGAAGTCTATTTCCCTGACGAGAGAAACTCCAGGAAGATCTTTGGGAAACACATCTGAGAATTCATTTACTACTGGAACTGACTCAAGAATTGGAGTTTCTAAGTTAGAGTCTTTGACTCACACAAAATGATAGATGCATCCCTTGGATATCATTTTTCTTACTCTAAGGTATAAAATTAACTAACCCTTAAGCATTGTGGTACTACCTCTCCATTCAAGGACTGGTTTATTTAGGAACTGAAAATAAACTATTTTGTTTCTATAATCAACTGAGGCTTAACATGAGTGGAGCCAATCTATGCCAACATCAAAATCTGCCATCTCTAGCTTTACAAGGTCTGCTGAAGTAACTTTCTGAGATATCATATCTGAATAGTTCCTGTATTCTCATCGGTCTATGATAGATTTACCCACGGGGGTAGAAATTAAGAAAGGCTCTGCTAATATTTCTTGATTGACTCCAAAGTTAACAGCTATATAAAGAGTTATGAAAGATAAAGAAACTGCTGGATCTAGCAAGGCATAAATATGTAAATGGAAGATTTGTAATGTACCAGTGACCATATCAGGAGAATTTTTTTGATCTTGTCTGGACTGAAGTGCATAAAGCCTGTTTAGGCATTGCCCACTAGCGGCACTAGAAGCGGCACCCTTCTGATTCGGTAACCTGACTGAGCTGGAGGACGATTATGCTGACCCTGAGAACCTGACTGAGGACAATCTCTGACTCTGTGGCCTAGTTTACCATACCTAAAACAAACATCACTGCCAACTCTGCAGACACCCTTGTGATTCTTGCCACATTACTGACATAGAGTATTTATTCGAACACTGCTATACTACCCAGAGACTTAAAGCCTGGTGCCCTATTGTTGTTACCATTTTTGAACTTAGGTACTGGAGCACTAGCTGAGGACAGGGCAGAACTAAAAACTTTTGATGAAACTGGGAACGGTTACTGCCCTCTGACTTAGGCTAGTTAAAATTGAAGCTACCTGTTCTATCTCTCTTATTCTGTCTCTCTCTCTCTCTCCCTCCCTGATCTTAGTCTCTTCTATCTGCTGATCAAGGACCATAGGCCTAGATATGTCCATCTTCTTAATCAACATCGTTGTTCTGCACTCCTTAACCATACAATATGACACCCCAGATACGAATTTGCTCATTCTAGACTTATTATCTGCTACTACATGGGTATATGGCTAACTTAGTAAACATGAGGGAATACTCTTTCACGCTTATACTACCTTGCCTGCGGTTGATAAACTCTAACACCTTGGTTTCTCTCAATTCTAAGGAAAAGAATCTCTCTAGGAAAGCAGTAGCAAACTCTTCCCACTCTATAGGCTCTGCATCTGTTCCCCTATCTACCTTCAACTGTTTAAACCACGTTTGAGCTATATCTTGTAGCTGATAGGCAGCTAACTCAGCACTCTCACTGGAAGTCACTTCCATAATGTCTGTGACTTTCTAAAATTGATCGAGGAACTCATGTGGATCCTCTCTGACTTAGATCCTGAAAATAGGGGAGGATTTATTCGAGTAAAGTCCCGAATCCTAGCTGCAGCAGTATTGGCCATTGGGTTGGCCAGAACAGCAGTTGATTACTTATTCTGTGTTATGATAGAATTGGCTAGAATAGTAAATGTAGCTCTGAATTCTTCATGGGAGACATGCTCGTCCAGGGGATCTGCCTGAATGGGCTGAGGTGATGACTAATTTTCGATTCTTTTTTCATTAGTATTTATGAGAGGCATGTTCTGTAAACGAAAAGGAGGAAATGAATTAGACTGAGAGTTTAACTTGAGCTCATGCTCACTCGTAAAACATGAATACTAAAAGAAGGGAAACTATTTCCTAAAATATCTCACAGCCTCCTGTCCACAAGTGTGGAGCGCTACACACCCATGCACAAGACTCTACTTGATGCGGCTTTTAGACTCCCTAGGACTTGTTGAACCTTAAGCTCTGGTACCAAGTTTGTAACACCTTGTTTCTGTACCCTGGACGCTACACGGTGCTTACAACCTTGAAGGACCAAAAGCTAACCCATGACTGATATGCCTTGTGAGTACTGAATAAACCTACTGTAATAAATGCAGAAAGAGGAGGAAATTCCATAAGGTTTAACTATCTAAAATACTGTTGAAATATCAAACTGTAATAAAAATCTATAAAACTAAATACTGTCTAAAAACTAGTCTGAAAAGCCTCTAAACTAAACTGTCTAAATACAGAGTTGATGGGATAATCCAAAAACTAACTCCATCTACTAAAATACTGAGTCTACTGAAATAATAAAATAAAAGAATATTCTCAAATAATGAGGACTCAATGCTAATCTACTGTTGTTGGCTGAATCTGAATCTGTCTATGCGCGATCGGGAGCCTGAGCGTCTAAACCTATGATATAAGACATCATAGCGCAAAGAAAGAGTATGTGTCAGTACATGGAATGTATAGGTATGCTATATGGGGGTAAGGCTTAATGTAAGGGTTCATATGCATGAATAATAGACTGCATGGTATAGAGTAACTGAACATGAGAGTACATGGATAACTAATACTACTGTAAATATTGAGTGTGCACTAATATTCATATAGATAAATACTGTGATTAAGCTTGTATGGAGCTAAGTCTTGAATTTTGATACTGAGTAACTGATATCTGAAGTTATTGATAACTGATATACTGATAGTCTGATACTTGTTGACTATATCTGACAGTCTTGATTCTGTAGAACTGAACTAAGTTCTATTCTGAAGATTGAAATTCAGACTGTGGAAGGTAATCATCTAACCGATATGACCCAAATAAGATAAGATAACTGAGTTGAGGTCCAACCTGTGACGTCAGTTGGAAGGGTGTCAGTATCGTGCCATGGGTAAAGACAAGCTAAAGAGTTACCCTCATCTGGTAGGTACTCTAATGAGAACGGTGGAACCCTCATCTATCAGGTTAAAACACCTCATCAACCCTCAACTGTCAGGTTAGATGTCTCAACCTATGCTGGCTACGTAGTTTTAGAACATAAGGATTACTTCTACGGATCACACCCTCTACTGGCAGGTGAGCCCTCATCCTTGGATTCACTTGGTGCTGAATCCTACTCCCAACTAAAAGATACTGAACTGATAGTACTGAACTGATAGTCAGTTTACTAAATTTTCCTGAGTTCTGTAACTGATTGAGAGTACTACTAATTGTGACATGACTGAGGTTCTGTAACTAACACTGGCTTTAGGCACACAGCTAAATTATCGGGTATTAAATATCCCCAGGACTCGATAGCATGAAAAATAAAGCATAATATACTCTTGAAAATCATAATCATTCATAGAGACATTTTCTCAAATACTTGTAGAGCATAAGTTTATACATATACTATCATGCCATGATTTCATTAATTCATTTGCATGGACATTCTATCAAACACCTAGAGAGTATAACTTAATGCACATAATCATGGTTAACATATAAGCATGGCAATTACAATGCCCTAACTTGCAAATCCATGGATTATGACATGGGAATTTCACAATTCAATGTACATGTTATTCAAACTTCATGAAATCTACAATTAATCATGAATTGAAACTCATTTAATATCAAGAACACTAATACAACCAAATTTGAAGTATGTAAATCATGAATCGTAGATCTTGAAGTTTTAAAAGTGGATTCGTGGATTCTATGGGTGAAAGAGACCCATAGATGAACACCTAACATACCTTGGAATATTTGTTCTTGAAGATTCTAGGAGAAATTCTTGAGATTGATCTTGATTTCTTGGATCTAGGGTTTGTTTTCTTGAGTGAGAATGCTTTTAATTTGAGGGGAAATTGATTAAGAATGACCTTTAAAATGTTTTTAGGGATTAAATCCTGTATCTGGTCATACAAAAATCATGGGAAAAGACCAACTTATCCCTGTACATCACTTTTAATTTTTGAGAAACTTTCCTGATCTGGACCTCTGGCGTGATGCGGCGCTATCACGTCGTGTCTCTGGAAAATGACAACTAGGAACTGAGGGCTTGGTGCGACGCGGTGGGATCGCAGCGCCCCTTTGGTTCTGAAATCTGGGCTCGTCGCGACGCGGTGGGATCGCGTTGATACACTTAAAAGTGACAAACATGAAAATAAACCTTGGCGCGATGCGCCAATATCATGGAGCAACACTGAAAACTGACAATTGTCATTTTGACATACTCCGCAACGTGCTACTGGCCTGAATGATGGTGTTTAACTACTGAAACTTAAAATAGCCATAACTTCTTACCCGGTTATCGGATTTAGGTGAATTTTATATCGTTGGAAAGCTAATTCAATTTCCTACGCAATGGAAAGCTCTAAACTAAAAAATACTGAGTATTTCAAAAAATGATTATTAGATAACTCATGAACTGGGGGTTAAGTTAAGCTTGAGAAATACGGGGTATTACACCTTTTTACTATTTTTTTAATATTTAAAAATTTTAAATTAGATAAACTTTATGTAATAAATCCCTATTTATTTAAACTATATGAGATAGTTAAATTTATAAAGAAAAACTTGCACCAAGAAACTTGGAACTTTACTGCAAGACTCATGTTTTCCCGTGTAATAGTTAGGTTAGATTTGAGAATTTGTATTATTTAAGCATTAAATTATATTACTATTGTTAAAAAAATATTGTGAATTACATGAGCTATATGGTAAGCAACAAAATGATGACATAAATAATTTGATACCATAATTAAATTTTAGATAATTTATTAGTAATAAAAAATAACACTATTACAAATAATCTGATGTCATAATATTTAACACTTTTAAATCAAAACCTTATATAGAAAAGAAGTTTACAACTCTATTTAAGTAATATGTTGGATCAAACACTACAAGAAATCTTTATTTCACGATTTGTTTTTCTTATTTTCCCCTTATATAGAAAAGAAGTTTACAACTCTATTTAAGTAATATGTTGGATCAAACACTACAAGAAATCTTTATTTCACGATTTTTTTTTCTTATTTTCCCTTTGATTTAGGTGTATTTTTGCATTCATAAACATCGTCCTTTGTATTTCTTTATTTTCTTTAGTTAGTAGTTTTAAAGATCTTATATGAGTTATACATACTCAACAATTTGACAAAGAATTCTCCCTTTTGATAATTTTTCATGTTTTTCTTTTAGTTGAAATTAAAACTTTTGATCGAAAAATGGAACAAAAAAATTATGCTGCCGCCGAATAAAATAGCCAGAAGAATCAAAGGTGTATCTCCTTTCCTTTTTAATTCACTTCCTATTAAGTCTTGAATGTTTCTTGCATTCATAATCATCGTCCTTTGTATTTCTTTTTTTATGTAGATAGTAGTTTTTAAGATTTTATATGAATTATACATATTCAACAATTTGACAATGAATTCTCCCTTTTGATAATTTTTCATGTTTTTCTTTCAGTTGAAATTGAAACTTTTGATTGAAATTGAAACTTTTGATCGAAAAATTGAATGAAAAAATTATGCTGCCGCCGAATAAATAGCCAGAAGAATCAAAGGTGTATCTCCTTCCCTGTTTAATTCACTTCCTATTAAGTCTTAAATGTTTCTTGCATTCATAATCATCGTCCTTTGTATTTCTTTATATTCTCTAGTAAAAGTAATTTAATTGTACAGATTTTTTCGATTGTTGATGTCTTTTATACTCATAACCTTAGTTGTCTTCTCTTAATTAATTAGGTTTATACATATCATATGTGGGTTTTTTAACAATGTTTGTGATGCCAACATTAACCTATTATAGAAATAAATTTTGTTTAAGTTAGTATTTTTTTTTTAAATTACAAATTTATGAAACAAAAAACTCTGCATGATTTGAGACAAGTTTTTAAAAATTATACTATGTTATTGAAGTTTATAATAATAAATTATGATGTGTTCTTGATAAATAATTATTAATTGAGAATTTTTTTTGTGAAATATTAATAGTATCTACGATTGAAGAGAATATGAAGAAGACATTAATTAATAACACAAATGTAAAGCAGCTCGAGTCCTTGCAATTGGTGAAGGAGGACGATAATTATCAAGCTAGGGATGAGCATGACGATAATTATCCAACTGGGAGTGAGCATGATCTAAGAAATGCTATACCATTTATTTTAACACAATGCTATTTTTTAAATATTTTTATTCTTTTTATATATAATTTTATTAATTGATGTGAGACACACGTACAAAGCGCGTACGCTAAACTAGTATATATATACAAACACACACACACATATAGTATTTTAATTACTATTACATTTTTCATTAGTAATTTCTTTCTTCATCCCTTCACCATACTCAAAATCTCTCAACCACCATCCCACCAGTGCAACCGTCGCCGCCAGTGCCATCTCCACTAACAACGCTATCTCCATCAAGCCCATGATTTGACCACTTTCTTACCTTCCTTCATTTTTATCTCCATATAAATCTTCAATCTTTTCTCATTTTTCATTGTCCAATTTTTTAAAAATCTTGTCGAAATTTCTAGAATTAAGAATCTAACATCAAAAAATTAAGAATCTTTAAGACAATATAGTATTACCAATACCATATAATTTTTCACCAAACTTCAATCCAAGTCAATTTTCTAATTCAAATTGTGAATTTCATCTCACCCACCACCATCACCCCATTAGTCGGCGCCACCGTAGACCCATTTTTCTTTCTCTTCTCCATCACAAATCAGACGATTTAGTACAATGTAGTTATTCACTCCATTTGATTTCATCTGATGATATAGATTCGATGATGATAAAAGAATATTGATATTTTGTAGGGTGAAAATGATGAAATTTTAATTTGAGTTTGTAAAATTGAAAATGGTGGAAGATAAGCAAAAAGAATAATTAAAAATTAAAAAAAAAATAACTGATCAAAACGCTTGAGTTTCACCCTAAGATGTGGTTGTGGATTTTTAGGGGTGTAATAATTTCAATATTAAACAGATTAGGGGGGTCATAGAACTCCCGCAAAGTTGGAGTGTGTTGTTGAAATTCGAGTATAGGTTGGGGATCTTAGACCATTTTCTCCTTTTTGTTTTAATTTTTTTCATCAACCTTTACTTTTTTCCTTTTTCTCCTCTCAACCTTCAGTTTTTTCTCTGTTTTAAATTTCTTTGATTCTTATTTTAAACCAGCGAGTTGCCTAAAACCTCCCTTGTTGTCTTGCTTGCTTTCGACTAAGAAAGACTAGTCACTTTAACCTACCTTCCTAGCTTTAGTTGCCTTAAGGCCTGTCTTTTTTCAAAATCTTATTACTTTGTTGCCGTCTTTTCGTTTTTCTCTTTTTTTCTTTTTAATTTTTATCAGCCTTTATTTTTATTTGTATTTTTTTCAATCTTTATTTTTTTTCTTTTCTCTTCTCAACTTTTTTTTTTCTATTTCTCTTTTTTATTTTCTTTGATTATTATTTTTTCTTTTTACTTTTAATGTTTTTCTTTATTTTTTTCTTTTTCCTCAATTTTTATTGTTCTTATTTTTTTTTATCCCTTACAAACAATAAGTTACAATACATGGGTAAGAGTTGGCACTACAATATTGCGCGTCTTAATTTATGAGATGTCCTATAACTCTTTCCTTAAAGGTAATACTTAGCTCAAAGACTTTCAAACAACAAGTTGCGCCTCATTAGCAAGAGTTGACACTACCACATTGTGTTTTTAGTTATGAGATGTTTTTTTAACTCTTGCCTTAGAGGCAAGACTTAGTCAAAGGAATTTCAAACAACAAATTACGGCTCATGGATAAGAATTGACACCACCACATTGTGTTTCGACTTATGAGATGTTCTATAACTTGCCTTAGAGGCAAGACTTGACCTAAGGTTCAAGCAATAAGTTACGCCACATAGGCAGGAGTTAACACGACTATATTATGTCTTGATTTATGAGATGTTCTATAACTCTTACCTTAGAGGAAAAAGTTAGGCCAAGGACTTTCAAACAACAAATTACGCTCATGGGCAAGAGTTGACCTACTACATTGTATTTTTAGTTTGAGATATTCTATAACTTTTGCTTTAGAGGCAAGACTTAGTCCAAGGACTTTCAAACAATAAGTTTCGTACAATGGGTAAGAGCTGACACTACCACATTGTGTTTTGACGTATAAGATGCCCTATAACCCTTTCCTTAGAGGGAAGACTTAGTCCAAGGACTTTCAAATAACAAGTTATGCCCCACGAGCAAAAGTTAACACTTTCACATTGCATCTTGATTTGTGAGATATTTTATAACTCTTGCTTTAGAGGCAAAACTTATCTCAAGGACTTTCAAACAACAAGTTATGTATAATAGGCATGAGTTGACATTACCACTCTGTGTTTTGACTTATGAGATACTCCATATCTTGTCTTAGAGGCAAGACTTAGCCCAAGAACTTTCTAACAACAAGTTATGCCCCATAGGCAAGAGTTGACACTAGCACATTTTGTTTTGATTTATGAGATGTTCTAAAAAAACAAGTTATGTTCGATGGGCAAGAATTGACACTATCACATTCTGTCGTAATTTATGAAATACTATATTAATCTTGCCTCAGAGGCAAGACTTAACCCAACAACCTCCCAAAAAAATAAGTTACTCTCCATGGGCAATAGTTAACACTATTTCATTATGTCTTAATTTATGAGATACTCTATAACTTTGTCGTAAAGGCAAGACTACGCTCAAGAATTTTAAACAAGTTACGCTCACAAGCAAGACTTGACACTACCACATTATGCCTTGATTTATGAGATTTATGAGATGTTCTATAGCTCTTGCCTTAGAAACAAAGACTTATCTTAAAAGACTTCCAAACAACAAGTCACACCCTTAATTTATCTCGATGTCAAAAAAAGTTCCTCTTTGCGAATTATCCAACCTTCTGTTCATTAGCAAAATATAATAGAAGTTAAGAAAAAAAAAAGAAAAAAGAGAAGAAAAAAAAGATTGGGAAAAAGAAAAGAAAAAGAGAAGAAAAAAATAAAGGTTAAGAAAAAAGAGAAAAATCAATAATGAATTGAGAAAAATAAAAATATAGCTTGAGAAAAATGAAAAAAAAATAAGAAAGGATAAAAATAAAGAATAAAAAAAATAAAGGTTGAGATAAATGAATTAAAAAATAGATAGAGAAATAAAAAATAATTAATGTTTGAGAAAAAATTAAAAATTTAAAAAATAAAAGTTGAGACAAATGAATTAACAAGAAAAAAATCAAGGAAAAAAATGAATAAAAATAGAAGTTGAAAGAGAAATGAGTATGAAAATGTAGAAACATTTGAAATGTAGGGAGTAAAAATGTACTTGTCTTATACATAATAAGGAAGGAATGTTAGACCAAAAAAGCAAAGCCACCCACGCCTGTTAATTTTCACCCAATCAAGGTTCTTTTCCGTATAATGTATTAGGATAAATAATACATGTATTAAGTACGTAATACTTTGTTTGGTAAAAATTTTCAGCCTATATATAACTATGCATTCGTTCTACACCCTATTTGATATTATTGGATGTATGACTAATAAATCCCTCCTCTACCCACCAAGATCAAAACTCACAACATGCACATAATTCATCTCCTATTTGATATTATCGAATGTATGACTAATACATCCCTATTTGGTAACTATGCATTTGTTCTACACCCTATTTGATAGAGGAAAGATATTTTTCTCCTCTGAACTTATCCGTTGAACTTACTTTAGCACTTACACTAACTTCTGATTATTTACCCCCTTAACATCTTTAAAGTGTATTAATTTCACCCCTCAAGACTGAATACCACTCTCACAATGGAAAGTGTATTCAATCGCCCACACATCAACGCCACATCACTGTCACGTCACAAATTATTTAAAAAGTGTTATATATATATATATATATACACGCACACGAAACATCCAAGGAGCTTAGATTTTTCGATGAATTTCTACCCAAAAACTTCATCTTTACCGATTAAATCTATATACACACACATATAAACAGCCAAGGAGCTTAGATTTTTCGGCAAATTTTCGCTGGAAAACTTCATTTTTACCATCAGATCTTCAATTTCTTCACCCCAAACTCGCCCGAGATCGACGATCAAATTCAACCTCCATTAATCAAAAAATATCATAAATCAGTGACCAAAAATTCAATCCACCTGATAAATCCGACCAAATCAACACCAAATTCTCTAAAATCAATGATCAAACACCTAAATCACGTCAATTTTTAACATGCTATATGAACAACACAGAGTCAAAGTTGAAAGAATTTTCAAGTTGGAAGCAATCTTTATCAGCAATCTTTATTTTGCTTATATTCCTGCAAAACCCACCAAAAAGCGATTAAAACTAACCCACAAAAAATATACGCACAAAATTTACATCACTGCCACTATTAACACCATACCACCATTAACATCGTCACTACTAACTTTTCTTCAATTTCAATTTTATTTCAAATTTTCAAATCCACAAAGATAATTTTTAATTTTTGAAATCCAATTTCATTATTTTTAATGATCTTAAGTCAAGGGGTTGAAGGAGGAAAAATTGGACGTGGCGGTGAAGGATTTGATAATTAAAGAAGAAGAAATTGGGGATTGGGAGAGGGGGCCTGGTGGTGAAATTGGTAGTTGAAGGAGGAATGGGGTGGGGGTTGGCGGGTTTGGGTAGGAGAAACTAAGGTGAAGATAGGATGGGGGTGGGGATTAGAGTGGAGGGGGCTGGTGGTGGTGAAATTGGTGATTGAAGGAGGAATGGTTGTAGTGTTGCAATGAAAAAGAATGGCAGTGAAGGGCAAGGGTAAGGGTTGGAGTCATTGAAGAAGGAAGATTATATATATATATATATATATATAATATTAAAAGTGTGAAAAGATTTTTTTTAGATAAAAACTGTCTTTTCACTAATTTTTTTTAAATTTATTATTTAATTATTTTTTATTATATTAACTAAATTTCCTAAAATATATGAAACTCCTGAGGTAAATAGTAGAAAAATTAATTAATACTTTTCTTTCTACTAGATTTTCTAAAATATATGAGACTCCCAAAATATATGATAAAAGAATTAATTAATATTTTTCTTTCTACTATTCAATTAAAAAAATACTCCTAAAATAGAACTTTATTAAGAAAATACTTCTATAAATATTGAGAGCTATCTTTATTATTTAAACAAATATCTTATTTAGTGTAATGTTTAAACTCATTAAAATAAAGTACAAGTACAAGGTGCATACACCTAAACTAGTATTAAAAAAAGTGAAACCATGTCAGCTTTTAAGTATAAATAGCACCTTTTTAAAGAAAAAAATCCACATCAACATAAAGAATAAATCAATACACTTTAAAGATGTTAAAGGAGATAAATAAATGAAAATTTAATTTAAGTACTAAAATAAATTAAACGAACAAGTTAAAAGGGAAATGATGTCTTCACTCTATACATCACACAACATGCATCTAACTCATACATCACATGTTGCGCTTTTACCACTTCACTTCATACATCACATATTGCGCTTTTACCACTTCACTAAAGCATTGGGAGTTGTTCTAAAACAAACTCCCAATAAGATGGAAACCATACACCCAAACTGCAATCATGCACGAGGTGCATGCAAGCAGGCTCCGCGAGAGCTTTTTCTTGTCACAAGCATCTCTTTCCTGAGGGTTGAGAAGGGGGTTATTTGCAAGAAACGAAGACTCCGAATTCATGTCGTCAGAAAACTAAAAGGTAATGCAAGTAATGACTTTCATGTCAAGTTACACTGGCGATTAAGTTCAACATAAAGCAAACGATGAAAGTCAAGTTACACTGGCGATTAAGTTCAACATAAAGCAAACGAACACGATCCTCTTCATTACCCCCTACAGGTCCTAAAGTTGCACAACCAGCATTTCACCTAGTCCCCATACCCTCTAGAAACACACAAAAGTCTTTTAAGTCCAGTGAAACGGAAGAAAAGAAGACTTGAGAATTGTGCCTCCAGTTTGATGCAGCATTGCATCAATTTCATCACCGTCTTCCATCTCCAGCTGCAAAGGGGAGGAAAATTGCAAGGAAAAAGGAAATTAATCACGAATGTTAAGCACAACACAAAGCAGATACACAAGCTCTTTTTGGTATTCTTTTATCCTTTGTTTGTATTCGTGTGTGCGTGTTTGAGAGAAAGAAAGAAAGAGAGAGAGAGGGACCTCATCTGGAGACTGTTCTGCTCTAAGACGACGACCATCAAACAAGAAGGCAATTGAATTGAAATCCACAGACTGTCGGTCACAATAAGCGTTCATCAATTTCTTCAGTTGGGTGCTTCTTTTGATCCTAAAGAAGACTTCATTCCCGTCCTGCAACCAAAAAACCAGTCAAATACATAGTTCTCCTTTTCAAAATTTAGTCAGCAGCCTATCATCCTAATAACAGTATGGGAAAGGAAGGAAATAAAAGATATGACAAAGAAAAAGTTGTCCACTACTAATTGTTTCAACTTTCATCAACAACGTATTCAATGCACAACTGCATAAGATATAGTGTTTTAAAGCCAAACTGTAATGCATATAGCCAAAAAGAAACATTGTACAGACTAGCAATAGAAAGTAAATTTCAAAGCTCAAGAAGTAGGTACTGCCCAGGTTACTGTCGTATCATGAACAAAAAAGGCCACATGTAAATCACTATCAGTAATTACAATTCCCTATCACCAAATCCACATAATCAAATGATCACTCCCAATTGAGGCTCCTTTTTACTTTTTTTTCTTTTTAGTTTTTTTAAACCATATCATAAAATCAAAGAAATTCAGTGATGATAATTAGTTCATTATAAACTAGCATTCACAGCTCTACTGAAGCTACCAATAGAGGTCAAGCAAACTGATTAAGGAAAAGAGGAGAAGTTCCTTCTGAGACAATTATTTCCAAGGGCTATGAGTAGAAACAAAACACAGAACAATTACTAGACTAAATACAACACAAAACGGTAAGTAATCTGGGAAGAGTCAAATAACCAGTTACAAATTAAGTTTTTTCTTTTTTTTCCCCTTCCAAGTTTCTAATTTCTGTTCTTTTTTATATCAGTGGTGTTCGGGTCTGCTTGCACGCACCTTGACTAATTTCACGAGTTAGCACAAGTACTGGGTAACTCCTTCCATCAAGGCTTGGACCTATGGGAGGAAATCGCCCAATGTTTCTTGCTTCTGCTAGGTCCAAATTTCTAATTTCAACTTGAATCGAGGTAATTTCATGTTACTTAAAAGGGTGTCTAAATGTTACAACACTGTATCCACACAAGTCAAAGAATAAAAGATTTGAAACAATCCAAGGAGAACCACAACCCAAAAGCTACCTGTTAGGTAAGAGAGTCCAAATCTATATAAGGCCCACATCAGCTCTTCATTAAACTGGTGTCGGACTAAGACCCCTACCTACAATAGGATCATAACAAACCACCCTCTGCATCCATCGATCTCGACGACTGAACACTAGACCACTTCTAGCCCCGAGCCAACAATGCAATATCAGCATCACCAAAAACACGAAAGGCGATGGGCGGCTCTAATACCAGTGATACATCCTAGAGAGAATGGGAAACCACACCCCTAAAGCAAGCTATTGAGGTGAGAGAATCTTAAGGCTATATAAGTCTACGTTGCTTGGACTCTCCAAAAGTGTTGCCGCACTGAAGAGTTCGGACAACATAGATATAAGCCTTACATCTGCCCCTATTAAACTGATGTGAGACTCAATTCCCATACCTTAACACCAGGATCATAATATAATTAAAACCTTAAGGAGTGGTTTGGAACATGGACTGGTTATCCTCGAATTATAGTCCACACTCCTGGACCCATTTATTCCATTGGAAATATGGAAAAAAATGCTCCCGAGTTAGATGAGATAAGGAGAGATATCCCATGGTTAAGTTTGGGATAAAATTTATATTTATACCACATTTGGTCGACAATATAAATTTATTCTAGAAATAATTTATACTCTCAACCAAATGTGGTACAAATTTTTTTCCAGGTTTAATCCTAAATATTATCCCACCTTATCCCACAAACCAAACCACACCTTAATAGTTGAGATGCAGGTCTACGTACGCTCTACCCACCCTAGACCCCACTTTGTGGGAATACACGAGGTATGTTCTTGTAATTGTATCAATTTTGAGATATGTCGCCTTATTCTGCATACCAAACGACCCCTAACAGTGTAAAGAAGCTAATCAACCGAATATACATCTATTCTACTTTATTTGAACGCAAAAACTTTCAAAATTGAAAGGATTCATATGATTTTTCTTTTACGCTACTCTGTACAACCTACTCTTAACGCTCGTTTTTTACTATCGACAAAACCCTAACAAAAACATACGCGATGGAAAAAATAACCCTAATTGCAGTTTGTTAAAAGTATAAATTTATCCATTAACTTATGTCGTCAACCAAACACAGTATAAATTCATCTCATACTTAATCCTGAGATATCCCACCTTCTCTAGCAAAACCAAACGACCCCTTAACCCAAATATCTAGTCGGGTCGATTATATACAATCTATTTTGACACGAAATGTCACACAGTCCTAATGAAATCATACGCCAAAAGAAGGAAAAACAAACCCTAATTGTGTTTGGTTGACGATGATTAATTTACGCCGTCAACCAAATACAACAACAACATACCCAGTGTATTCCCACAAAGTGAAGTCTGGGAGGATAAAGTGTAGGCAATCCATACCACTACACCACTACCTCAGACGAAGTAGAGAGGCACACCGTCAACCAAATACAGTATAAATTTTATCTCCTACTGAATCTTGACATATCACATCTTATCACGCATACCAAACGACCCATCAACCCAATAACTAGTTGGGTCGATTATATACATCTATTTTGACTCAAAATTTTACAAAACCCTAATAAAATCATACACCGATAGGGAAAAACCCTAATTGTGTTTGATTAACAACAACATACCCAGTATATTCCCACCAAGTGGGGTCTGGAAGGGTAAGTGCACGCAGTCCATACCACTACCTCGGAAGGGTAGGTGCACGCAGTCCATACCACTACCTCAGAGGTGAGATAGAAAGGTTATTTCTGATAAACCCCCGACAACCAAATGCAGTATAAATTTTATCTCATACTCAATCCTAAGATATCCCACCTCATCCCACAAAACCAAACGACCCCTCAACCCAAATAGCGAGTCAGATCAATTATATACATCTATTTTGACCCCAAATTTCACATAACCCCAGGCAATCAAATTCAGTATAAATTTTATCTCATACTTAATCCTGAGATATCCCCCCTCATCCCGCAAAAGCAAACGACCCATCAACCCAAATAGCTAGTCGGCTCAATTATATACATCTATTTTGACCCGAAACTTTACAAAACCCAAATAAAATCATACACCGATAGGAGAAAAACCATAACTCTATTTGATTGATGATGATTTATTTACCGTCAACCAAATGCAGTATAAATTTTTATCTCATACTTAATCTTGAGATGTCCCATCTCATCCTGCAAAACCAAACGACCCCATCAACCCAATAGCAAGTCGGGTCTATTATATACATCTATTTTGACCCAAAATTTTACAAACCCTAATAAAATCATACACCGATAGGCAAAATAACCTAATTGTGTTTGACTGACGATTATTACAGTGTAAAACCCACCTCATCCCGCAAAACCAAAGGACCCCATCAACCCAATAGCTAGTCGGGTCGATTATATACATTTATTTTGTCTCGAAATTTTACAAAACCCTAATAAAATCATCTATTTTGACTCGAAATTTAACAAAACCCTAGTAAAGTCATCTATTTTGACCCGAAATTCTACAAACCCTAATAAAATCATCTATTTTGACTCGAAATTCTACAAAACCCGAATAAAATCATCTATTTTGACCCGAAATTCTACAAACCAGACTAAAATCATCTATTTTGACCCGAAATTTTACAAAACCCTAATAAAATCATCTATTTTGACTCGAAATTTAACAAAACCCTAATAAAATCATCTATTTTGACCCGAAATTTTACAAAACCTTAATAAAATCATCTATTTTGACCCGAATTCTACAAAACCCTAATAAAATCATCTATTTTGACTCGAAATTCTACAAAACCCTAATAAAATCATCTATTTTGACCCGAAATTCTACAAAACCCTAATAAATTCATCTATTTTGACCCGAAATTTAACAAAACCCTAATAAATTCATCTATTTTGACCCGAAATTCTACAAACCCTAATAAAATCATACACCGATTGAATGGGAAAAAAAACTAATTCGATGATATTTAACAACCTGGCTTTTGACTTTGAGATTGATGTGCCCAGATTGATCGCCGGCCGGCTTCTTGTCTTCCTCTCCTGTTGCTGCTCCCGACATCTTTATTTTTCCTCTGTCAATAATGTATTTGTGGTTCCATTCTGTTCATTATATATGGGTGGGAAAATGGTTGGGTCGGGTGGACCGTTGAGAGGATAAAAATAGGCTGAATGTTTCGTGAAAAGTTAATTAATCTATGTTAAAATGGGCTGAAATTAAAAAGGTTCGGAAAGAGAAAAATATCTTCTTTTTAAGAAAGTAAAAAGCAAGAATCCAAGATCAAGGTCGAGATCAGGTATCGAGTTTGGGTCGCGTCTATTGTCAAGGTTATATTCGAGGGTCGAGTCCCAAGTTGGAATTGAGGGTCGAGGTTCACGTCTTGAGTCGAGGTTCACTTCTTGAGTCGAGGTTGGGCAGAATTTTATTTTTCGAGTCAAGATTAGGTTTGATTCAGGCATCGGATCTCGATTCTAAATTAAGGTTCGGGTTGAAATTTGGGGTCAGGTAGAGGTTTAGGTCTTAAGTTGAGATTGGGGTCAAATATCGGGTTAGGTTCAACAATCAGGTCATGAGTCAATCCAGGGTCATATCAATTGTCCGAGTCTTAGTTGAAGTTAGGGTCAAAATTAAATCTTAGGTAGTGTCGGGATCGGAGCTCGAATCTAGTTCGAGCTGAGGTTCGAACTTTGTGTCGATTTTAGGTTAAAGATCAAGTCCTAGGTTGGGGTCCAGATTAGATACTGAGTCGAGGTTGCGGTGAAGATCAAGTCACTAGTTGGGTCGAGAGTCAAGTCCTGAATAAATATCGGGTCAGGTAACTAGTTAAGGTCAAAGTTAAGGTCGAATCTTGAGTCAGGGGAGGGTCAAGGTTAGGGTACCCAAATGGGCCTTAGTCCCAAAACGAGATCGAAATCGAGTTTCAAGTTGGGGTAAAGTGTCGGCGTCGATCAAGTCGAGTCGAGGTTAGACGTCTCGAATCGAGATAGGGTCGAGAGTTTGGTCTCGAGGCGTGGTCAGGTACCAAATTGAGGTTAGTGTCAAGTTAGGGTTAAGGGTCAAGTCCTAGGTTTGGTTTAGGATCAAGTCCCTGGTTGGTGTCCGGGGTCAAAGTTCTTGTCCAATGTTGGGATCGATTTCAGGTTCGAATTTTGTGTCGAGATTTAGTGTCGAATCATGAACAGGGTTTGGAATTTCAGTTTAGGTCAGGGTCATATCCTAGGTTAACATCAAATCTCAAGTCAAGGTTGGGATTCTTTTATAATTTTTTCATTTGAATGAAACTTTTGTTACAAAAGAATCAAATTATTAGGATTGAAAGTTGAATAGTGATGAGTTGAGTGAAACTTTGGTTACAGAAGAATCAAATTATTGGGATTAAAATATGATTAGTGATGAGTTGAGTTTGGTTGTTTCATGGGTCGACTTTGGGCTATCATTGGAAAATGGTTGGGTAGGGTGGGTCATTGAACAGGTTAAAATGGGCTGAATGTTTTGTGGAAAGCTAATTAATCACGTTAAAATGGGTTGAATGTTTTGTGAAAAGTTAATTAATCATGTAAAATGGGTTAAATGTTAAGTGGATCGTTGAAATTAAAAAGGTTTAGAAAGAAAAAGATATCTTTTTTAAGGTATTAGAAAGGAAAATAGTCAAACAAATTAAAGTAGATGAAATATTTGCTTTTAGAGGTAACAATAACTTTTTTTTAACAAAATATACATAAATCAGTCCTCATAAATCATAAATGAACTTTTAATCGAGATAATTGGGTAATTTTTATACTTGTTTTTGAGTGATTCTTTTATAATTGTTTCATTTGAGTGAAACTTTTGCTACAAAGGAATCAAATTATTGGGATTGAATTTTGAATAGTGATGAGTTGAGTTTGGGTAGAGCCGTCTGACCTATAATTTGATGGAGTTGGGCTTCAGTTTTGCAGTCCATTTAAGAACAAAGTTTTTTGTGCCAGATAAGTCCGTGGTCCGTAGGGCTTGAGCAATGTAGGTTGGGCTTAGCCCGTGGACCGTCCCGTAATTCAAATACATGAAACTATTTAGATTGCTTATTAGTATTTTTATTTGGTTCGAATGAAATCATGTCAAAAGTTATTTAATTTCGCTATTAAGAGTATTTTTTTGGGGGGTGTTGGAAATTTGATTAACAAGTATTAACACTATGTAATATTGCCTGGTAATATTTATGTTTATTAACATTCTAAAATTAAATTATAAAATATTATTTTTAAAAAATGGACTGACCCGTGAGGCGTGCAGCCCACAGAGTAATAGTGTAGGCTTAGTGTTCTTGGGCCCATCATTTTGATGGGCCAACCCGGCCTGAGTTTGTGATGGGTCAGCCCGGCCTGACCCGTCAAACTCAAAGCCCGTGTGGGCTGGGTCGACCCGTATTGCCAACTCTAGGTCGTTTCATGGGTTGACTTGGGGCTATCATTGGTTTTGCCCAAACTTAGCCCATTTGATATAGCTCATGTCCAACCCATTTAAATATTGGAAAAATTGAACTTTGCTTGGAACAATTTTCCCATGGTGAAATGAGCATACAACAGGAGTTGTTGAAATGATAAAAGTGTTCACTACTATTATGAATATTTTTAACATATGAATCGAATGAATGTTTACTGATTGCTTTTGGTTCTGTCATCCAAAATTCCTAATAGAAGAAATTAAAATCTAAATTCCAATTGAAATGAAATCTTTAGGATAAATCAATGTAATTTATGAGATTCAATGAGACGACATCAATTCAGATAGTAAATTTTTCGAATCGAGAGAGATATTGAGATCAAGAGCTCTCACCATTTCGTAGATTGATGGATCCAATTCAAATTGAAATGAAATTTTTAGGATAAATCAATGTAATTTATGAGATTCAATGAGACGACATCAATTCAAATAGTAAATTTTTTGAATTGAGATCAAGAGCTCTCACCATTTTGTAGATTGATGGATCCAATTCAATTAGTGGGATCGTTCATTTACATTCTTTTTCACCAAGAACGTTTTCTAAAGACAAACTCGATCCGTGGAGGAAGCCTGATCGAAAAATCTTGCTAGAAGGGGAGGAGAATTTACACAAAACCAATTTTGTATAAACATAACAAGAAGATTTATTTCACTTTACACACGTATATAAATCAAGCCCTATGTTTTGCTATGATTTTGTTTTGGTTCTGCAACCATAACTGTTGCTCTTGCATCAAATTCTGCTCATTCTTGATGCCATTAAACATCTTATCACTACTCGAAAATGTCGCGAATGGGTCGTCCATATTAGTGCCCTGCATTGACCCTGTGGTGTGATTCTGAACACTAAAAGTTGGAGTAGCTCGAAATGTAGGTGCTGGTGCTGATGATGTGAACATGTCAGTAGTGGTCGGGAATGAAAACGAAGAATTCTTGGTCATAGTTGGGTATGGGGCAGGTGCACTCGTGACCGGTACCATGGCTAGCTCCATTGATGTGTCTTGTAAAAATGGATTGTAGTGTTGAGGTGCTGGCAAGACTGGACCTTGATGATAATATGCATTTAGGCCATTGTTTGGATTTTGATCATACAAAAAGTTGTTTGTTCTAGGGTTGAATTGTGAGTTTAGGCCATTATTCGGATAAAATGGTGTATGATTCTGATTGTACAATTCATCCAAAGTGCTGAAAGTGAAGCTGTTGACGCTGTTGGTGGTGGTGCTAGGGACAGGTTGTGTTGATTGTGCTGGTGGAATATTTTCGAATAGTACCAATTCCCAGCCATTGCTTGAAGAAACTTCTGCTTCATTTGTTGTTACATTTTCTTGTCCTTGTTCCAGGAATTCGTTGAAAGATGCTGATGGTGTTATTACCCCTCTTGTTTCGTTTCCTGACAAGTGATCCGGTTTTGGTTGCTCAGGGAATGCATTGAAAGACGTTGATGGGATCGCCTCAGTTAACACGAGTTCCCATCCTTTGGCTGAACTAGTAGAATCAAATGATGGATTCTGTTTGTGCTGTTGGTCAAGTTCAGATTCTTGTTTTTGTTGTTTTTCTTCTTCTTGTTTCTTTTCGTCATCTTCACCGTATTCTTGAAAATCTGGTAAGGATACGAGATCAGCCATGGAATTTGAAATGGGCAACGAATGAGTAGAGACTACATCGTCCTTTTCATGCAACTGCTTCCCATATTGAATATCTGAATAGGCCTCCAAATCAATCGAAATATTGGCTGGAGTCTTCCATGTTTCAGTTGCACTTATTAGATCTTCTAACGATGTGCAACGCGAATCAACACAAGAATTGGTACTCTTCTCCGAGTATGGCTCTGTCGTTTCTGTGGCCATGGAAAATTCGGATTGACAACCATAACTGTTGCGTTTGCTGCTCGTAGTCCTTGTTGAAACACCAGGGGGACCTTGAAGAAGCAAATGTGATTTGCTTTGCGTATGTGCTGGAAATGAAGATTGATCCTTGAGAAATTCTTGCAACGTTTCAATCAACTCCTCTGAGATAGTTTGCACGCTTGGATATTCCGATGTCCTGCCAACTCCTATGGTTTTACACACGGAGTAAAAAGCACTGATCTCCTCGAATTGTTTAGCAGCTTTAACACAGGTTTGGAAGGCATTTACGCACGATTGATATGGTAAATGGAAGAAACTATCAAGAACGAGAGCGAGCCCATCTGAGATATCTTTGTAAAGATCAAAACTTTCTGTGACAACAGCATACAAAGCGATTTGAACAAGACGATTCGTCTTAGCTGCCCCTGTTGGTCTTGTAGCAATTGCTCTTTCAATCAACCGTTGCCAATACGAGATCTTGTCAAGCAGCATTACTGGTTTCATGTCACGAACGGGCTCATCACCCCTTCTTCGATTATGACCAGTAGTCCTATAATGGCTGCTAGAATTCTCTCGTTCGCGATAATTGTATCTTCTTTGAAGCTTTCCAGTAAGAAAACAATCCAAACGCTCATCAAGATACAAGGCAAATGTACGAATAAATGCTGTGAAATCCCAAGGACTAGAATTGGAATCATCACGAAAACTTGAAAGGTTGAGAATCTTAGCTCCACGTTTCATAGCATGAAGAACTTCTCGAGGGAAATAAGGATCACCATCTTGGAAAATTCGTAGGACAAGCATCAACGACTTGAGGGCAACGATCCAATTCCTTGTTCTACCAATGCGTTTGCCAATGGCACGAGCACAGGCAGCCGCGTAGGCCTTGTTGGAGGAAACAAGCTTGATGACTTCTTGAACATATCGATCATTGATAGGCACATCATCATGTGTTGTAGCTTTTAGGACAGCAACTTCAAGGGTTGAAGAAGTGTTGCTTGCAACTTTTGCAAGACTAATGCTTGTTTGATCTTTTACTGCACCAATTGCTTTCTTTAACTTGCTTGACATTATTTATCTCTTCTTTTCTTTTCAAAAAAACCTTCAATTCAACACGGGGCTTTCTTGATTCAAACACCAATAGTATCACATTCGCGACTAGGAAAATACCGCGATTGTTAACTTCTTTGATATCTTGAAAAAGAACATGTATAAAGGAATTTTTTTTTTTCTGGATTCAAGATTGATGAGAAGTTTTTGGTTGAAGGGCGAGAGAAAAGTTAGTTGAAAAAAAAGTAGTTGGAATTTTTTTTTTCTTTTTTTTTTCGTCTCTGAATTGATTTGGGTTATTGGAGTTCACTTTGTGTTGTGAAGAATGTGAGGGATTCCATGTATTTCTCTAAGCCAAACATTTTATTTCAGTGTGTACAAACGTGACCAACACTAAGGCATTACACTCGCATCCATACACGTAGAGTATGTGAGATTATACTCCTCGGTTTACAATTTATTCGACTTACTTTTTTCTTTTTATCTTTTTAAGAAATAAATTACCTTTTCTCCTTTGAAATAATTTTTTAATTCTAACTTTTCACGTGACATGTTTAAGATCAGAGTATTAAATGATATTTTAGTACATTTGATATGCCTTTAGTTTAATATCAAAAAATTTAAAAATATTTTTTATTTTTTTAAAATTTATATCAAGTCAAAATAAACCAAACAAATTAAAAGGAGTACAAAAGAATGCTTTTGGGAAGGAAAAGAAATGAAGGGGGATATGTTTTGTTGAACGTGCTAAGCATTCATGTGAATCCTCTACTTAAAAGATATGATATAGAAATTAAACTAATTGACCAGCTAATTATTGTGACAAGAGCGTTTGCCTATCAGGTAAAGTTGTTTTCCTATGGTCAGCACTCAGCAGGTAAGGTGTTCGACAGTACTTGCAGAATACATGATAAGATAGTATACAATTAATTTGTGTGTCATACCCTTCCTCTGACATAATGCATAGCGAGAGTTTAGGGCACTGGGTTGTACTTTTGCAAATCATTATAGATAATTGATCCAAGACTAGTTACAATTCTGTTTGACTAAGTTTTCGAAAGTTAAAAATACTAATTTTAGATAATTGAGGTATTTTGGCCAAGTTTTTTGGAAAAAATAAGTACTCCCTTCGTTTCATTTTAGTTGACTTTCTTTTTAAAAATATTTGTTTTAATTAGTTGTCTCATTGAAGAAATCAAGAGGATTTTAATATGTTTTTTTAATAATACTCTTATTATTAAATGACTAAACAAGTTACATATTTAAATTTATATTTTCAAAGCATAATTAATAAGACTAATTTGGTAAATAGACCCCTAATAAATATTTGTATGTGTCAAATCTATAGAGGTCAACTAATACAAAATGGAGGGAGTGCACTTTCGGAGATTTGCCTCTGTTTGAGTAGGAGCAGAGGTTGTTTTCAAAAGTTGAAAGAACTACTAATTTTTGCCAAAATCCACTTTTGGAACTTTGATTGAAGCCTGTCAAGTGTGCCGACTTAAAAGACCCGGCCCGATAAGCTCTAGGGCTTTAGGGTTTCAGGTCCCGGGTCGATTATTTTTTAATTTGAGCCCGATTAATTCGTCCCGGATCAAGTCCGTCGGTTAATCGGCCCGACCCAACTCGGAATGCTTTTTTTTTTTTTTTTAATTTTAGGGTTTTGTGCCAAACTAGCCGTTGGTCCAACGGTTATATAGCCGTTTTTGGGTCCAAACGGCTAGTTTGGGCCCATTTCTTAAAAGAAAAAAAAATTACATTAAAAATTATTTTTTGATTCCTAAAAAAATTCTATAAATATCTTACACCTTCAAATCATTTTTCACACAATTTTTCACTCTCTCAAATCTCATTCTCTCTCAATTCTCAATTCTCAAATATTCAATATATTTAATTTCTTAAAGTGTTCACTTTAATTTTTTAATTATTCGTTTACAAAATACGAGCGAAAGTTTTTAAAGTCGCAACCTTTGGATACTTCCAAAATTTGGTATTGTCATTCCATCTCTTACGTTTAATCTTTATTTATTGTATTAATTGTTTAGTATTTAATTTTATTATATTTGTGTATTTTGAATTTTGAATTTTAAGTTTAATTTAATTTATACTATGGATAAATTAAGAAATCTCGCTACTAAAGGTGTTAAAATTTTTTGTCCCGAAAGCGGTAGTGGTAGTAAAGAGCGAATTACTAGCGGTAGAGGTAGTTCAAGTAGTAGATATACCCGTGTGTCTTCACCTCCGGTACCGCTTGGTACACCTTTTGAAGAAGAAATAGGTGTAGGTGCTCACGATATGGATTATGCAGAAGCTCAAAAAAATTACAGTATAAAAGAAGAAAATGAAGTAGATGCGGTTAATTTAGACGAAGATAATGAAAATATTGGTGAGACACCCGCAGTAGGAAATGCTAACGTTAGATCAGAATCGGTTAATCTCCCTCCCCGTCCTCCCCGTGACCCAAGACCTCGTAAAACAACTAGTGTTGCATGACAATTTTTTGAACGTATATCAGATACTGAGGTGCAATGCAATATTTGTCAACAAATATATAAGCATAGAAGCGGAGGCAAGCAAGGGGGTACGGGTACGTTAATGAGACATATAAGTGAAGCTCATGAAAGAGAGTTAAATATTGCACGAGGTGGTGGGGATATTGGTAGGCCAACACAAACTAGAATGGATCCAACGAAGAAGTATAATAAATTGAGGGATCGAAAAGAAATAGCTAAAATAGTAGCTGTGGGTTGTTTGCCTTTTAGTTTTCCTTCTTCTGATGTCTTTATTCATTATATACAGGCAATTTATAATCCTATGTTTAATGGTATTCCTACAAGTATTTGTCGATCTGATATTTTTATACTTCATTCACAATATTATTTTTATTTATCAACATTGTTAAAAAATATTCAATGTAGATTATCCCTAACTTCTGATCTTGGTCGTGCTGTAAATAAAAATGATTATTTAACCGTTACTTGTCACTGGATGGATAGTAATTTTGTGATGCAAAAAC
>NC_061119.1:202325502-202358454 GCF_002878395.1 Capsicum annuum | reverse complement strand
TTTACCATTTCTTTCGCATATTTTGCTTCCCTTTCTATTGTTGTTTCAACCATATTTGTTTCATATACACCATTATTCAAAGTATTGCCTTATGGATTTGTAGCTTTATTTGTCACTTGATAAAAAATAATCTATAAATTACTATTCAAATGTCACTGAATAAGCAACATCCTTTTAGCAAAAAATTCTACTTATAAGATAACACATGCAACTAATGAGTAAAGGTCATACGAAAATAAATTTTAACAAAATAAGCAAAATTAAGTGATTTCACTTTTGTATTTTGTACTAATACATGTATGTTATTTGTGTTTTTTCAATGTTCAAAACTGAGATTATTCAAAGTTAAAGAAGCTCAATTTCTTTATTACTATACACCTCGAATCAGTGATTCCTTTAGTCTTCTACTATGAAAATATAAGAACATAGTAGTGTTTTCTATATCTTGTAATACACTATTATTAATGAAACATTTTTTAATTAACTATGATTTTAATTAACACCTATAAATATTTATATAATGAAGTGATTTACCTTTTGTATTTTGTACAAGTACAAGTAAGTTTTATCATCTTCTATCTTACCTACCAAAGTACTTTGGACAACTTCTAATATATTACCGCTTAAATTCAGAACATTACCATCCTGAACTTCTTCAGCTAGCACCATGCTCAAAAATTTTTATGCATGAGTCAATACTTTGGATAAATAATTAAAATACTTGTTACGTTTAGCTAGCAAGAAGCAGAAGCAAAATGTGCAAAAAAAGTTGGTAAAGAAAATTTAGTAGCCGTTTGGCCATGAAAATTACTTTTCTTCGGAGTTGGAGTTGGAGTTGTGTTTGACCATGCCTTTTTGAAAATTTTTTTAGACTTTTGAAAAATCTTTTTTAAATATGATTTTATGCCCTCAACTTTTAAAAATTATCAAAATCACCCAACTACTAATTTACCTACTAACATACTACTAAATGTTGAGAAAATAATTTATATATGTCTTCAATTGATAAAATAATTAACAACAAACTAATTATTATGATTGCTATTCTTCTATAATTTGAATAAAAATATCACAAGCACGAGCTAAATAAGTTTATCTAACTTTAATCGATTGAATAGAGAGAAAATGTATTTTGATAAATATGATTGATAGATATAAGTATATTTTATATATTCTTATATTTGTTGATGAAAATTTTTAAATATTTCACTTGAATTAATTATTTTATTGAATTTGGTCTTTTTAAAAAAATTTATAGAATTTAGTTAATAAGAGGGGTTTGTGTAAATATTTAAAGATTAGGGTTATATGTAATAATAATGGAAGTTGGAATTGGAGTGGAAAAAAGGGAAACAACAAAAAGTTATTTTCCATTTTCGGAATTTAATTCCGGTATTATTGTCCAAATTTTCATGGCCAAACATCATGATTTCCAACTCCGGAAAATTTTTTCGAAAAAAAGAAAAAAATATTCATGGCCAAACGGGCCCTTAGAAGAATGAAAAAAAGGGGTAAAAAGGTCATAAAGTGGATATTTTATATTATTCAGAATTTTGTTATTAAAAAAATTTCACTTAAAGCAAAATTTAGTTTAAAAAAATAATAAAATGGGTTGAATTGCTTTTTGAGTAAAAGATCTTAAGTTGAGTAACTTTCTAAGTAAAGTCCAAAATTGAGTAATTTTCTACATAAAAATTCAAAGTTAAGTAACCATTTAAGTTATTAACTCTCACAAAAAACTTTTTCAAATAATAAAAATTTTGAAAGCTTAGTCAAACAACTATTAAGTCAACATTTGAAATGTAAGGTGAACCTTCGATTTAGCGAATTTACTTGATACAAATGAAACTAACATATTAATTACTGGATAGTATCTTATGATAAAATCTCTTATCTTATTGTACGTTACTTATAGACCAAGATAATGATATTACTTTAACGAATCCTATAATGGAAAATTAAATTAATAGATTGAAGACATTTTAGCCCTTTTTCGTAACTTTTCTTAATTTATATACTATAAATCTATAATGATAAGAACATTTACACCTATAACATGCTACAAATGTTAAATATCCAAACCATGCAAAATCTGTAACACATGAAAGTTTATGGGTGCATACATACTTAGGTATACAATTGGCTGATAAATTATAGGATCAAGTACTCAGAAGGAAAGAAAATGAACCACTACATAATTGATTAGACATAAAAAAAGATCTTCAAATACATTTATTTGCAATGCCAAAAAAATAATAATTAATAATCAAATTAATTATTCTAATGGGAAAGATTGACCGTGATAAAGAGGAATACCATGTGTGGTTCAAACACTAATTTTTATTAGTACAACTTTGCCCTTTTTGTAATTTTCCACCCACACCTAAAGGAGTTCGTCCTTGTGAGGAGGAGAAACCTTTTCTTGCCATGAAAAGTGTTAAGAGTTGTGACCCAAATTTTATTGATTTGGCTCTTAAAAATTTATAGTGTGATTTATGTTTGTGATTTTTTATGGTATGGATTGGTATGTTTTTTGGCCCAAAACTTATTTGTATGCACGTATTATATAATTGCATTTATTGGGTTGTTTTTGTGTCCATAATTGTACTCCTCTCTATTATAGTGAATTCCTCTGCCTTTATCCGTGATTTTTTTCACAAATTTTTTTACGTAAATTTGTGTATTTTTATTTTTCCTTTTGCTTTTGATTTATTTATTCTGTCCGATTCATAACAAAAAGTGTTTGCTGTGATTTATCATGCAGTTGATTATATCATTCTGGAGTAGTTTTGGGACCCTCATAAATTTGGATGCATGCTTCATAAGACCTATTAAAGGAAAAAAATATTTCCTATTAGAATTTTACTCATTTTTACAGTTTAAACTCGAAACTTCTTATTGAGGGTGAAGGAATATTAGGAGAAATTAATATATATATGTGTGTGTATGTGTGTATTAATAATAATAATAATAATGATAAACATAAATAATCTTTGTCATTTTTAACATCAAAAAATCATCAAATTTCAAATTTAAAAATGATTAATCTTACATATAGAAATAATATTCTGTTTCAATAAAAATAAAAAAGCATGAATGATTCTTGCGCAAAGCAACACAATTAACAACAAAAAAACTCCAACCTCAGTAGCTCCTCACTATTGAAAAATCATATAATCAGTTGAATTGATATCATCAATATTTAGTAACAAAAATCAAAATAAATGCATACAATTGGAGAAAGGGAACAAATCCATTATGCACAAAGCTGAACAATTGCCAGACTACAAATACTTTGTCAAATATGTATGACCCATTATAAATAAAAATTTTTTAAAAAATATGTAATAATTTATTTTTGTAAACGTAAAAAAACATATTAAAATTTCAGAAAATTTACCTCAAATTACAAGTAAATTTGTCTATTCAATTATAGATACTGTCAATATTTTACAAAAGAATAAAAATTTAATTATCAATTTTCTTATGTCTATCAAGAATACATCATAACTTATTATTATAAAATTCAAGAATATACTAACATTTTAGAAAACTTACCTCAACTTAAAGCAAATTTATCTCTTTAATCATGAGATATATCAAGATCTCACAAAAGAAATTCTCAATTTGCAATTATTAATCACAAATACATAATAATTTATTTATTATAAACCTCAAGAACATACTAAAATTTTAGAAAACTTATCCCAAATCACAAACAAATTTATCTCTTTAATCATAGATACTATTAAGTGTAAAAACCAAGAACTAACTAAAATTTTTGAAAACTCACCTCAAATCACAAGCAAGTTTCTCTCTTCAATGAGCAATTACCTATCAAAAATACATGATAATTTATTTATTAGAGTATAAATTTCAAAAACATACTAAAATTTTAAAAAACTTACCTTAAATCACAAGCAATCATAGATACTATCAAGATTCAATTGATAAAAAATTCTATAACTTTTTTTTTTATGTACACAAAAAAGCTTGATATTGCCTACTAATAAAGCCCATAATAAATGACCAAAAAATCATACAATGTATCTTCTTTGATACGATAACATGTAGGCTTGCACCCACTTTTAATATTAAAGAGAAAAAGGATTTTTGATGTCACGATTGGAACAAAAAATAGTAGAAAGTGGGCAACATTAATTTTTTTTCCCTAAATTAAAGGTTCAAATCATACTTCCAATTCTATTTTGAGTGAACTTTTGGTAGTGACTCTTGTACCAAAAAGGTAGAGAAAGAAGCTTCAAATTTTAAAAAATATAATTAAATATTTATTTTTAAATATTAAAAAATTAGTAAAAGACGATTTTTTCTAAAGAGAAGATTTTTAATGAGGGGCAAAAAATTCAAATCACTTTTCTAAGGGTCTTCAAATTTTTAATATATTATAGATTATAGATATAGATATAGATAGATTATAAATTATAGATTATAGATAATAGATATAGATATGATGCACGGATAAAAATATTATTTCTAATCTTTTCAGATTGTGATGTTTGAGCATGTTAAATCGTATTACCTTAAACAGAATTCAATTATCATATTGTTCCTTAATAAACTAAACAAACAAAATTCACTTATTTCCTCAATGGAATAAACCCCCACCCCCAAATCCTCCCCCCTCCCCCTCAAAATACAAACACAATTTTGTAACCAAAGCTATACACATAGTGACAATAAATCATAAAATATTAAAAATTTTTATGTTTCATATTTTATTTATTAAGTTGTTCGCTATTTAAATTTATTAACTTGTTAATATTAATTTTTAATAGTTTATCACTTGACTTAATGTAATTATTAAGTGCTCTTTTGATTAATATGAAATAGATATATTAATTTTGTTTACTCGTGATTTTGTTTATTTTTAAATTTTTATTCTATTATTTACATCTTTACAGTTTAAAATTTATAGATAGTAATACCTGTATTATCTAATTACCACATTATATTCTCAAAATCAGTTCAAAATATTACCCCCACACCCCCCTTCCCCCCCCCCCCCCCTTCCCCCTTCTTTTTTTTTTTTCCTACTATATTTAATTATTTTCTCTTATATTTTTACATTTATGTTCTCGTTTATTTCAAAACATAGAATGTTATTAAATTTTTATATTTTAATATTCCTTTAATTCATTATTTATCAAAATTTTAGTTACTATTATCAAAACTTTAGTTACATTGTATGTATTATTTAAGATTCTGCGTATTATAATTACCAATTCTTTTTTTTTTTTCATCTAAACAAACAGCCACACCCTTCAAACCTTTTACACAATAATTATAACATGTTTTCTAATTTTGTCATAACTTATAGTTATGTTTTATTTATACTTGTAAATAACTTTTCGTTTTGCTTAATATCCTAACTTATTACTTATTTTTATTGTATTATAAATAAATATGTATGTTTCTAATTCTTGAAATTTAATTTATTTTTTAACTTGTATGATGCATAATTTTCTCACTATTTGAATTTATCTATCATACTTTATTTTAAATTATACTATAAAACTATAATGATTAGAATATTTACTCCTTTTAACATGCTATAAATATTAAACATCCAAACCATGCAAAATCTGCAGCACATGAAAGTTTATGGGTGCATACTTAGGTATACAATTGGCTGATAAATTATTGATCATCAAGTACTAAGAAGGAAAGAAAATGAGCTAATAGAGAGAAAAAAATCTTCGAGTATATTTATTTGCACTGCCAAAAAAATAATAATGAATAATCAAATTAATTATTCTAAAGGGAAGATTGACCATGATAAAGAGGAATATCATGTGTGGTTCAAACTTCAATTTTTGTAGTACCACTTGCCCTTTTTGTAATTTTCCACCCACACCTAAAGGAGTTTGATAGATATCATTCTGGAGTAGTTTTGGGACAATTTGGACACATAATTTATAAGGCCTATTAAAGGAAAAAAAAACGTTTCCTATCAGAATTTTGTCCATATTCACAGCTTAAATTCTGATACTTCTTATTAAAGGTGAATGATTATTATTCATCTCAATTCTCACCACAACTTGCAAATTGGTTGTAGTACCACTTGGTTGTTTCATTAGTGTTGACTTGAGAAGTTCTTTTGATTTTTTTTTGTGGATGAAAGACATGCATGTTTGAGAAGCCTGATTACTTTGGATGCATGCTTCATAAGGCCTATTAAACATTTCCTATCAGAATTTTTTCTATTTTTACATCTGTAACTCAAATTTTTTTATTAAAGGTGAACGGATTGTATTCATCTCACCTCAACTCGTGGTGATGATAGTATACCACTTGGCGGTTTAGTCGTGCAACTTGATAAGTTCTTGTTTTTTTTTTTTTTTTGTGGATTTATGAATGGCATTGTGCGGTTCTCCTAACTTCTTTTCTTGTTGATATATATATATATTCATACTATGCATATTCCACACTGAATGGTAGAATTTCCTTTTGAGAAAATATGGGTTCTCAATAAAGCAACTTATTACTTTCTTGTATTTGTCAATTGTGTGATTGTAAACATACATGGCATTATTCTTATTTATATCTATTCTTGTTAGAAAGGGTACATCATTCGAGTTCATCTAAATTCAATAGCTTTAGCCTAGATTTAATATATTTGTAAAAGATTCACCAAATAAGTACAAACAATAAATTGTAAACCTAGTAAATCGAATTTGTTGCAGTAAAGTTCCAAACTTCAAATCCTGGCTACACCCACCCGTGCATCACATGCACCCTTCTAGAGTGTCAACATCACTGATCATTAGCATTCACAATGTTCTGAATAAGTTTTAGGAGTGTTAACTATAGTTGAACACAAACAGAAACACACGATGCAACTGCTCAACTAGGATGTAAAAGAAACCCATTGTCAAAAACTCACCCACCTTTCCAGTAATATAACAATCAGTTGCTACACAAAATCTAGTTTGTAAGAGATCAAGTGAAAGTCTTGAGTATCCACATACAATTTAGGCGATAGTTACTTGGATTTCCTGAATCACGAATCCATTTTGATGGCACTGTAAGATCTGGGCATGTCGAACTCTACAACTAGTGGTTTCATAAGCAATGTCTCCCACTTTACATCCGACCATCTGAAAAACTTGGTAGATTGATATCAGCAACTGGCATAATCTTCTTTAATACTTCTGTTGATGTTGAGGATTTTTCGCAAGGCTAAAGGGGAGTGTAGTATCATGAACCGTCCATGGCAACATCGCTACCATTTGGATTTTGATTGGCATCGTTATGCTGATTATGAGCAGCTCCAAAAGTGAATCCGTGAGGAGGAACTTCAAAAGCAGGACGGGAAAAAAGTGGACGAGCAGTAGAACTGTTGAAGGCTGGAGCAGGGATCGGATCGCTGGGCTTTGGGAAGCCAAAGTTGAAGGACGGCACAGGAGAAGGGAAGGCTGGCATGACGGGGCTGGGCTGGTTCTGAAGTGACGCAAAGATCTTCTTCTCGTACTCCTGTAGCTGCTGGTAGACCTCTGTAAATATAGCGAAAAGGAGTCAGACAGACGGAAAAGCTACAAGGGAACTTTTTTACGATCAGTTTCAAAGAGAGACACAACCCAAGTGAAGAGAGACAGATTTTGCAACACAATGTAGTCAAAATAACTAAAAATCCGACTTGCATTCAAGGAAAAACGACGAAAGAAACATTTATTACAAAGTAATGAATATGCCAGACTTGAAACTGACCAACACAAAAGTTAACAGGTTTTGAACTTCTAATTCTAGAAGTAACTACGCTTGCATTCAGAATGAGTAAACTCTATTATAGCTTGGTCACAGTTTATTCTGCCAACAATGCCACAACATTGTGCAGTTCTTTTTTCATCCCAATTTCTGTAACTTATGTTCAAGTATGATAGTAGTAACCAATATCAAGATTAACTATCCGACCTCTTTAACTATAGGCATACTACGTTTGTCATCACACATATTTTCATTTCTCAAGAAGTTTAGAATTACTAGCTTAATATTATAGCTTTTGAGCTGAAACAAGTGAAAGAAGAAATCCTTGTAAAAATAGTAGCATGCATACCTTGATTTAGGTCAACAGAAGGTCTTCGCTCTTTGGCCCACTGAAGACTCTGTGCAAGGTTCCATCCTTTGCTTTTCATCAAATAAGCAATTACAATTGCTGCCGACCTATCAAAATAGCCCAACTCTATGAGTTCCGCATATAAAAGCCTAATGCAATTCAAAATGGTGGTTTCTGCAAGTACAATCAATTGAAAGGAACTCCAGAAAACAGCTGTCGTAGTTTACTGCATTTGGAATTATCAGGAAACACCGTGTGGTAGCAGTAAATGCTATGAAGTTTCTGAGAGGAAGCTGAAGAAAAGATCACAAGCTTCACATTTACACCTTAATTGCAGAAAACCACTTAGGAACAGGATAAAGCACAAACGCGAAAGAAAGAAAAAGGGAAACGGTGAAAAGGTTTAGGTGCAAAATTGATAAGTAATCTCCTTACCTGTTTTTACCTAACATGCAGTGCACAAGAACACGAGCCCTATCTTTTTCACATTGTTCTGCACAAAAGAAATATTCTAAGATTAGCCAGCATAATGCCTCCCACAAAACATGAAAGATCACTGGAGAACAAGCTTGAGGTCATAAGCATGATTTTCAACTGTAGCAATCAGGGTCGATGCCCGATGGTATCTTCTTTAGTAATGACCTTCCTTCACAACAACTAGAGACACGTAAACAGAGTCTTGAGAGTTAAAAAATATGAAATGCTGACATCTATCAATGCATGTATAAAGAAAAACTTACTAAAATTTTGGAAAAAAAAAAAATAACAAGATTGTCTTTGCAGGTGAACCTGTGGGAAGCAAATCTGTAGCAATCAACTATTAGATGGCTCAACATTCAACTAGAGAAAGCTACCATTGAATGTCCAATAAAAAAATGACAAGAGTTCAGGTAAACTCCACCTAATATAGTTATACAAGTTTTAATTCGCTATAGTATTTGTGGTGAAGTTGTGCGACCATCTAATCTAAAAGCTTAAGTTGTAAGAGAGCACACTTTTAATTACTTACCTATGTTTTCGACAAGCCTCCTTATGTGCGGGCTTAATTCTTTTTCATGGGCAATGCACATGAAAATTCTTTTTTATAATGGGTGACGGAGAGACTCGCACTCCATACCTTTGTGATACAAGCCGAAGTAGTTCCAATCTTTCAAGAGCCTTAGGGAAGCAAGTACGTGTTTGGATAATTGCTTGGCACATGAGAGGAGCTCTATCCAATGATATATTCCAAGGCCCATTGAGCAACATCGTGTTTGGATGATATAGCTTGGAGCATAGGAGGTGTATTGTTAAAAGTGCCAAATGGACCCCTTTTCATCTAGGGTCACTTTTGGGCCCATTTTGTAATAAATAGCCCATGGCTATAAATAGCTAGGATTTCCTTATTTTCTTCTTAGATGATTTCAAATGAAACTCACTTGCGAGTGTTTTTAGCTTGTTGGGTGCTTCGTTGACTTTGTTTTAGAAACGTTGGTTGTGAGTGGATTAGTTTCTCTCTCGGCCTTCGTATGAGTTAGGTGCTTGTATTAGGTTAAATGTCGGAGGTCATTAGTTTAATATATATTTGGTTGCTTACGTTTCCTCTTCTTGTGTCTATCTATCTATCTTTTCTTTATTATCTTTCGATTTCCGTACTTTGTTTTCATTTTCGTATTTTGTTTGTATAACAGGTGACAGAGAGACTCAAACTCCATACTTTTGCACCCCAACTTACTTGGTATTGAAACACAGTTGTTTTATAGATTATTAGTTTGTTCACATAATTCAAACCTCATTTTATACTTTTCAATCAACTAAGGTACCTTCAAAGCATTGCAGCAGCAAATAGTTGACCATACTAAAGAACCACACAAAGAGAAAGGTTCCACGGATCTCTAATCAAGCTTAGAGGTATTAGGTTAAATCAAAAAAAGAGAATGTTACTCACCTAAAAATTGGATAGCATCATCAAATGCCAAATTTCTGTCATCTTGAAGGCAGTGATAAGTAAAGGAATTTTTATAAAGATTCTGACAAGCAGGTACTGTCTGCACATAGAAAAAACAAAAGTGAATATTCAGTATCAACAATTACACAGGCCACAAAGAACACGTGAGAGTGCTAATATTGAATAATTATGGACGTGCCAGAAAGAAAAAAGAACCATCCAATATGATTGAAAAGAAAAATATATGGTTGCCCACTATGGTTCTATGGAACCAAAAGTACATATGATTGAAAAGAAAAATATATGGTTGCCCACTATGGTTCTATGGAACCAAAAGTACATATATGTAGTTCGTTTATCCAAGTCCATATGAAGAAGACAAAATACCATACAAAAAGATATAGAAAGAAAGAAACGAATGTTTATTGAGACCACTATCACTTATCGTGCAAAAAAGTCAAAAATGCTCTTATTGCACAGCTCTATCTCTCTACTATGCTTCCTCTTCTTGTCTTATTATTCTTTGTTCCTGTCATCTAATACCGTATATGTCAGTATCATCTATCTAACAGAATTTGTTTGACAACGTAAAGATTATACGACTTATAGGAGCAAAAACCCGAGGATACATGTTTTACACAAAAGTAGAGTATCATCATTTAGGTAACTACTCGAACCCCATCCCCTAATCCCCCAAGTCTATCCCGAAGAATGCAAGAATTTGGCGACAAAAGCCCTTTTTAGGTCAGTTACTATCGACATTCTACATAATTGTCTCCCTACCATTTCGTCCATTTTGAAAAGCCATTATCAACCCTAATCACGTTTCAACTTCATAAACTTTAAGACCAACTACAAGTGAACACTAGAATATCCAAGAAAAGAACTGGATTTCAGTTTGTCTAGATCATAAAAATTCTGTTACAATTACACTGCATTATATAGAAATTAGACAAAACAGCCCTGTGCATTTGAATGAGTAAGTGAATTAGCCATATCCATCTCTTTGCAATCTTTCAGTTACATCTATGGATCTAATCTTAAGAGAACAATGTATTGCATTTTTATAACTAATGGGTCATAGTTCAGCTCATTGAGAATATAAACAATCCTAATTAGATTCTGGCTGCTAAGTTTCCCCTAAAGAGTAGCGAACTTCGCACCCAAGGATGTGAATGGGGTCTGGATCCAGCAAAGGGAAAAATCTAATTGATTCCTTCACATATGATAAGCCTTGGTGGGTACAATTACTCGTTATTTCTATTGGTGGGAGAATGCAGTTACTTGGTGGAAAAATTGACTTATGCACAAGTTTGCCTGGAACCCCCATTATATGTGTAAAAAAGATGGAACTACAAATGTCACCATCTCCTTTATTAAGTAGTGGTAATCTAGATCCCCAATAAATAATGTCAAGGGAGAGATTGCCCAGTGATTGGGGCCCTCCAATCACGATGTTGGGGGCTTTGGTCACCAAGAGAAAAAAAAAAGTGGAAAAGAGCCATTGTTGGGCTCCTAGGTATGGAAATTGGTGTTGGGTTTACCACATCAAACAAAATAATAAACAAATAAAAAGAATGTTCCCAATCAATAATGTGGAGACAGATCAGGATGCAGAACAGCTAGTCAAGCACTCAACCTAAAAGGGAATGAAGCAAAAAGACAATGAAGGTGCAGCAGAAAAGAAAACCCCAGCTAATATGCTATTGGAAATTTAACAGCAATTCCAATCATACATGATTGAACCTTAATCCTGTCACCATAGGTACAAGCGCATTCACTTATGACAGCCGTGGCAATCAGTGCTAAAGTTACATAAACAACTTAAAAATTAAGTTCATACTATCTCGATGACTTCTATACCCTTGAATTTTTGGCTTTAGGATTAGTTTTCGCACACTTTGACTAATTTCACAGGGTACCTGACTATATGTTGCCTCCCACCAGCACAGATACCACTAAGGCTTGGACAGACGGAAAGAACTCAGCCAGTGTTTGCCTTAACTAGATTTGAACTTGTGAACTCGTGGTTCTCAACCTAATTCATTGACCACTATGCCACACCCTTGGGCACATTGACAACTGACCTTTAGCCCCTAGCCAAATAATGCATTAGAAAATGGTCAAGCCTAAAATTCCATGTCAGTACATCAATGGTCTTCCTGAACAGGCCTTTTATTTGGTAGGTAATATCGATGAAGCTACCGCGAAGGCTATGAACTTAGAAATGGAGAGCAATTTGAAGAAATGACCTTAAATCTTAGTTATTACCAATAAATTACAGATAGACAAAGCTACCAAGCACACAAACAGGCATAAAACCTTCAAAAGAAAATTCTCAAACACTGACCTAGCCCGGGCATGTTAAATTATAAAAGAGACGGTATCCTAGTGCTTTTGTGCTATAAGGGAAATAGATAAAGTTGAATTCCAAACACCCATCACTTGACCAAGACATAAAATTTGATGTAGCAATAAGTTGGTAGATTCTTTTATTTCTTGTTTTTCTTTTTCTGTATAAGTACCATAAGTTGCTTCCATGTCATTGTCTCATGTTTGCAACCTTCCTTTTCTGACTTAAGTGTCAAATATTATATGCTTTCCTTTTTTTAAGTGAAGAACACTAAAAGATTGCAAAAAGAAATATCCATCTTACCTTTCCTAGAGAACAGGCTTGTACTCAAAATGTATATATGCTTACACGGATAAATGCCTGGTTAATTTCTGCAATTTTGGCATATACACGGATAAATGCCTGGTTAATTTCTGCAATTTTGGCATTTTCTTTAATAGGTAACTGTATCTGATAAGTGAATGAAGTAGATCAGGAACGAATTTTATTGACACCAAAAACTAGTTGGTACTTCATTTAAGATATGGGTATATTTGCAACTGCACAAAGCAAAGAACAAAAAGAAACTAGATGCTCATGTGAAAGAGAACCCATTTGCTTCACTTCTACACCCAGCTGACAGCATGTTTAATTGCACCTAACGGCCCCTTCTGAGATAATTCTTTCCACATCTGCAATATTCCTACTTCATACTCCTTCATGAACTATCGCATAAGCAGGAAGGTCATCTTTAAAGTTGAGATCAGTATCCCAATTTCCCTATAACTTTTAAGCACCTATGCAAAGCTAGACCGGAAACTTGTGAAAGATTTGACAGATGAATATTAACTTGTAAGGCAGATTTCTGACATGATCCAAACAAATGAATGGTTAGTTGTTGAAGACAAACGTGATAAGCTCTCTTTGGTTTGGAAGTTCCAGAATCTTTTCTGTGGATTTCTATAACAAAGGAAAGCCTCTGGATTGCCCCTATAGTTCAAGCTCTAAGTCAAGCATTCACGCACCAAAGACCTAGACTAGTAGACTGACATGCTAAGACAATCCAGGAATCACTCCCGTTGCATCACTGAACCCTAAGTGAATGACTAGAGGAAGGTACAAGTGATGCATTCTTCTTGGTTAATCAAAATATGACAGAAGCGATCGACTTTTCTAAACTCAAAAGAGAGATGGCAAAAGGTACTAAGTGATCAAGAAATTAGGTTACACTGCTATCAAATAAGAGGCAGATCCAGTAATTCAGAACATAAGCAGCAGGTGCACGTGCAACCACGTGCCTCGTACTTAAACTATACATGTGTACGAAAAGTTTAACCAAAGTTAAATAATTAATGATGCATGAACTGTCTTTAAATCCTAAATCCACCCCTATATCCTACCTCCCTCTAGACAAAGTATTAAGTAATAAATCCATCAACTTGAACGATTTCATTTCTTTGAAAGCTAATGCAAGATAGATACGTATGAAGAAAAAAATATAATGCAAGATATACCAACTAGATCTACAAAATGCCTCAGCCACAACCACATGATATTGATGAAAGACAAGTAGGACGAGTCTACAGAACACTACTCCAAAAGCAAGTAATCATTCAATCAATGGAGTAAGCCTAAACCCCAGGGGTCGATCTAGAGCATTTCAATCCACTTTTAGATTCCACAACCCATAAACGCAAAATCTTAGCTCCGCTTTAATTATTCTTTAGGTCCATGTTACTACAAAAGCAACTCAACCAACCAATATGCCTCAAAACCAAATGAGTTAGGGTCGACTATATTAATCCTCTTCACCCATTCTGCTCTATTTAGTTCTATTTCCTTCCAAACGCAATAGTTGTTAGGGTCTTTTATTATGTAAAACTTTTTCATTCATTCGACTCTATTTAGGTCCATGTCACACAAAAACACAACTCCATCAATCAACTATGCCACAAAAACCAACTTAGTCAGGGTCGACTAGATTAATCCTGTTGACCCATACTCTCTATTTAATTCTATTTCTTTCCAAAACCAATATTCGCAGAAACGCAACAAAACGCAAACAGAAAACAGTAATAACAAAATAGATAGATCAACTGGGGTCTTTTACATGAATTTTTTTCATTCATTCAGCTCTATTTAGGTCCATTTCCCTCCAAAAGCATCGCAATTAAATAATATATTAATTGACTATGCTTGAAAACCAAATTAAATAGGGCCGACTAGGTAAGTGTTTGGCCATGAAAACTAAAAAAAAATCACTTAATTTGAAATTTTCAAAGTTGGAGTTGGAGTTGTGTCTGATCATAGTTTTTGCAGTTGATATTTAGAATTTAAATGTTTTCTTTAAGAACAATGTAAATTATTATTTGTAGATGGAATATAATTTAAATGGAGTTAATTCATGAAAATAAAAACTTATGATTTTTTGAAAAAAAATAAAAAAAATTAAAAGTGAAAACAAGGTTTTGGTTGTTTTCCAAATTCCAAATACAACTTCAAGTTTTTCAAACACTGTTTTTCAAATAGAATTAAATAATTTTCCCGAAAAAAGTCAATAGTATTCATGGCCAAACGGCTCCTAGATTAACAGTCATGATCCATTCCGCTTTATTTAGTTCTATTTCTTTCCAAACACAATAGTTGATTGACTTAGTTGTTTTTGGAGTAAAATGGACCTAAATGATATTCCAGAGAAGTAATATAGTAGGTTGTGTCCTTGAATTCATTCCTATGATATTCAATAGAAGAATTTAACGAAAAGGCATAAGTTCCCTCAACATATGATCAAAGTTCCAAGGACACACATTTTGTTTTAGGTGGCACGAATATAGTTCTCTTTCCTGAGCAAATTTGGGGACTAATGCAATTAAGGCATCTCAAACTGGACAAATTTGATTTGCCAAATCGCCCAACTGTATCTGTTGACAAAGGGAGACATGGGTTTTCCAAATGTACAAACTATTTCTTACTTTCTCCATGTTGATGCACGAAAGAAGGTCCCAAAAACAACTCAATCAGTCAACAACGCCCTGAAAACCAACTTGACCCGTTCCAACCTATTTAATTATATTTTTTTCAAAAAGCAACTATTCGCAAAATGCAAGAAAACCAAATCCAAAAACAGTAATAACAAATGGATAGATCAATTGAGGTCTTATATATGAATCTTCTTCATTCATTTGGGTCGATTTTGCTCCAAAAGCATCTCAATTTAATCAATATATTAATTGACTATGCCTCAAAACCAAATTTAATACGGCCGACTATATTAATCCTCTTGTGGGATTACACTGAGTATGTTGTTGCTGACTATATTAATCCTCTTCACCCATTCTGCTCTATTTAGTTCTATTTCTTTCCAAACACAATAGTTGGGGTCTTTTATATGAATCTTTTTTCTAAATTCATTTACATTTAGGTCCATATCACTCCAAAAATCAATCAATCAACTATGTCTCAAAATCCAACTTAATCATGGTCTACAAGATTAATCCTCTTGATCCATTCTGCTATATTTAGTTCTATTTCTTTCCAAGTGTAACAAGGGTCTTCTATACGAATCTTATCCATTCATTCGGCCACATTTAGGTCTATTTCACCCAAAAAACAACAATCAATCAACTATGCCTCAAAAACCAACTTAGTTCAACTAAATTAATCCTCTTGACCCATTCTGCTATATTTAGTTCTAGTTCTTTCCAAACACAATAGTTGGGCTCTTTAATATGAGCCTTTTTCATTCATTCGTCTACGTTTAGATCCATTTCACTCCAAAAAAAACTCAATAAATCAACTATGCCTAGAAAACCAACTTAGTCAGGGTGGACTAATCCTCCTGACCCATTCCGCTCTATTTAATTCTATTTCTTTCCAAAAGCAACTATTCGCAAGAATCCAAGAACACTGAAACGTAAAACAGTAATGACAAACAGATACTTAGATAAATCAATTTGCGATCTTTGAGATAATGATCTTCATTCATTCAGCTCTATTTAGGTCCATTTCACTCCAAAAACAACTCTGTCAATCTACTATGCCTTAAAAGCCAACTTAGTCAGGACGACTAGATAATCCTCTTGACCTGTTCCACTCTATTTAGTTCTATGTATTTCTTTCCAAACAAAATATTTGGTGTTTCTTTATGAATCTTTTTCATTCATTCAGCCCCATTTAGGTCCATTTCACTCCAAAAACAACTAAATCAATCAACTATGCCTCAAAACCAACTTAGTCAGGGTAGACTAAATAATCCTCTTGACCGCACGTTCCGCTCTATTTAGTTCTATTTCTTTCGAAACACGACAGCTGGGGTCTTATGTATGCCGCTTTTACATTCATTCGGCTCCATTTAGGTTCATTGCCTCCAAAAACAATTAAATCAATCGACTATGCCTCCAGGACCAACTTAGTCCAGGTTGACTAGATTAATTAGATTAATCATCTTGACCCATTCATGTCTATTTAATTCTATTTTTTTCCAAACATAATAGTTGGGGTCCTTTATATGAATCTTTTTCATTCATTAGGCTCCATTTAGGTTCATTTCACCTATGTTCCTCGGATTCTTCAAAAATGTCATCGGGTGCGTGTCGGATCCTTCAAAAATAGTGCATTGTTGGAGGATCCAACAATGATGCAACAACATTTTTGAGAGTCCGAGCAACTTAGCATTTCACTCCAAAGAAAAACTCAGTCAATCAACTATGCCTACAAAACCAACTTCGACAGGGTCAACTAGATTAATCCTCTTGACCCATTCGCTTTATTTAGTTCAATTTCTTTCCTAAAGCAATAGTTGGGGTCTTTTATATGAATCTTTTTCATTTATTCGGCCACATTTAGGTTCACTTCATTCCAAAAACAACTCAATCAATCGGCTATACCTCAAAACCAAATTAAATAGGGTAGACTATTTTAGTTCTCTTTGACCCATTCCGCTCTATTTATTCCTTTTTTTTTTCAAAATCAACTATTTGCAAGAACCCAATAAGATACAAACGAAAACAGAAATTCTATTTAGTTCTATTTCTTTCCAAATGAAATAGTTGGGGTCATGTATATGAATCTGTTTCATTCATTCATCTACATTTAGGTCAATTTCACTCCAAACAAAACTCAATCAATCAACTATGCCTCAAAAACCCAACTTAGTCATGGCAGATTAGATTAATCCTATTAACCCATACAGTCTATTTAGTTCTATTTCTTTCCAAATGAAATAGTTGGGGTCTTTTATATGAACCTTTTTCATTCATTTCGGTCTTTTGCATGAATCTTTTCCATCCATTAGGTACATTTCACTCCAAAATCTTAAAAAAAAAAACTTAGTCGCGGAAAATTGACTAAATTAATCTTCTTGACAAATTCCATTCTACTTAATTCTATTTCAAGAATCTAAGAAAAAACAACAACATAGCCAGGGTAGCGGTAGCTTAGTGCACCGGGCTGCCCTTTTTTTATAGCCAGGGTAATCCCGCAAAGAGGAGTCAGGGGGTCAATCCAAGAAAACACAAACGATCAAACCAACAATAACAAACAGATAAAATCAAGAAACAACAAAAGATAAGAAAAGATTACAAACATTGAGAATCCTTGAAATCCCAAGAGTCTTGAGAAGTTCAGCACGAGAAGCATTATCATAACTCCCCAAATAAAGAAACTCTGGCAAGATCTCAGAAGGGAAAGCACTGACTTGTATAGTACTACCCTTATCAGATACATCAGGCATTCTATGTCCACAGATCCCACACACTTCACCTTCTTCATATTTGTGATAATGCCCACAAATCCCACATGGGTTTTCCCTTTCTCTCTTCCTCATTTCGAGTTCAATTACAAAATCAAGAACGACCCAGATAAGAAAATTTCAAGATTTGAAGTGGGGTTTGTGGTTCTTGACGTGAAAGTTGAGATTTTTGTGATGGGAGTGAAGTACAGTAATTTGGGTGAAATTGGAGTTGTATATAAGTTGCTATTTATAGATACCGGTAGATGTAATAATGGTTGTGGATTTTTTGAAGGGGTAACCAATAGGGATTACTCGTTGGATATGGATAAAACCTTTGTTCTACTATATGTACCTTCCTTCCGCGGTTAGATTTGAAGTTTATTGGTTATCGACTTGTACATGTATTAAATTCTTATATTGATTATTTGCTTATTGATTATTAATAGTTATTAGCTGAAATATTGATTTAACTTTTAATATTTTACAATCATGTCACATTTGCGTGATTGCGATGGTGGGTACCGCAATTGCAACGAGTAACTCATGAGTCGAGTTCGTTTCTTCATCGCATTCGTGATGTTTTGTCTGTGATGGCAGAATTTGAGTTGGGTTGACCTTTGCATTCGTGGTCAGGGGTTCGCGTTTGCAAAGGTCATTACTTACCTGGACAAATTTAGGTCCCCTTCTCGACAAAAATCCTATTTTCACAATATTTCACCTTTGAGAGCTTGATTTTGGACGATTTTATAGGGGTTTTCAAGATTTATCTGTAGACATATTAAATCATTATATTGATTATTTGTTTATCGATTATTGATCTTTATCAGTTCGTTTGTCGATTTAACTTGTAAGATTTCACACCTTAAAATTTAAAAATCATGAAAAATCACTTGGAAACGAGGTGAGAACCAAATGAACTGCGCTCATAAGTTGGGATATTGCATATTCCTGCTCGATTGAGATAGACAGAAATGACAGTATAAAACTAAACCCAAAGTCAAAACTTGATAGATTAAATGGTATAAATATAATTTATTAATTTACTATTGAATTGTCGATTAATCCGTTAAGAAAAAACTTCAAACCATTAAGAACCAATAATTCAATATAAAAATAAGAACTATTATCAAACCTGCTAAACCAAAACCAATCATCAATAAAGTATAAATTAATAGTTTTTTTATTCAATTCAAATTATTGGTTTCAATTAAGAGCGTCAACTGGGCCGGTTTGGTTCAAACCGACACCAACTCACTTCTTTTTACTAGTTCCTGGGACGGTCCGGTATCGGGTCATTCTTAACGAGCTGGTTCACTTCGGGCCCAAACAGTAAAATATGTTGAAATTGACCGGACCAGCCCACTTAGGGTGAATCCGGTTTTGAACGGTCAAAATGTACAAAAATAATTAGAATTTACGTGTTTTTTTCAATATATACTATATATACACACCCATATACATTTTAAATATGTTAAACAATATACATACAACACATATACACTAAATGTATACACATGTATACATTAAATAAATACTAGTTTGGAGTCTAAAAAAGATATATACACATATATACGTACAATATAATATATATACTACTTAAAATACTACTTGAAATAATATACATGCAACATATATACACTAAATGCATACTACTTTAGAAAACATATACACATGTATACATTAAATATATACTAGTTTAGAGTCTATAGAAAATATATACACATATATACGTACAATATAATATATATACTACTTAAAATACTACTTGAAACAATATACATACAACATATATACACTTTATATATACAATTTTAGAAAGCATATACACATGTACACATTAAATATATACTAGTTTAGAGTCTATAGAAAATATATATGGAAAAATTACCAAAATATACAACATAAGTTTCTAAACTTCTAAAAATCCCCCTACTTCTAAAAAATTACTTAAATCCCAACATTTCATAATTTTTGGTAAAGTTGAGATACAAGTTAAAACACCCAACTACAAAGCCGATTCTTTACCAAAAATAACCCACTTCTCCCTCTCTGTACGTCGTAATTTGTGGAGCGGTTTCTATCCAACTTCTTCATTCAATTCAAAACTTTAAAGAAAGGTAATTTCCCTCCCTAAAATCCGCTTCAATTTCTTCTAATCGTTTTTACATTTTTTTTTCAAAAATTTTATTTTGCACCTAAGTTTACAAAGTAAAATTTGGGTGATTTGATTTCTTCGATTAATTATTTTTTAGGCTTCATTGTTTGAATTGCCATTATGAATAGAGATTGGACACCTTCTTTAGTCTTGGGGTTTCTCAATTAGAAAGTATCAAAGAATCTCATGAAGTTGTTAACTCCGTTCCCAAAAATTTTGATTATGAATTTGTTGGCTTTGATGAAAATAGATCAAAGCATAGAAACAATCCCCAAATTATGAAGAAGTTGCGGTAAAAGCATTCTAAGAAGGACAAGAAAAAATAAAGTGGTTCTAAGAAAAGGGGATCCAACAGTCCTGAAAGTAAAGCTCCCGCCAAGAAAAGAAGAATTGTTGAAGCAATTTCCAGAGATGAACTTTACAAGGTAATTGCATGTTCAGATCTATTGAATGTTAGGCCGAGATACATATTTTGGGTTGCATGATATGTTTAGAATTTCATTGTTTATCTGGTTTTTTGTTGCTTAGTTATTTGTATCTTATGTGTTTTATGTTTTATTGAAATTAATATAACAAAAGATACAAGTTCATAAGTACATAGATACATGTTAAGTGGACGTGTATCTGTGAGTGATTATTAATGCTTTGATTTGTATCTAGTTTTGTTCAATTTTACTTAAAGTCTAAATATAATAGATACATGTTTTTATTTCTAAGATACATGTTGTATTAACTTGTATCTGTGGGTTACTGTTAATGCTTTGATATGTTTCTTGTGTTATTTAAATGGTATTGGAAGTAGAATTACACATGATACATTTTTTCACGCTGAGATACATGTTGTAGAGATTAAAGATACATTTGTATAATCTTATATTTAATGTATTATGTTCTTAGTAATTTTGTAAATATTGTATTGTCTTAGAGTAAACTTGTTGCATCTCAAATAATTTTTTTATTTTTTTTTTGTTTTTAGGGATTGAATTACGTTATTCAGGAAATTCCAACTTGTAACGCCCCGAAAATCTGTTCCGAGACGTCACACGGTGCTTAGGACCACAAGTGATCTCAAGCTAATCCTTCTAATGGCATACTACTAAGCAACTGATTAAATATGAATAAATGACGGAGTTAACTGCGCAAAAACATAGAGAAATGCTGAAATCTATAAAACACAATACTGATACCACTTTTACATTCTAATAAAGTCTGAAGAGAGGGACTGAAATTACAATACTGACTCTAACTGACATCTGTGAAGCCTCTACTATGCTGACTATAAATAGTTGGGAAGCTACTCCAACTATTGCTAATCAATACATATGAATAAGAAAAGACACAACATAAATAAATACAACTGAAGTCCCCGAAGTAGGAGGACTCATCACCTTGCTGGCTGGAATCTGCAACTGTCTGAGTCTAAATGTGCTTACTAGATCTTGTATCTACATTATGAGATAATGTAGCACATAGACATATATGTGGATCAGTACTTTAAGGATGTACTGAGTATATGAGGGTGTATGCATTAAGTCAACAATATCATTACTCTTTATAAAACCATGCATGCTGATATAAATGACTCACAAAGCTTGAATAAATCTGAAATCTATATCTCATAAATCATGAATAATGAAACATGTAGCATAAATCTAATGAGTCATTATACTTATTTCTAAAATCTGTATTCTCCTCTTATTCTCAAAGCTTGTAAGCAAAAGGAATCTTAAAACAATAACTTTCAAAACTTATGCTTTTATCTTGAGGAGGATACGACTTTGGGAATACAAGGACTTGGGAACTTTAGGACTATAAAACTTTGGAGACTTGGAGACTCTGGAAACTTGGGAAATCTTAAAACAATAGTTTTCAAAACATATACATTCATCTTAAGGAGAATATGGGACTTCTTTTGAAACTTAGGGATTATAGAACTTTGGGAGTTTCTTCTAACCAACATAAACAATGTGAGCTTACATGGATTCCAACGTCTTTCTCACGTTGAGGAGAGATGTTCTACCCTTGCCATCAGAATAGAACCTTAACTTTAGTGATCACTATCTTAGTCCATTATGGGCAAATTAGAAACCTATGATGGCACGTAGTTTGGGGCATGAGACCTTGGAATCATACCCAACTCGGTGCTAAATACTAATCCCATACTTAGGCTCAGAACCCTTATAAAATCCACCTTAAAATAGCACAAGGGTTTATAAAGAAAACCAATTATGCTTATCTTTGCTTTAAATCATAAACTGTATGAATAATATGGATTCCTATCTTAGCTTGGTTCAAAGGATCAACTTTCTTTATAAAAATCTGAAAATAGCTAATCATGGGATGCTTAAATCATGATCATTCTTGAAGTTTCAACATACTAACTAAAGCTTAATGACCCATGTTTCAATTTCATATCAAACACCATAAGGCTCATGCTTTACAATACAATTATTCATAATTCAACTTAAAATCTGGAAAAATATGATCATGTGCATAAATATTCAAAGGTAGACATGTAAATCAATATCCAAACCACTTAAAATCTCAAAAATCATGTAATTAGCAACATGGGGTATAAACCCTAACTTTAATTTCATGGAAATCATATCAAAATTCAGAAATTTGTAACTTAAAGTAAGCTTTTGGGCACAAGAACAAAAACATTATTCTTATTCAAACCCCACGTACCTTATTTGGCTTGATTCAATGGAACAAGTTGGCTTTTGAAGCCTTGAGAATGTTCTTGGAGGCTTTTCTTGAAGGTTCTTGAATGGTGATGTTTTGATTCTTGAGTTTTCTTGAAGAAGGATTTGAACCTTGTTCATGAGGGTTGATCTTAAAAGGAACCATAATTTTGATGCTATGGATGAATATGAAGTTGTTTGCTTTGATTTGATGTAATTAGGTGTTAAGAAGGGTGGAAAAGACCCAAAAATCCCTTTAAAAACAACTTTTAATCGCTAAAAGGAGGTGCGGGATGGTTTGGGCGACGACCCATCGCCCGAGGGATGGACCGTCCCTCAAACCATCGCTTTATGTCCAGAAAAAGGGATTACCGCCTCATTTGCGACGGTTTGGGCGATGGTTAGTCGCTGGCACGACGGTCCGTCAGCCTTCCCGTTGCACTTTGGCAGTCCAGATAGCTCACTGTAAAACGTCCATAACTTTTTACCCCGCTAACGGATTTCGGTGAAATTGTTATCATTGGAAAGCTAATTCAATTATATATCTATTGGTGTGTCATGAGATCAGAAATTTATAATGAAAGATATGCTTATTTGAAGTTGACTGTACCAATATCCTTCTCAAAAATTCAATCGGTAAGGAATATTTTGATTCGCCTAATAGCTAGGACATATTTGAGGCCTTAATACACATCAAACTTGATCATAAAACTACCAAATCATTAACATTTATTTCTCACGAGTTTGAAGCTTGGTTCTACTATCGGTTGGAATTCTCGAGGTATTACACAACTTATCCTCTTAGATTTGTAAGTTCGTGCAACTTAAGATTTAAGGATGGAATTAAAGAAGTAGTCGGCCAAGAAGTTTTAGAATTATTTGAGAAGACCATTTTTGGATGTTATCTCAACATACCCCTTTTCAACTATATTGGACAAATAACAAAATGTCTTCTTATGCTCGAGATCAAGCAACCAAATCAAGAAGAAATACATGTGTTTGTTAAAGGCTAGATTCTTAGATTTTCCATTTATGAATATGCTTTGATAACTGGCTTAAACTGTTGTGGTAATGTTGATGATTTCAAATACGAAGATTCTTCTCCGAGTCAGCTAATGAGAATGTATTTTCCCAAATCAACAAATGGAGTTGATAAGGAGGCATTGGTGGACTATTTTCTGAAAGGAAATTTTTAAAACAAAGAGGATGCCTTCAGATGTCAATCCTACACTTCATCCACACCTTCATCTACTCACAACTGAATGCTTTTCCCGTTCCATTTTCTGATTTCAAAATGGTTGAAGATGGAAAATATAAATTTTTTCCTTGGGGTAAAGTATCTTTCTCCAAGTTGATTGCCTTAGTTAGGCAAGAATTTTTCGTGGAGAAGAAGCTTTATAGGTTGGGTGGAATCCCTCAGGTTCTAAATATGTGGATGTTTGAACTATGTTCAAATATTGATACCAAAGTTGCTGTGACGGAGGGTAATAACATACCTCGTATATTGAATTGGAGGGTTGTTGCAGTCCGACCTTAGTATAATCAGTTTATGACTAGATTGTTTATCAAGGTATGATACTGATTGATTTTTTTTTATACATTGCGTTATATTTTTTTTAAAGTTTTTATCGTAATCATTTTTAATGTACAAAATTTTTGTACGTAGTGTTCATATTCCAACATTGTTCCGAATGTGGAGGAGCTGGAAAAACTTGAATTACCGCCAAATAGTTTTGCATCTGATCACCCTGGTACATCTTTGATGCCATCAACTAAAAATCCTGAGCAGAGGAGTTACCAAGTTAATTTACCCTATGTTTCCACAGATCATGATAGTTTTGATGACTTTAGTACGATGCCTCTGTAATTTTTGATGAGGGAGTCGATACACGTATTGGGTACAGTATTTGCACATCCGTCAAAGAGTGAAAAGGATGTTCCTGTAGGAAGAAGATTAGAAAATAAAGAACAAAGTCAGACTCGGGCCTTAAAAGGAAAACAGACGGCAAGTATTTCCATATCAACATCTGTTATAGTATTTTCATAATGAAAATGTTTTTAAATTGTGTTATTTTTTATTCTTAACAAATACTGGGCAATCCAGCAAATGCAGAACAAAAGAGTAAAGAGATTGATGACTCTACACGCACAAACAGGAAAGTGCTTTTGGTTAAAGCGGACTTAGATTCGTTAGAGTCCAATATAAAGACATATGTGAAGACATACGTAAGGCTCTATTTTGTTAACCGGTATAAATTTTTGGTTAGTCTACAATATAACTAATCAACTATGCATATATATTAGATTGATATGAAATTCAGCTATTTGGAGCTTGTGATGAATGACAGATTCACTGATATTTTGAAATCATTACAGTCGAAAAATGAGACTGTTGAGAAGGTAACATAATTTTAAACAACATACATTTAGTAACAAATATATTCAATTTATTCTTGCTACTACTTCATATGTTGAAGGAAAATGTTACAAAAGAAAGCCACAAGGAGGGTCATCATTCAGATGATGTTGCTGATTTTAAAGGCAATAGTGATCCCGTCAGTCCGAATTTTGTCATGGAAAAACTACATAAAATGGAGGTGTTCATGGATACATATTAACCATTTTATAACTCATAGACTATTTGTATATCTTAATGTTTACTAATATTTCATAAGTGTTATCTATTGTTTCATATATTTTATACTAATGTTCTACAACAGTTCCGGCAAGACGGTGATTCCTCCAAAAATATTGTTCATGTTGCGGGTCAAGTTGTGCACACAGTCCAGTGAAAGAAATGACAAATCAGTAGAAATGGAAGAGGATAAAGTTAACCAAGCACCATCACCTTTCACAAGTTGTGAACAACAAGAAAAGGTAATTAACTTTGATTATGTATTTTGTAATTGACATGACCATATTTGCATTTACATTACGATAAAATATTAACTTAGAACTACATGTAATAGGTTTGTGTCTGTCTAGAATTTTATGATATTTTAAAAAAACTTGAGATTTTTAATAAATACTAGCATACATGTCGTTATATATGTAGTTTTTAATATTGTTTATGCTTTGATTTGTATGTAGTGTTGTTTGAACTTTACTGAAAGCCTTATTACAAGAGATACAAATTTATTAGTACCTAGATATATGTTGTGCTAACTTGTATCTGTGACTTACTGTTATTGCTTTGAATTGAATGTAGTGAAATTGCATTGTTATTGAAATTCGTATTACACAAGATACATATTTTTCTTATTAGATACATGTTTTTAACTTATAGATACATTTGTATTATCTTGTATCTAAAGCATGATGTTCTTAGAGTTTTTGTATATATTGTACTGCATTAATGTAAATGTGTTGCATCTCAACTAATTCAATCATTTTTGTTTGTTTTTGTTTTACGTAATTAACTTTCATTAAGTGTTTTGTAATGAACATGATCTTTTTTTTTTAATTTACTTTACGATAAAATGTTGACTAAGACATATATGTAATATGTTTGTGTCTGTCTAATGTTAATCAATGAAAGATACATATTTTTACCTTTTGCATCTAATTTAGAATTTATGTATTTAGTACAGTATTAATAATTTAGTGTAACAATATAATTTAGTAAAAAAAAATTATTGACAGTTATAGAATATTTGTTACTTTTTGAAATCATATTCAGGATGATGGAATTGAGAAACTAAGTGACATTACTGTTGAAGAAATCAAACCGATTAATATTATTTTCCCAGTTCAAGAGCATGAAATGGCATTGACAATTTACAAGCCTCCACCAACAAATCCTGACGAGTATATGATTAGTGACACCGCAATTGTGTCTGCCTTTCCTACACCAATAAAGACTGTGTCGGAAGTTAAAAAGACACCCTCATAACGGAATAGGAAGCCATCAAAGATTTTTCGTTCACCTTTCCTGACCCATTTTGGATCAAGTACAAAAGGAAAGAAATTTTTTTTTCTACAGAGCAGAAAAATTTTTCATTTGAAGGTTATGAGATTAATGGGAATTCACCAAATGTAGAGATGGAAGTTTTTGAAGAATGGATTAAAGAAGGCCTTTACAGGAAACACATGAAAAAGTACGTACACTAATTTCTTATTATAAATTCAAAACTGATATGTTTTTTATTACAATTTATTTTTAAATGTACCATACTGTTATGTTTCAAGAAAGATAAGGACGACCACTACAAGGTTAAATGTTCAAATCTTGATTTTTGTCAGCTTGATTTCGTAGTTGCTTTTCCAAAATTCAAGAACTGGTTCTACCTGATGTATCAACAAACAAGTGCTAGAATGATGAGGTATTTTCATAATGTATATTCAAAATCTAAAAATGTGACGTCTTGAAATAACATTTCCATTGACATATACATTTCGGACATTATGACATGTAACATGTATTAATGTATATAAAATGGTGATTTTTGATTGGCTAAATAAGTTAGATGATATCTTTAATATAAAAATCATGCAAACCAACTTGTTTCTAGCAAATTTGATTATCTGTTGCAGTCTTAATGTTGAATTTTTTCTTCAGTTCTTATCTTGTATAATATACATAATGTAAAAAGTTGTATCGTCATATATTATGATGTATCTAAGTCAAATGTTGATCTTTCATAGCCCATGCAGAAAAAGTTATCACAGACATAAGACAAGAGGATCACCACAGGTTGTAATTTACTGATTCATCCTTACATATAAATTTATGTATGTAAAGAGAGATTGTGATGTCACTTAGTCTTAGTTATGCAGCTTGGGAGATAATAGCTTTTCGGTAAAATTAACTAAGATATTCACAGACTATTCCGAACTCCATGTTATATCCAAAAAAAAAGAAGTCATTATATTCTTAGATGTAGATATTTGTGTTAGTGCTCAATTATGACATAAAGGAAATAAAGTAACATAATTTAAAACATGTGCTATATACATGAGTTTCTATAATTAGCACATATAGAGTAAAAGTTCTCTTATAAATAATTTTCACTAAAATTTGGACTGATAACACACTCACAAAAAAAGAAGATAAGTTACAAGTATGTTATTACAAGTTAAATACATTGATAATGTAAAAATATTTTTACATTATTTGTTTATAAAAGTTAATTTAATCTTAAATCCTTAGATGGAGAGCTCCTGTGCATCCTAAATTCTGCACATGATCAGACAGTAGCTAGACTAACCTCCATTTTGTATTAGATAAATAATAACAAAACATGTATCTTTCTATATTAATATATATCTTGTTCATTATCTGAAGCAATTGTCTATTACCTGCATTAATTACATTAGATACATAAAATATTTAATTTGTACCTCTTTCAGTTTTAATGATTACGGTAGGCTGATGTAACATATATTCCATTTATTTGTAATTTGAACAACATCTGGATGTCAACATGTACTACTTAAGAAAGAAGTACAAGAACAAGAATTTTCCAAGCAAGAGATACACTACCACAAATTACTTTTTCAAAGTATACATCGATAAGGCATATAAGAATTACTATGATGCTGATGCTAGCAAGGAGCTTGCCACACAAGATGCATCTACAAAGACTGATGAGGTTGTTGATATGGAGATGACATTGATTAACACCATCAAGGGATTCATTCCACGCGCAGATCAGCCTTGGCATTTGGTTGATGAGGTCTTTGTGTCAATTAACTGTGATGGTGCCTTCCACTGGATATTGACAGTCAGTGCATTAAAGGATCGATGCATTCGTGTGTACGATTCAATGGACTCTTCACAAAAAAGAATACAAACAAGTGAGATTGAAAAGTTGGCTGTAATGATTCCTACTTACCTTCAGTACAGTAACATTTTTGAGCAAAAGGTGCCAACTAACTGGACTGCACTGACATCCTATAAGGGAAATACCAAACGTGATCCATTTCAAGTGGAATACGTATCTGAGATAGCACAACAAGAAAGTGGAAGTTTGTACATATTACATTACTTTTTGAGATGGTTTCATTAGCTTATAATTTTATATTAGTTTTTCTAATTAAATTTCTAATTTTTATGCAGGGATTGTGGTGTATTTGTAGTTGTATATGCCGAGTATCTGAGCAAGGGATTAGACATTCCATCTTTAGGAATTGATGCTCACTACCATTGTCTGAGATATGCTAGTCTTTTGTGAAAGTACAGATCTATAAAAGCAGAGAATAGATACTTTAGTGAAATGACGATCCACAAAGTCCAAGGATGAAGTTCACACCAAAAGAAATCGATCATGTTTTGCGTATTCAGTAGTTGTTGAGTTTTTGGCTAGTAGACTATTAAAAACGTTGTTGATGATATAAACTTTGATGATGTTAGTAGTGTTTAGACAAGCATACATTAAGTGTTTTTAATGAATAATTACTTCTATTTGCATTAACATTCTAACGCAATGCTAAATAACATAAAGATATATTTATGTTATCGTTATGATATTTTTTCCATGCAATATACAAACATTGTATTGGATACATGTTTTATTGTATTTTTTTAATTTTATGTATACAAAATAAAGAAAGATATATTAAAATATAGGTATTAACCATCACAACATTGTCGTATTATGTATCTATAACAGTTTTTTGTTATAGATAGTTCATGATGTCTCTTACATGCATACCAAATTATATCATAACTTAATAAAACTTAATACCTATTACATTTTATATGTGAAACAAATTATTAGATCTTGTATCTATAACTTTATGTGAAATACATCTTCTCAGATTGTATGTATATATTATAAGGAAACCATTTTACTATATAATCATAGTAACCAATAAATTATTACATTTTTATGTAACTACAACCCTTTTTATTAATCGAAAAAGATGTTTGACTATAACCTGCATAATAAATTCTAGCAGAACTTATATCACTAAATCTTAATAATATTGATAAATTATATTTTACAAATGATACATATTTGTTAAAATTGAATCTATAAATTTAATGGAGATACATACTATAAGAATGTATCTATTTTCAATCATTCACTATGGCAGACTACTAATAGAATGTATAATAACATTGTCAGTTCAATATATCTAAATTTCTATTTTATTTGTCACGACAAAATACACCATCAAAACATATATAACTAAATAACAAATTAACAAAGAATGCTATTTATTTCTGTCAATGTCTTTTTCTAAATTTTATAAGAAACCAAGAATCTCATCAACTAAAATGTCGAACAAAATAGATAAAAAATATCCAGCAACATTCCAAGGAACTATTCAACATTATTCATTAGTCAACTACATTTGTCACTCCTTCTTTTGAAAGAAGTTGCAAGTGCGCCTGTTGTGACCTTCATAACCATATCTCCCGCAACAATTACTGCTCGATGTCATTATTTCACTTCATTTCTTGTGCCTGTTTTTCTTTGGCCTTCCAGGTTGACGTTTGTATTTAGGTGGTAACACAACTTCGTCTATAACTTCTTGTGGCACAATCCATTCTTTCTTATATGGCATTGGAAACATCGATTGGTCATATGTCTTCCTTAATATTTCAGGATAGTAATACTCAGAGCAATAAGGCTTCATATCAACTACATGCTTGTTTTTTAGAACCGTAATTGCGCGTTCACATGTTATCTCATCCAATTGGAATCTCCCGCAACTGAAAGGACTCCTATCAAGACATACTATGTACTTTTTTCCTTCATCGTAAATCGAATAAATATGTGTTGATGACGCACTAACCTACAAGATTAAACATTATATGTTAACACATAGATACATCTTGCTCTTCTTTATAATATATTTGTATCAGTTAAAAAACACTGATGCATTTACTGTTACATTTTATAGAAACGAATTTTTAAAATATATACTACTGTAATATCAAGCAAACATTATATAATATGTAAAAAAAAATTAAACATATAAACTCACCTTAAGCCTTGAAGATCTTGAAGTATTTAGCTAAAGAATTCGTTCGAATCTACTACCCAGTGACGTGTTTGCATAAGATGCTTTTTCTCTATTCTTGCAGTTTCACTTTCCAAATAATTTTCTGGCCTCTTCCAGAAATTCGATTATCAGCAACTCACGTGCTTGCTTCAGCTTACCATTTATACACTCCGCTAGGTTAGAGGTCATCATTCTACCTCTATTGACAGGTGCATACACCCATGTCCATTTTTCAAATCCAGCAACCTCAAGATAAGACTTTACCCTCTGATCAATCTTCCCAACTTGATTCTGAAAAAATTCAAATTCATCTTTACGGTATGCCTTTGCCATAGCATAGTAAATATCACTAAGTCTATCTTTACTCTTTCTGAAGTTTGTGCAAACATTCTTCTACAAGTGCCAAATGCATGCAAGGTGCGACACATTTGGATATACAATGCTGACAGCCTTTATTATGCTTTCATGACGGTAGGACACAACACACATACTGTCGGGATCTCCAAAAGCAATTATGAAATTCTCAAAAAATCAAGTCCACGAATTGTCATTTTCACTATCAACAACACCATACACAAGCGGCAAAATGCATCCTACAATTTTGATAATAAAAATCAATTAGGCTGATACATGTCAACTATTTTTCAACAAAAAAAATACTAATTATTATCAAAATGACAGTACAAAATAACTGTACTTAAAAATAAATATTAATTACCTGCTCCATCAAGAGTGCTTGCGGAAACAAATGTACCTTTATATGCTCCACTCAAATGCGCACCATCAACAACAACTACAGGCCTGCAATACTCAAATCCACTCTTCAGAGGTTGCAATGCAACGAACAAATACATGAATTTATTATCTTCTGCTTTATGCATTTTAATATGTGAACCTGGATATACCGAATTTAACATGTATATATATCTAGCCATTTGTCGATAACCATCCTCAGGTTTCCCCCTTAACATCTCAACCCCATGTTCTTTAGCCCTCCAAGCCTTCTGATAGTTAATGTCCACACCGAAAGTATTTTTAATATCTTCGATTATATCATTTAGAGTGTTTATTCTCTGATAATTGACAAGTTTTAGAGCAGCAAAACCACTAACAAACCCAACTGTAGCTTGAAGTTGAGTAAAAAATCGATCTTTCAACGGGAAAGTGTGCACATCTTGAAAAGTTCTAACTTTAAAAAGTTCAGTCCCCCGCCGACATGATGCTTTAAATGTCCAAACACAATCCTCTGAACGACATCGTAACACATAACTGAATCAATGAAAACAAAACTTCAACTTTTTAACTTGCAGTTACTTTCAAACTGTATATATAGGCATCAATATATTCACCGAGATACGTAATCAGACATCAATATATTCACCAAGATACAAGATGATCAAAATGTATCTTTTATCATAAAGATGTATCTCGACCAAATTAACATAATGTCATGACTAAAACACAACAAGATACATAATCACACATCAATATATGCATTGAGATACAAGATGAGAAAATGTATCTTTTATCATAAAAATGTATCTCAGCCTAATTAACATAACGTCATCACATTTTTGTAAAATGATAAACTTCCAAACGTTACATACAAAATTAGATTAACGTCAAGATTATTAACAATAGCTGATACAAAGAAATCCATAACCTACCTTTTCTTATTCGATCTCTTAGCATAGAAGTTGAAGGAATAATAAATTACAAACCTTGCCATAACAGAAATTAGAGTACCCTTGTCCTTGTAGATTTGCGCAACATTAACATCACTATGTTTGCAGTCAGTAATAATCTTGTTCCCCTTCTGATCTAACAAAGGCAAAGGAGTAGTAGAATTAGATTTGTAACTAATTAATTCCGCACCTCTTTCTGATGGACTCTCCAAACACATTATTGCACCAACATTCCCATCAAACAACATTTCACTAGCAGACTTATCTAATGTAGTGATGATGAGTGGATACGTCCCAAAACCAAGTTTAGTTTTCTTAATCTCGATATACAACTTCACACTCAATTCATTATGAATCAATAACGGACAAGCATTTCCTTCGACAATGTAACACGCTTAAATTTTTTTCCTA
>NC_061119.1:202318514-202322502 GCF_002878395.1 Capsicum annuum | reverse complement strand
GACAAGCATTTCCTTCGACAATGTAACACGCTTAAATTTTTTTCCTAGTTTCATTGATTTCCAGTTCTCTGGCAATTATTGAAATCAGTTTTTCATAAGTAACATGTTCACTAATCACAATTCTATCGCTCTTATAGCCCACATAATTGATTTTGTTAACCCAAACACCAAAATGATGTAGCAAGACTGAAATATTCATTTTAGATAACCAAACAAAATTAACAAATAAAAAAAAATGGAAGTAAAATTTTTTTGCAGAAGCCGTAATTTTTTTTTGCTATTTCCAAACAGATTATGAATGTTGCTTTTGATTAGTATGGTGAAATAACAAGGTAATAGCCATAAATTGTGGGATTTAATTGTGTTTTAACCATAATTAGTTAGATTAATTGCACTTTTAATACGGCTTTATCCGTTAAATTCCTTAAAAAGTGTCAGTTAGTTTACTTCAAACATGTATCCCTGATATGTATCTAAGTTAGTTAACTGTATCATTAATGGCCAAATGTTGGGATTTTACGAGATTTTCAAAAAAGTTGGGACTTTTAGTAATTCCTAGTAAACATGTCGTTATATATGTAATTTTTAAAATATATATACATATGTACGTACAATATAATATATATACTACTTAAAATACTACTTTAAGTAATATACATACAACATATATACACTAAATGCGTACTACTTTAGAAAACATATACAAATGTATACATTAAATATATACTGGTTTAGAGTTTATAGAAAATATATATACATATGTACGTACAATATAATATATATACTACTTAAAATACTACTTGAAATAATATACATACAACATATATACACTTTATGTATACAATTTTAGAAAACATATACACATGTATACATTAAATATAAGTTTAGAGTCTATAGAAAATATATACACATATATGTAGAATATATACTACTTCAAATAACACTTGAAAGTTGAAAGATAAATACATTACCTGCTATAGTACTTTAGAAAATATACACACATATATACATACAAGATTACAATGTATACACTATACTACTTAATATAATAATACTTGAAGTTTTGAACATATATTCATTATATTTGACCTTAAAAGATATTTATTTTTTCATTATATGTATAACTAAAAGTATTTAATTCAAACTATAAATTCAATTTAAATGATAAAAATAATTAAGGAGTGTATGAATGTTGTATTTTATTGATTGAAAATGATCTAAAACTTATAATTTACATGAATGAAAATCTATAAATTTTGCATCATTTTTCCAACTCGTGCATGTTAATATTAATAGGAACTGTCATAGAAAATTCAAAATCAATTGGGGAGAAACCATGCATTGGACTTGATTGTACTAAGTTCTTCCTTGAAGTCATAATTTTTTCAAGATTCGGTTCGTCTTTTGGCTCCTCCTCCATTTTTTGATTTCTTTGTTCCGCTCGAATCCAATCTCTAAGGCAAACTAGAATATTCATAGCATTTCTTCCCAATGACTATCAATTGTCTCCAGGCTGTTGTCATCCTTGACTAAAAGTGCTCTCTGATACAATGATTGACATCGGAACATTCAATATATCTCTAGCTAATCTTGAATGCATAGGCTATTGTTTTTCATTATTTTTCCACCAATCTAACGTGTTAATCCTTGCTCTACGATTCTTTATCGGTTGTCGAAGATAATACTTAATCTCTTCCTAAGAACTTGATATGTGTGTTGAAGTCGCAACCCTATCCCCAAACATTTAAATCAAAAAAGTAATATGGAAAACTACTATGTGCCTGCCTTTTAGAAGATGATGGCTCCTTGGAAGCTTGAGGAGAGACAGTTAGAGTGATATTTGCTGGTACGTCTTCATCAAGTAAATCGGCATAATGGTTATATAATGTTTCCATGTAACTGTTCGCATCACTCATAGCTGTAAACAAAGAAGGTTCTTCTTCAGGCTCTATCTCTAAAGCATTATAAATAATACTACTAAATCTGGGCATAGTATTATATTTCATACATATGTTTAGTATAGCACTAACCAAGTAAATTGGGGGAAGCGGATAAAAATATTTTTTAAATTTAGCAAACATCGCACTAACAGCTTATTCGTAACCTTCTTTAATTCTTATGTTCTTTAATTAAATAAGAAATGTCGGCTAAATAAGCTAAAATATTACAAACAGTAGGATAATAAGCACCAAAAAATTCAAATGTAGCTTTATAAAATTTTTCCAAAAACTTAACAAGATCAGCAATTGCAGTCCAATCAGAATCATGTAGCATACACTCAGGAAAAGAATCAGAATATTGATTAAAAATCATTGTAATAGGAACTTTATAAGCAAGATAAGTTTTTAAATAAGCATAAGTAGCATTCTATCTAGTATCACATTCTTCAGGCATAAATATCGGTCTAAGTCCATTTTATTCATATTTAGCTTTAAATTCTTCCACTCCACATTTTTTATTATTTCCTTGAATAAAGCCAACAACAAGCCAGACCTTTTCAATATAAAGCTCAAAAAATTCAAGACCATCTCTTATAAATAAATTATATATATGAAAAGCACACTTAACATGAAATATTTTAGGTAACGACGGAAAAAGGTCAGTTTTTAACTGGTTAATAGCAGTCTTGTTGTTAGATGAATTATCAAAAGCAGTACATAAAATTTTTCTTTCAATACCATAATATTCTGCAACTTTAGTAATAGATTTAGAAATAAATTTCCAGTATGTCTACGATCTTCATCATACAAAAAAGCTAGAATACGTTTTAACAAAATTACAATCTTTCTAGTGATAAGTAATTGTTAAATAATTATTTTTATTAACAGCACGACCAAGATCAGAAGTTAGAGCGATTCTACATGGAATATTTTTTAATAATGTAGATAAATAATAAATATATTGTGCATGGAGCCTAAAAATATCGACCCGACAAGTACTTCTAGGAATACCATTAAACATAGGATTATAAATTGCTTGAATATAATGAATAAAAGCATCCGAAGAAGCAAAAATTAAAGGCAAACAACCCACAACTATCATTTTCACTATTTCTTCCCGGTCCTTCATTTAATTATAATTCTTAATTAATTAATCGGTTGTTGGGTTCAATCTAGTTTGTGTTGGCCCACCAACAACCTCACCGCCTTGTACAATACTTAACTCTCTTGCGTGTTTTTCTCTTAAATGTTTCATCAACGAACACAGACCCCCTTTATTTTCTCCGATTTTATGCTTATATACAAAATCACAAATAGTGCATTGCACCTTAGTTTCTCCTTCTATTTCCAAAAAAAAATTTCATGCAATACTAATTCTTCTACGAGTTTTTACAGGGGCATTCGGAGGAAGTGGGGGGGGGGGGGAAGATTAGCCGATTCAGATCTAACATTAGCATTTCTACTCCGGGTGTCTCACCAATATTTTCATCATCTACATCTAAATTAACTGCATCTACTTCATTTCTTCTTCTATATCATAATTTTCCTGAGCTTCTACATAATCCATATCGTGAGCACCTACACATATTTCTTCCTCAAAAGGTTGACTAATAGGTACCGGAGGTACACAGATATATCTATTACTTGAACTACCTCTACTGGAACGCCACCAATTCAATTTTTAGTACGACTACCACTTCTGGGACAAAAAATTTGGATACTTTTACCGAGGTTTCTTATTTTATCCATATTATAAAATAAATTAAAAAATATTTAAAATACACAAAAATAATAAAAATAAATATTTAACAATTAATACACTGATTAAAAATTAAAAGTAAGAGATGAAACGACAATACCAAATTTTGAAAGTATTCAAAAGTTGCGACTTTAGAAAACTTCCACTTGATATTTGTAATCGCAAAATTAAAAAATAAAATTGAGCACTTTAGAAGATAATTAGAATATTTGAGAGAGATTGAGATTTGAGAGAACGAGAGAATTTGTTTGTGTGAAAAATGATTTGAAATTATAGGATATTTATAGGA
>NC_061119.1:202292552-202315514 GCF_002878395.1 Capsicum annuum | reverse complement strand
TGTGTGTTCAAATCCTTGTATAAAATAGATAGTTATTCTAGTTTTTAATAAAACTCCCACAAAAGATGTATTTGAAGTTTAAAACTCCTACAGAGTAGAATTCTGTAACCATCTCAACGTTATTTAGTATTAAATTTAAATTTTAAATGTTAATTTTTTAAATCATTTCAATATAAATTTTTTACTGATAAACTCAAATTCAAATGTAGATATATTTTAAAAAAAAGTTTTCAAGAATGAAAGAGAATGTTAAAAAATAATTCATTAAATAAAAAAAAGAAGTGATTTTTTTTTTCTATTGGAGATTATAGGATTTTCATGTTTTGAAACCTTCTACAATCTTACTATGCGAATCTTCAAGTTTCATGAGAAAATTGAAGGAAATGTGTCATTTAAGTCTTGAATGAAGGATTGGTGACATTGACCAACTTAAAGGATCAAACATAATTAGGAAACTTGATTAGGTTAATTGTGGACTTGATTGATATTTTAAAAACTTTCTAATCTTTTCAAAAATATAAATCAACCCAACCTACACCCCTCTCCTTTCCAAATCAACCGTCCTTTTCCTCTCCCTCTCTCTCTCTCTCTCTCTCTCTCTCTCCCAATCAACAGTTCTGCAAAATTTCTTCCTTCAATCTTCAACGACTTCAAGCTCCATGACAAATCGGCGAGTTCTTTTTCGACTTCCAACCATCAATCTATGTGACAAGCGGTGTTCTTCGGCGACAACAACTTCGAGTTCTTTGTCTTTCCATTTTTTCTTTCAAGATAAAAAAGTATGTCTTTTTAGTTATGAAGAAACAGAGGAACTTGAGACAACTTATCTTTTAGTATTAGTTAAAAATTTTAATATTTCTTGCTTAAATTTGAAATATGGATTGAATAAAACCCTAATTTCTGGCATTTCTTCTCTACTCTTTCAGGTGTGAAATATAATTTTTTGTTGTTATTGTAGTTCTTATTGTCGAACTGTTGATTCGATTTGTTGGTGATTTTTGATCATCGTTGATGTTCTTAGTATGTGTGGGTTGTGTTGATGTTGCTGGGTTAATTTGTTATTTTTCTTGGTAAAAATGGTGTTGTAGCAGATGAATCATATGATGCAACAGATGAACCATCTGATGCAATAGATTAACAATCTGATGCAGCAGATGTAAATCTGACGCAACACATGAAAATTTGATGTAACAGGTAAACACTCTAACAAATCATTCATCTGTTGCGACAGACGACTCTTCTAGTTGGAAAAAATCTAAATAATATTAATCCATCAGATAACTCAAATGGAAACAGCTGAGTGATATGTCGTAGCAGATGAACGGTTTGTTACCATCTGATGGAACAGATGGAAATCTGATGCAACATATGAAAATTTGATGCAACAGATGAACAATCTAAAAGATCATTCATTTGTTGTGACAAATGAAACTTCTGTTTGAAACAAATCTAAATAATATTGATCCAACAAATAACTCATTTGGCAATAGATGAGTGATCTAGTGCAATAGATGAGTGATATTTTTTATTATTTCCAACGGATTACTCATCCGCTGCAATAGGTTGGTTATATGTTACAATAGATAACCTACTTGGTGCAAAAAATTAGTGATCTTTTTTTATTATTTCCAATGGATTACTCATCCGCTACAACAGGTCGATTATATGCCGTAACAGATATCCTACCTGGTGCAACTGATTAATGATCTATTTTTAATATTTCCAACAGATTACTCATCCACTGCAATAGGTCGGTTATATGCTGCAACAAATAACCTACCTAGTGTAATAGATTCGTGATCTATTTTATTGTTTTCAATGGATTACTCATCCGCTGCAACAGGTCGATTATATGCTACAACAGGTAACCTACCTAGTGCAACAAATCAGTGATCTAGTTTTATTGCATCCAACGGATTACTTATCCACTGCAATAGGTTGGTTATATACTACAATAGATATCTTACCTGGTGCAACAGATAAGTGGTTTGTTGGAACTATTATTTTACTGTTGTACATATTTGATTTACTGTTATCCCTTTTTAATGATGCATTAATCAATTATTATCTATTTTATGTTCCTGTTAATTTTAGATAATATGGCTCCCAAAAGAAAAATCTTGAATTAAATCCAAGTAAAGGAACAAGTGAAGTAGCTAGACTACATCCACCACTCTATAAGCGTACTTTACAAGCGTTATCTCAATCAGGAGCAGAAGATGATGAACATGGGGAAGAGGAATGTTTCAAAAGAGAAGATCCAAATTCTAATAGCCCTTCCGCCGAAGAGTTGGTCAAAACCTTCAGCATTAATCGTTATCCTATGAGAATGCAGTGCGATAGTGCCATAAATTTGACAGGTGATTTCGTGGTTAGATCATCCATGGGAAAGTCTTTCGACGCCTTCAAAAAAATACTTCGAGAACAAAAATTGGATACTTATTTCAGGGATAGCTACTTTGGGAAATATCTTGATTTGTCGGAGGACAACAATGCTTTTTTCCAAATGAAAATGGTATATAATCATCTCAAGCATTGGTTTATGTATGAAAACAAAGATAAGATAGATGAGGTGTGGATAAATTACTGTTGCATGCCTGTTTGTTTTGGTTGGAAGGAGTTTTCCATAGTTACTGGATTAAAATGTTATCCTCCTTTTCTGTCTTAAGTTATACCCATTCTAATCCAAAATAAAGCACCCCGCACACCGAAAAAAGGCAAAGGCAAGTCGAGTGATCATGATGACCTGGTGTCCCTTGTTGGTCCAAGCTTTAAAAACATAAATTTGATAGAAGAGTTGAATGATTAAAGACTTTTAAAGAAGCACAAGAAATCATTGTGCTTGGTTTGATTTGTACATAATGTTCTTTGGGCGAAAGACGTTAACAACAACATACCACTTAGTTTGACAAAGCTCTCAGAGGATCTTGAGGCATTTAACAACTATCTTTAGGGTTATGAAAGCTACAAAATGACTGCCAAATATTTTTTAACTCCGTTAACGCCAATAACAGTCAACTTATATGGCTTTCCATGGGCTTTCATGGTAAATATTTCTTTTATCATGTCATTATTCATTTTTTTATTCAATAATGCTTTTGATTTAGTGGCGTTATTTTATAGGCTTGGGCATTTGAAGTCATTCCTTATTTAAGACAACAAACTATCGAGAAAAAATTTCCTGTTCAAGAATCCTGAGATGGTTATCGGCCAAAACTAATAAAAATACAAAATTTCTTGATCTTTTCAACCCCTCGAAGGAAACAGTAAGTCTAATTCTAATTAAGTTTTTGTTTTAATTAATGATTTTTTAAAATGATTTCATCATCATTCTAATATATGTACTAATTTATTTTAGTTGTCCATCCATGGCTTGTTCCGATCAATCGAGAGTTGAAGATGCCATTTTTTCTTACTTTACGGTTTGTGCAAACTTTATCGAATCCTAAGGTCATTGATAGAATAAAATAGGAATTATTTGGAGCAACAACCACCACAAAAAAAATAATTTTTAGAGGGTGGGTTTAATGTTGGTGATGATGGTAGTGGTAATGGTGCTCCTCTTACAGTTTTTGAAACAACAAACTATTATGATTATGATCATACTGGTTACACAGATTTTTCTCCTTCTAGCGAATGTTCTACATGAAAATGTCAAGACTGCAAGACGAAACATGATAGAGTGATTAATGCTATTAATATATTAACTTCTTCTGTAAGGAAATGACATCTAAGAGGGGTGTCATTCCATCAAAGAGGATTTCATATTCATACACTTCACTAGAGATCAAGATGGATAAGAGGAGAAGGAAAGAAATTTTCAAGGCATCATCAAGCATTGAAAAAAGTAAAATTACAACTCCTCTGTCTCTATCTTTCACCTTTCATCAATGTACAAGGGCCACAGGAGAACAACATAAGCTAAAGAAGGTGAATATATATCATTTGTTCCAACAAAAAAATAGATACATCTCTGTTTCAACAGATTATACATTTGCTGAAAATTATCAAACAAATATATATCTGTTGCAACCGTCATATAACCTGTTGCATCAGATGCGTTATCTGTTGTAACATATGTCCGTCTATTTCAACAAATCAAATAGGTTTTAGTACTATTTTAATTTATAGAAACAATGAGTTATTTATTGCAACAGATGGGTCATTTATTTGAAATTATCATACAACTCTATTTTAGCTATTTGAGTTTGTCCCAATAGATGATCCATCTGATGCAACAGATAGATAATCTATTATATATCTATGATTATTAGCACTGATAATTCTGGCTTTCCAGGTGGATGTCACAGTAGAAACTACTGTTGAATAACATAATATCACAGTTAATAATCCATCAATTGCTTCCATGGAAGAAGAAAGAGTGGAGCCTGTCAGTTCGGGATAATGAAAGAATTACCTATTTGAAGGGTTAAACATCTCGAACGAGGCTTTAAAAAAACTAAAAAAGTTGATCAACGACTATTTAGAATGGATTACCGATGGGCTGTTAAAGCATCACGCCAACAGGTACATAAATCTTTTTTAAAGATATTGATCTATACAATTTTTGTTGTAAAAACATAACATTAACACATAAATCACGTAGAAAATAAAATGACGAACACTACAAAGTGAACGAATCAAGTCTTGGTTTTGATATGTTCGACTTTATTGTTGCACATCCCGGAACGTAAGATTTGTTCTATTTGATGTCACAGCCCCAAACTTGCTGGAATGATGAGGTTTAAATGTCATACATAATACTATTAATTAATACTTTGTTTAATTACATATGTGTATTAATTTTATTATCATATAATCTGAAAATTTGATAATATGTGTAGCACATTGATATTTGCTGTCGTCGTTCTAAAAGAGAGGTGCATCCGTATTTATGACTCGATGTCGGGAAGGATACACTCCGCACTGTCGTTCGGAGACGTAAAAGCTTGCCAAAATATTGCATACTTATCTTGATATAAGTGGCTTTTTAGACCAGAAGGTTCGTACTGATTGGTCGACGATTGAAGCATGTCGAGATAAAATGGGTAATCCATTTGATGTAGAATATGTTGAAGGAATAGCTCAAAAATCCATTGCTAGCTTGTCAGTATAATCTTGATTTAGTTTCACTTCATAAATTTCACAACGCTTACATGAGCTACAAGATATGGATTATCTATTTTTTAAAATGCAAGGATTGCGGTATTTTTGTTGCTGCTTAACCTAAGTTTTTGAGTGATGGATTACAAGTACCAAATGATGGACTTGATGCCGGATTACTCCGCAAAATATGTGCTACTCTTTTATGGAAATATAGAGAAATAAAAGCTCAGAAATCGTACTCAAGCGACATTAAAGATCCACACGACCAAAGTTGAATTTCATAGCACCGAATGAAGAACAACTTGTCCATATTGAGTAGATCTTTAGAGCTTGAGTCTGTCAAAGTAATAACCTCTGCTTGGTAATTGTTGGCACCAAAGGTTAAATTATTGATTTATTTGTGGAGTAGATCATTTGTACCCATAATGATTTTTTTACATTTCATTTATTTGTTGAGTTATTTCATGTAATTTATGAAGGCTTAGAGTTATTTTATGTTGTCTGTGAATATAATTTAATCCTTAGTTTTGTACTTATTAATTGAAATGAAATACTAGATTCAGATATGACAACAAATAATACATTGATTGCAACATACGACATATCTGTTGGATATTATCAAATAAATTTAGACATATGTTGCAACATGTAGGTCATCTATTGAAAATTATCAAACTAGTCTTCCTACTTTTTTTATTTGTTCCAATATATTACCTATCAGTTTCAACAAATAGACTATATGTTGCAACATATTATATATCTGTTATGATAGAGACTGAGAAGTCTGTATAATGAAATAGAGGACCAACCTTTTGCAATAGATAATCAATCTATTGCAATAGATAATCAATCTATTGCATTATAAAAAAATCAACTTTCATCAAACATACAAAAATGTTATGGTGTTTGTCTTTGTACATCTATTTCTTTATACACAGGCTCCAAACATTTAGTTAGTGCTCCATAATCCCATACCTCTTGCATGTTTTCCACAATGGTATCGCATAGATCGAATATTTTTATGCCGATCAGCAAACATTTGATGTATGCAAGCGAGTACGGCCTGCACGCGACACTGGTTTTATTCTTTTGAAGTTGCATACCATTGTTTCGACCATCAAAATCCCACGCTTTCTTCATCAAGACTTCCGCTGACAAATGATCATCAGTTTACTCTACCTCAAAAAGCTAGGGAGCAATTCCAACAGTGGCTGCATGTGGATGAAAAAAAGTTTATCGCTAAAGACAGGTAAGTTGCAGTCATAAACCTTAATCTTTTCTTCCTTGAGAAGTATCTCAACAATGAGAAAATATTTGACTTCCACATTTATAGAATTCTCTTTGCCTCGATCCAGCTCTTGCCATGTGGATATGGCCTTTTCCCTCTAATATAGTTAATCATATCTTCCTCCCATTCGTACATAGAAACTAACTGATCAACTCTCGGGCCACCGGGATTTTTAGCTTAATCCTTGAGATAATTGTACCTATTCTTGTAATTGTCGTATAAGTTGAGGTCCATTATCCTATTGGTAGCATCATATGCATCGGGGCACGCTGCTTGTCTGCCCCTAATGAGGTAGAGAAATTCATCAATATACTGTGATATAAGAAGACAATTTTTAAATATGTTAGTAATTGTAAAGAAGAAAAACATAGTGAAAAGATGCAATGGATGGTTCATCTGTTGCAGAGAATTGTTTGAATCTGTTCATAAATTACCCAGCTAACATAACTTATGTAACAGAACAATCACCAGTTGCGCCAGAATACCCAGCTGTTGCAATAGATGACACATCTGTTGCGTAGCTTCTTCTTCATGGAGTAAATTAGAAGGCTAGGTTAGGAAAAGTAAACTTACCTTATCCACGTACCACTTACGCATAGCTATCATGCTCCTGAAGTCTTGGGCGTCAAACACATGCATGGTGTATTTTTCTGCTATTTTCTTCTTCTTGGGATACTTGGCATTTTGTAGTTTCATCCTTTCTTAGTCGCCAAGCGCCGTGTATATGTCTACCTTTTTCAGTGGCACTGGAACTTCAACAACTATTAGAGAGGGAGTTGCAATTATTTTTGTTTTTAGGTTGGAGAGTATTTGGCTAATTTTTCTTTTCTTCCTCCTAACCATCACTGTAGGAGTGTATGGATCCCTCACCTTTTGGATGGTATGACACCCCTTTTGGATTTTAATTTCTCGATAGCTTCAGTGATAACCTCTAGTTTTTCAAGGAGTTTATCCTATTTGTCTTTGCACACATTGTATTTACAATGAGAACATCAGGGTGGAGAGGGGTGAGAGAGACCACTGTAAGGGTAGAAGGGACCGGTGTATGGGCAAGAGATACCTGTGTAAGGGGTGATTTCAAACATATTTATTTTTTCTTGAGCATCAACATGCTTATCCTCACGACTGAAAGCAAAATCAGCATCAGGATGGCTACTACCAACATCAACAACTCCACCAGCAACACACTCAGAAGAAGCACCCGGATCTATTGCAGTAGGTTGGTTATGAAGAGACCTAACTGCTCTTCTTATGGATGTTTCTCCATCCAATTCCTTCTTAATTAACTCTACCGTTGGGTCTGCTATTGCATCAATAAGATCTAGAGTAATAAAATAAGTCATCCCCAACTCCTGCTCAGTAGGCATATTCCAAGGATGCACAACCTATAAAAAGGACAAATACATTAATATAAATCATATAATAATTTACACTCAGTTGGGTTGGTTACATGTTAACATAGTCAACTTATGCAATAGATAATCTATCTGTCACAACAGCTGGTCTGTATGTCGCAACAGATTAATAATATGTTGTATTAGATTACTCATCTATTGCATAATTTGTAGTAGATGGGTAATCTTTTGAGTCGGGTTTAGAGAACTAGAGAAACAGATGGTTAATCTGTTGTGAAATATGGATCGTCTGTCATAACAAATTACCCATCTATTGCACCAGCTGCAGTAAATGGGTAATTTGTTGTAGCAGATGACCCATTTTTTATAATAGATGGCACATCTGTTTCAATATATTTCTTTGAGTCAAATTATTTTACTCAAAAGAAAACGTACTGCATCATCCAGAGGGTTAAAGTGATTAGCCTTGTTAAATCTTGTGCTGCTTTTTGCAGCCAACCACCTAAGGATCCTTGGACGGGAAACCTCATCTGGGTAATCTAACTGCTTTCGAAGGGGAGGAATAACTTCAAATGCCCAAGCCTAAAATATGTAAATGGGAGGCAAGAAAAAAAGTTATAATAATTATTCAATATAAATTAATGGATGAGTAAACAAATAGTGATTAAATTTACTATGAAAGCTTAAGGAAAGCCGTATAATGTGATCGTCTTTAGGGATAGCTTTGTCAGTAAATATTTAACAGTCAAGTAGTAGCTGTCATATCTCCAGGGATAATTGTCGAATTTCTTAAAATCAACAGCAAGCTTCAACAAATCATCTTCTATGACTTTGTTGACGTCTCTTGCCAATATAACAACATGGGCAAATCAATCTAAGCACAATTGCTCCCTATAATGCTTTGGTATGGTTTTATCCATGATATTTTCTATCAAATCCGCCACTTTGTAGCTAAGTCCAGTAATGTTCAACAACCCATCTATTTTTTCCTTTTGCTTGTTTGTTTTAGTGGGTCGTTGCTTGGACAATGCCTTCCATCTATTTAATGGGTGTGGTTTGGTTGTCCTGCTTGTCTTGGACCTTTTAAGGGGTATTTCCTTGATGAGAGGTTCTTCTAGACGATCGCATCTCAAACCCGTCACTATGGAAAACTCTTTCAAGCCAAAACAAACCAGCATGCGATAGTAGTTGATCCAGATTTTATCCATCTTTTTTTTGCCCTCCTTCGAATCCTTATCATCCCCTGCATACTTAATCCTGCGCTTGAGAAGACCATATACTATACTCATTTAGAAATGAAGGGTGTGGTCCTCAGGCAGCTCATGAAAGTATCAAAAGTAGCTCTTCTTAAAAAGTTCGTCTATGTTTTTATTCTTCATAATATTCCTAAACTTGTCGAAAGATTTTCCCAACTAACATTTAAGAACAAAATCACTAGTTAGTTTTACAGGGTCATCTATCAGAATTGCAACTTGAAACCTCGCAATACTAATAGTTTTGACAGCCTCATGCTGGGATTTCGATCTTATTTCACGCCCTATTGATGAGGCATTATCATTTTGTTTATCTTCTTCTTCCTTGTCGCTTTTATTTTCCTCACCAGCCTCTATATACCCTTCTCCACCTCTCTTTTCATAACATTTGTCAGCCTTATTTTTCCCTGACTGAGATTGTTCAGGAAGTTCCTCTGAATCCATCTGTACTCTAGTCTTTTTTATTGGGTGGTCAGAAGTTGATCCACTTTCAGTTTCTTTTCTTTTGGGAGATATCTTTTAACTAAAAACAATAGACAAATAAAAAATGCATTACATTTGATGTCTGTATAATTTTTTTTTAAAAAAACTAGGACAAATTTCAATAAATTATTATACGCCATATCACAAATAAATACTCCAAATGATAACCTATCTGTTGGAATAAATGGTGAATCTATTTGCATACCTATTTAACATCTCCAATAGATGTTCCACCAGTCGCAATAGATGGACCACCAAGATCACCACCAACACCACTACTAAGACCACCAATACCACCAACACCTCCACCAACACCACCAACACCACCAACAATGACACTAATACCAATGCCAATACCAATACCAATACCAATACCAATACCAATATCAATACCAATACCAATACCAATACCAATGCCAATACCAATACCAATACCAATACCAATACCAATACCAATACCAATACCAATACCAATACCAATACCAATACCACCGACACCATCACCAATGCCCCCAATACCTACACCAAGGCTTCCAAAACCGCCACCACCATCATCAAGACTAGCTACACAACCACCACCAATAGCCACCACCAACACTACAAACACCATCCAACAATACCATGATAGTCAATGAATCACCGTGATAAAAACTAGGATTTTCTTGGGTTTTTCCTACGATTATAGTATCAAAACTCAAAATTGTTATCCCATTCTCGAATACAATACAACTAAAAGTCTTTTTTTCATCACTAACTAAAAAGCCCTAACTTTTAGAAAAACTAACAAATATGGAACTCTTCTCGAACTCTGTTACCTACGATGATAGAGAAAATATATGGTCAAATGTGCAGGGTTGAGCAATTTATTGAGTAGTTGCTGTTTGTATTATTGAGAGAGAAAAGAGCGAGAAAATTAAGATTTCAAATTATGAAACATTCCCCCCCCCAAATGGATGATTTGTATTTTGTATGGGCTGATTTATATTTTGGAAAAGAATGACAAGTTTTGAAAATGTTAATTTGGTCCGAATTGATCTTAATTATTTTTAAAATTTTTAAAAGATACGAAACATTTCAACTTAGAGTGATGGATCGACGACTCGGGTCTATCGCAAAGACTCAATTGAAGTTGTAGTTCACTCTATGTACTCATCCCTACATCTATCTAAATCAATTTAGGTATTAGCTTCATATTAAGTTAATATGAAATGTTTCAACTTAGAGTGATAGATTGACGACTCAGGTTGGGAGGAACGCAATACCAACGTCATGTAATTGTAAAGACTCAATTGAAGTTGTAGTTCACCCTATGTACTCATAACTAGATCTATCTAAATCTATTTAGGTATTATCTCAATATTAAGTTAATACAAAATATTTTAGCTCAGAGTGATGGATTGATGACTTGGGTTGGGAAGAACGCAATACCAACATCATGCAATCTCGAAGACTCGATTGAAGTTGTAGTTCACCCTATGTACTCATACGTATATCTATCTAAATCAATTTAGGTATTGTGTCAATATTAAGTTAATACAAAATATTTTGACTCACAGTGATGGATCAACATGGATCAACAACTCGGGGTGGGAGAAACGCAATACCAATATCATGCAATTGCAAAGACTCAATTGAAGTTATAGTTCACCCTATGTACTCATCCTTATATATATATCTAAATTTCTTTAGGTATTAGATCAATATTAAGTTAATACGAAATATTTTGACTCAGAGTGATAGATCGATGACTCGGGAGGAACGCAATACCAATATCATGCAATTGCAAAGACTTAATTGAAATTGTAGTTCACCCTATGTGCTCACCCCTAGATATATATAAATCAATTTAGATATTAGCTCAATATTAAGTTAATACAAAATATTTTGACTCAGAGTGATGGATCGACGACTCGGCTTGAGAGAATCGCAATACCAATATCATATAATTGGAAAGACTTAATTGAAGTTGTAGTTCACCCTATGTACTCATACCTAGATATATCTAAATCAATTTAGGTATTAGCTCAATATTAAGTTAATACAAAATATTTTAACTCAGAGTGATGGATCGACGACTCGGGTCGGAAGGAACGGAATACCAACATCATGCAATCACAAAGACTCAATTAAAATTGTAGTTCACCCTATGTTCTCATCCCTAGAGCTGTCTAAATCAATTTAGGTATTAGCTCAATGTTAAGTTAATACAAAATATTTTGACTCAAAGTGATGGATTGACGACTCTGGCCTGGAAGAATGCAATACCAACATCATGCAACCGCAAAGACTCAATTGAAGTTGTAGTTCACCATACGTACTCATCCCTAGATATATATAAATCAATTTACGTATTAGCTTAATATTAAGTTAAAACAAAATATTTTGACTCAGAGTAATGGATCGACGACTCGAGTCGGGAGGAATGCAATACCAACATCATGCAGTTGCAAAGACTCAATTAAAGTTGTAGTTCACCCTGTGTACTCACCCCTAGATCTATCTAAATTAATTTAGGTATTAGCTCAATATTAAGTTAATATAAAACATTTTGACTTAGAGTGATGGATTGACAACTCGGGTTGGGAGGAACGCAATACCAACATCATGCAATCGCAAAGACTCAATTGAAGTTGTAGTTCACCTATGTACTCATCCCTAGATCTATCTAAATCAATTTCAATGAAATCTGTTGCAATAGATAACTGAGCTGCTGAAATTTTTCAAACAGATATTTATATCTGTTGCAATAGATGACATATCTAATTTAATTATCAAATAGACATTTATATCTATTATGAAAGACGACTGATCTATTGGAAATTTTCAAACAAATATTGATATTTATTATAACAAATGACATATCTGATCTAATTATCAAATAGATATTTGTATCTGTTGTTATAGATGACTGAGCTGTTGGAATCTTTCAAATAGATATTGATATCTGTTGCAACAGATGACATATCTGTTTGAAATTTTTTTTCTTTTAATTTTAAAGTAAGCTTTCGTCCAGAAGAAGAAAGATAGATAAAATAGTACTACTAAAGACGGTAAAAAATATTGTTGGATAACTCCAAAATCTCATTGAGCAGTCTTATCTTGTCTTTTCAATGTCACCCATCTTCCTCGCGCCCCTCAAGTTATTAATGAATATTTAAACCTATGTCTACATCTAGAATTATCTCATCTCTCCTTTAGCCATAAATTTATTATTCATCTCTCATCTTTTTAGTTCTCTCCTCTTCAGGGTTCTCACAATCCTTTTTCTCCTTTTTCTCCTTTTCTCTTCTCTTTCTCATAAACATCCTTTCGGATCTTAACCGATCTATGTCTTTTGTCAACTGAAATTGCTATTTTGATCCCCTTTTGACATTACAGGTAAGGTATGATTCACTATTACTCTTTCATTCTCGTTTTCTTATTTGCATCTGCTTTTTTTATTTACTTACCATTTAGCCATATCATATTTATTTAAAAAATTTGAAGAAACTTTTAAGTGTTGAATAAACAAACTGAGAATTTTTATTATAATATGCAAAAAAAAAGTCATCTGTTGGGAGAAGTTTAAAAGCCTTGTTGGCAGTATCATTTTTTTTGTATTTATTTTGTTTGTTTCTTTATGGTTGATGCTGTTATTAATGTTTTTTTTTGGGTTGGTGTTGTTGGAATTTATGGTGTGGTATTGTTGATGGTGTTGGAACAAAGGATGTTGCTTCTTTGTTGTTGATGGTATTGGGTCAAATGATGTTGTTTCTTTGTTTTTGATGTTTTTTATTTGTTGTTTCTTCGTAGTTTATGCTGTTGTTGATGTTGCAATAGATGGAGCAAATGTTGAAACAAATCAAACCACTAGTAAGGCTGGTTTGATGTATTCCAACAGACTCCACATCTGTTGCAACAGACTCCATATTTGTTGCAATAGACTCCACATCTATTGCAATAGATGGATAATATTCTTTCTATTCTTCTCTTGTTTGACACCAATTTTTTTCTCTTCTTTGTAGATATAAGAAATTGAAAGTTGATCAACTTTTTCCCAAACCAACATAAGAGGCTACAGTAAAGTTGGGTTCGAAGAAATAAGCTGCTTAAAGATGGACCACTTCATATGTGGGAGATATGTATTATTGATAATGTTGTCGTGAAAACATACATAGAGTATACTAATTTTGTGAATGTTGTTTTACCATTTAGTCATTGATTATTCAAACAAGATATCTGCAACATTACAGTTAAATTTGATAGGTCCAAACTGATAAGGCTGAGGGACCATGAATATGATTCTGATACCCTAGTTAGATTTAATATCGATTGTTGCTCATGTTATGTGTCAAGCATTGTGAAGGGATCTAGTTTTGGTGGCATTATGAAGAGATTCAATAGCGATTGGACTAACTTTTAGGGTGAATTAGACTCTTAGAGGGCCTTCGTAGCCTCACATTGCTTCAACAAAGAACAAAAATCAATATAGTTATTACCTTAGCCTAAATTTATATGGTTGGGTTGCTCGGGGTGATGATTATATACCAAAGGGTATGGTAGGAGAATGCGTGGGAGGGTAAATAGAGGGTTGATGAAGACTATATCATCTGAGAGCTAATTAAAGAGGAAACATAGGGTTGAAAGGAACTTCTAGTGAATCTAACCGATGAAACTGACTTAGAACATGAGAAATCTAAATCAAGTGCAAATATAAATGTGTATCCAGTAATGAAAAATCCTTTTGTTGTTTATCTGAAAGAAAAATAGTGCAAATGGTCTCTTTGCTAGGGAGCTGCGACTAGGAAATATGGTCGGGATGATCACCTACATAGAAAATAGTAGAATACCAAGAAAGCAGCCTTGCATGCATTGGGGGTTGAAATGATGTACAGTAAGTAGAGAAAAATTACGCCATTAACAGCTGTAGTTAAAATAAGGAATCTTAGCGAAGGTGGCAATTTCTGAATTTTAAATTGCATTCCGTGCCTTCTTGTTTCTGGTTTTGATTAGGTCCACTGCTATTGATTTGGACTGATCGGAACCATAAACAAGATTGAAAAACATATTGAGTATCATTAATCCCTTAGCAATATATATATAATTGATTGTGTTTTCTAGCCTTAGCATACTTTCTACATATCTTGGAGAAGATTAGAGGCTTGTTGTAGTATGTGAATTTTGATAATCTTGCAAGCTTGCCTCCAACTTGATGATTCTATATTCAATCTTGTCATTGCTGTCTGCGAGGTCAATGTAGAGTTCTTGGTCTTTTATGAGCTCGTCAATGAGGAATACTTTTTTCAAAGTTGTGGCATTGTAAAAGGCCTTTAGAAGGCTTCCAAAACACTTTTTACAGCAGGCTTAAATGATACATGCAGGGTTTGCTATGTTTGTTTTAGGTAAAAATATGTTGATGCACACTCAAGCAGTGGTTCCAACAGTTGAACAACTCACTTTTATCGAACATTGTTCAATACAACTTGCTCAACAAACCTTCAAAGGATTTGATAGGTTAATTAGCCCGAAATTATGTAACGTTTGATCTTAACTAATTCCACCAAGCCTATAAAATGTTTCGTACCTCCAGGCTCATTACCCTATCAAAACTTTTCCCGAGTTAGTTCATAAATCAAATGAACTCAATCTCTTAGCTTTTCTGCTGATAACTCTTCTCCCATATAGAGGATAAGATATCCTCCATGCAAAAGTATACACCATTGCCAAAAATTCTTGCCACAATGAAAATCTTGAGAAGGAATGACTAGTAGTCTCTCAATATGACTTTTATGAGTAGTCATATTGAGAGATCACTAGTCATGCCTTCTTAAGACTTTTGCTGTGGCAAGAATTTCTAGCGACAATGTAAACTTATGCATGGCAGATATCTTTTTCTCTATATAGGAGAAGAGTCATCAGTAGAAATGATTAGAGATTGAGCTCATTTGATTTATGCACTAACTCGGGCAAAGGTTTTAATAGGGTAATAAGCCTGGAGTTACGTAATGTTTGATAGGCTTAGTAGAATCAGTTTAGATTAAATGTTATGTAATTCTAGGCTAATTGACCTATCACATCCTTTAAAGGTTCATTGAGCAAGCTGCATTGAACAACCCTCGATAAAAGTAAGTTGTTCAACTGTTGGGACTACTGCTTAAGTGTGCATCAACATATATTGACCTAAAACAACATAGCAAACCCTCCATGTATCATTTAAGCCTACTGAAGAAAGTTTTCTGGAAGCCTTCTGAAGTTTTTTTACAATGCTAAGACTTTAAATAAATTATTCCTCGTTGACTAGCTTACAAATGACCAGGAACTCTACACTGACCTCAACGAATACAACGACAAGATTGAATACAAAATCAGCAAGTTGGAGGCAAGCTCAAAACTTATCGAGATTCACATACTGCAGCAAGCCTCTGATATTCTCCAAGATATGTTGAAATCATGCTAAGGCTAGAAAACATAATCAATTATATACATATTTCTTAGGGATTAACAATACTCAATCTATCCTTTAATGTTGTTTGTGGTTCTGATAAGGTCAAATCAATAGCATTGGACCTAATTGAAACCACAAACAAGAAGGAATGAGATACAATTAAAATTTAGAAATTTTTGCCTTCGCTTAGATTCTTAATTTTAACTGAAGCTGTTATTGGCATAAGTTTTCTCGACTTACTGTACATCATTTCAACATTCGATGCTCGCAAGGCTGCTTTCTTGGTATTCTGCTATTTTCTATGTAGGTGATCATCCTGACCATGCTTCCTAGTCGCAACTCCCTACCAAAGTGTCCATCTGCATTATTTTTCTTTCAAAGAAACAACAGACGAATTTACATTACTGGATACATTCATATTTGCACTTGATTCAGATTTCTCATATTCTAATTCAGTTTCATAGGCCATATTCGCTAGAAGTTCCTTTCTACCGTATGTTTCCTCTTTAATTAGCTCTCAGATGATATAATCTTTTATCAACTCCCCTTTCCCTCGCAGGCATTTTCCTTCGACTCCTTCTGGCGTATAATTATCTTCTCGAACAACCCTTCCATATAAATTTAGGCTAGGGGAATTTCTCTTGATTTTTCATTCTTATTTGATGTAGTGCGAGGCTTTGAAGGCCTTCTTAGAGTCCAATACACACTTAAAGTTAAGTCCAATTGCTATTGGATCTCTATAATGACACCAAATATTGATCCCTTCTCAAAACTTGACGCGCATAAACATGAGCAACAATCATCAGTAATTCATAATAGGGTATCGCCACCATCTACATGGGCCCCAGCCTTATTAATTCGAACCTATCAAACTTAACTGTACAATGAAGGATATTATTTGAATGAGCAGTTCCTAATCAGTTAAAAATTGCATTCACAAAAATATTGTACTTTATGTGTGTTGTCTCGATGGCCTTATCAGTAATATTTAACTCCCACATATGAATATGGATCCATCCATCTGTACGCACCTTATTCTTCATAGCCCATCCATGGCTTAAACTGAATAAACAGATGACTAACAAGTTGCAACAGATGCCACATCTGTTTAAATTGTCAAATAATTATAGATATCTATTACGACAGAGGATCAATTTGTTGCAACATATGACATATCTGTTAGAAAAATCAAATAGATATATTCATTTGTTGCAACATATTGTCTATATGTTGTAAGTTATCTAACAGATGGAATATATTTTGAAACAAATTACCCATCTATTAGATTTATATTAAAGTAATTTTTTTTTCTTCTAAAATATAATAAAGATAATATGTTGTATTTAGATTTTTTTTTTTTAATTTACATAAGTTGAAAAGTCAGTAGTTTTATTTAAAAAGAGGCGAACAGTCGTGGATTTTTGACTAACCCATTTGAATTGAATCTTTTATGAATAGGTCCCACCTTTCTCGTTCATTCCACTCCACTTCTAGATATGGCTGATCCAGATTTTTACAAGGTGATTGTAATACCCCATACTTCTACCTAGCTTAAAAATCATCCCAGAAATATTAAATACTTGTTTAAAATATGATTCCACTTTTATATATGTGGTATTTTTAATATTTTCACTTTTTATCATGTGAAAAATTGGATAAGCTTTCCATCGATACCAAATTCGCCCAAATCCGACACCCGGGCAAAGAGTTAGAGCCATTTTAGTAAGACAGTGTGCCACCTGAGCCATCAACGCGTCGTGGAGCCAACTAAAATGGCAATCGTCAAAATCTAGTGAGCCTCCATGATTATTGCATGTTGCGCCAAGGCTCAAATTTAGAATTGTCAAATTCTAGTGACATGGCGAGATAGCGCCGCGTGGCGCCAGGGGTTCAAGTCGGGAAATTTTCTTAGAATTAAAATACGCGTCCAAGGGTTAAAAGGGTCAATTTCTCACCCCTATATATACCCAATTACATGTTATTTAGCCATATTTCACCAAAAATATATTGTTTCTCTCAAGTTTCTCTCAAGAACAAGCTAGGCTTTTTAATTGGGGGTTCAGATCCAAGACTCAAATTCAAGAATCTCTCCATCAATCTTCATAGAATCAAGAACTAAGGTATGAACGATGTTCATTCATGGACTTCTTTCATCCATGAAGACCAAGAATCAAGTTTTAAACCCTGTATTGTGAATATTTTGTTGTGGGTTGATTATGTTCATGTGATTATGATTGTATGATTCTTAAGTTGGAATCTTTATATGTTGTTCATGAACCTATGCTAGTATGTGGTCTAAAACATGTGAAATTAAGTTGAACTATAGAGTTTTGTTGTGTTAATTTGATGGTCATGCCTATGTGTAAGTCATGCATCCTAGGTGTTTGATAAAATGCTTAAGAGAATATAAATTATGCACTATAGCTTAAGACCCAAGTGATAAATGCATGCTTTACCCTATGACTAGGAATGACCCCCATGATATTGTGTGCATTATGAATGATTAATGGAATGTCCATGAGATTAGGTTGATGAAAGCATGACATGTTTATATGGAATTCCATTCATGTACAAGACTATGATAACCATGTGCTTTATGAAATCCCCAAATTAATGTGTTATGAATTGTTGATACTGGCCATGTGTTCAAGAAGTGTTATGTCCTATTAGTTTCACGCTATCGAGTCCTGGGGGTACTTGTACCCGATAATTTAGCTGTGTGCCTAGAGCCACTGTCATGTTTTCTCGATACTCTCAGTCAATCCATGATCCATAGAACTCATCAGCCAGTTATGTGACTCAGGAAAACTCAGTAATCTCAGTAGTCCAATAATTTTAGAGATCTTAGTATTCAATAATCTTAGGAACCTCAATATTCCCAGAAATCTCAGTAACTTTAATACTCTCCATCAGTCCTCAGATCTCAGTCATTCCGTTAGTCAACAGAATTCAGTGAACTCAGTTTAGCTCCACTAAACAATACCATTAGTATTAGTTCATTTCAGTTAATCAGTTTAGTGTCTATTCAGTTGGGAATAGGATTCAGCACCGAGTGAACCCAAGGATGGGGAATCACCTATTATTTAGTGGAGGGTGCGATCCTTAGAAGAAATCCTTGTCTTCCAGAACTACGTACCCAGCGTAGGTTGAGATACACACTATTCATTTAGGGATTTATACATCTCATTTAGGTTACCTACCAGGAGGGGTTGGCGGAAGAGCTCCCTGTCAGAGAGGGTATACTCACAACTTGTCTTTACTCGTGTCACGGTACTATACCCTTCTAACTGGGGTTACAGGTTGGACCCCACCAGTTCAATTTTAGGGCAGGTCGATTAGATGATTACCTCCCATAGTATTAATTTCAAATCCAGTCTCAGTAATAGAACTCCGTTCAGTTCTATAGATTTCATGACCATCAGATATAATTGCTCAGCTCAGTACAGAACTCAGTTAGTTCCATAAATATTAGGACTGTCAGATATAGTCACTCATGTTATCAATATTCAAACTCAGTACTCATGTTATCACAAACCCAGTTAATAGTATATTGATTATAAAAAACTTATATTATCAGTATTTAGTTTTTGGACTGTCAGATACAGTCAATCAGATCAGTTCTTCATAATCAGAACTGTTAGAAATAGTCTTTTCTTTATGTATAATATGACATCAGTTCCTCAGTACTCAATAGACTTAGTCATTCAGTATCCTAGTATTAGCACTCAGATATCAGTAAATCTATGTTATCAGAATTCATGAGTCAGCGTTGTCACGACCTCAGTTACAGTTACGTATTCATATATGTATTTTCACGTTCATATTATTTAGTCAATTAGTATTGTTCATACATATGAACCATTGTATTTAGACTACCTCACTTGCCAGTACATTCAACGTACTGACGCATTTGCGCTATGGTGTTTTATACCATAGGTTTAGAAGCACGAGCTCCCGAGCATCCTTATTAGATCAGACGTTTAGTAGTCGAACTAGCAGTGAGTCCTCATCATTCGAGGATAGCATGATTATTTTATTACTTTATTATTTCAGTAGTTTGAGAGTTAGGTGGGGAAATGTCCCATCAACTTCTCAGATTTCAGAGAGTTTCGAGGTTTTCAGACTATAGTGTTCTTAGACTACAGTATGTTTTAGATAGTTTATTTCATTTTTAGGTATTGTTGTACCCCATTACAAACATTGTTTTATATTCAGTATTAGTCTAGTTTTGAACCTTATGGTCTTACAGCTTATATTCTACATAATTATAGTATATTATTCAATGCTCAGTTATAGATATCAGTCATGGGTTAGCTTGTGGTCCTTTGGGGTCATGAGCACCGTGTAGCATTTTGGGTACCAGATTCGGGGTGTTACAAACTTGGTTTCAGAGCCTAAGGTTCAACAGTGTCCTAGGAAGTTTGAAAAGCCGCATCTAGTAGAGTCTTATACACGGGTGTGTTGTGCACCACACTTATTTATAGAAGGCTATGAGATATTTTAGGAATAGTTTTCCTTCTTTCAGCATTCATGTCGTGCCAGTGAGCATAAGCTTGAAATTTTCTCTGTCTAATCCTTTCTCCCTTTCATTTACAGAACATGCCTCCCAAAAATACTAACGAAAGAGGAACCAAAAATCAGTCAGCACCTCAGCCCGTCCAGCTAGATTCTCTGATGAGCATGTCTCTCATACAGAATTTAGGACTACATTTACTACTCTAGCCAGTTCAGTCGCAGCTCAAAATGAATGGCCAACAACTATTTCGGCCAATCCTGTGGCAAATTCTGCTGCAGCCAGGATTCGAGACTTTACCCGAATGAATCCTCCCTTATTCACCGGTTATAAGTTTGAAGAGGATCCAAAGGAGTTCCTAGACCAAGTTCATAAAGTCAAGGACATCATGGGAGTGAATTCCAACGATGTAATACCCCAGAAAATTTTTATTAAAATTTTGTGCGAAAACGTGTTGGGTTCTATCTTCTAGAATGAATTATAAATTTTTCCGTGCAGAATATCTTATATTATGACCCACCATTGAGTAAAGTATCAAATATCTTTTCAAAGATATGTGGATCATCCAAAACGGACACCCGAGCGATGAGTTATGAACATTCCGATCGAACTATGAATAGTAGTGAACAGTAAAACGTGCAGGAAAAAGTACTGAGGCCTGGTGTATTTTTGGTCCAACTTTAAATGATCATAAATACTTGTACATAATGATCTGGGTGATCTACTATATATCAACAGAAAGATGTGCGAGTCCTATTTCCAATGAAATTAGTTTCATCCAATTTGGATATCGGAGTAAAACGTTATGGTTGATCTACTTTAGACTAGCAAAACAGTCCACCAAAGGACAGATTTGAGAATTATTTGATTTTTAGGGGCATTTTGGTCATTCCCCCTCACCCAGAATCCGTCCAAACCCTATATTAAATCCTATTAGAAGAATTATATGTTATATTTCATCAAATTTCCTCAAAAAGAAAACCCTAAGCTCCTACATGCAACTTCAAAAACCTCCAAAGTTTACCATTAATTTTGTAAATTTATTCAAGATTCCAAGTTCCTAGTTCAAGAACTCCAAGAACCATCATTCAAAGGCACGATTAACATCTCAAAAATGAGTATCGATCTAAAGTTCATCATTCAAGGTATGTGGGGTTTTTCAACAAGAACTCTTTTTTGTTCTTGTGCCCAAAAGTAATTTTCTTTACAAAGGCATGATTTTTATTTGACTTTTATGAATTTGAAGCATGAACCCATATCTTATGATGATTATTATGAAATCTTGATGTTTATGATTTTGAAAGATGAATTTACATGTGTAGAGATATAAAGCATGAATCTTGAATGATATTTATCATGATTTTGATATTTAGGTCATGAATCCCCATTGAAAATTGTGTTTTTTTGAGAAAGTGTGTGTTATATGAGCGTTGATGTTGAATAGTTGAGATATTTTTAATGATTTGACCTTTTAGTCTTAATGGAGTTATTTTGAACTCGAGTGTGAAAGAAATCCACAACGTGGTTGATTTTGATAGATGGGAAGCATGATGGCTCCTGATGTATATTTATATATTACTAAAATTGTTTTGTTGTGGATTGTCTTTGAAATGATCTGAGATAAGTCCAGGTGAAATCTTTAGCATCGAGTGGGAGGTATAAAGCGACCTTACTTCCTTAGAACTACGTGCCCCCATAGGAGTGAGCCTGAGGCTGATTTATATAGTTATCACTAGTTTGTGTGGATTTGATATCGATAGTCCTACCTGCCAATGGCAAAGGCCCTTCTATAGTTGATATGACCAATCAAATCCATATAGAATTGGGTGTTACGATCAGTTATTGAAAGAATTATATGACTATAAGGATTGTCAAGGACTTGGTTTGGGGACACATGTGCACGGGTATGCATTCCTCGATGCCTACTGTTACATGCTTGAATCCACAAATCCCAAAAGTAAGACGACGTTGCATGTTGATGAAAATGGAAGGTTCAAGTACTTTTTTGTATCCTATGGTTCTTGGATTCTTGGTCTTCAATAGTTGAGAAAAGTCATAGTCGTCGATGGAACTTTCTTGAGTAGCAAGTCTAATGTAGTTTTGATAGTGATGGTGGCACAGGATGCCGAGAGTCACATCTTTCCCATCGCTTTTTATATAGTGGACAAGAAATGTGATGCCTCATATTAATATTTTTGAACAATTGCAAAGCTGTGTTGACAATACCGAAGAGTTGTGCATAATTTTGGATAGGCATCCAAGTCTCTGAAAGATGGGTTCTCCTATCATTACTTCAGATCACTTTGGTTGTTGCATGAGGAATCTTGGAGAAAATATCCAAAACAACTTTCACAATGAAAGGGTCATGACTTTTTTTATTGAGCAGCTAAAACATATAGTAGAGCTGAGTTTTTTGACCATTTCAGTAAAATAAGGGATATGCATCCCAAGGCAACACAACATATCGAACGTGTTAGTTTCGAGCGATAGAGACGAGCATTTTGTTTGGTAAATAGGTACATTCTTATGAATTTAATGTC
>NC_061119.1:202280917-202289552 GCF_002878395.1 Capsicum annuum | reverse complement strand
AATTGCATGATGTTAGTATTGCTTCGTCCTATCCCGAGTCGCCAATTGATCAATTTGAGTTGAAATGATTCAAATTTAGATATTATTTGAAATACCTAAATTAATTTAGCTAGAATTAGGTATGAGTTCATAGGATCAACTACAATTTTAATTGATTCATTGCAATTGCATGATATTTGTATTGCGTTCGTCCTGACCTGAGTCATCAATTGATCAATTTGAGTTAAAACGATTCAAATCAATCCATTATTTGAAATTGATTTAGCTATAATTAAGGATGATTTCATAGGGTCAACTACAATTTTAATTGAGTCGTTGCAATTACATAATGTTGGTATTGCATTCATCCTGACCTGAGTCATCCATTATTTGAGTTGAAATGATTCAAATTAAATTATTATTAAGTTAGTATTAAATTTATTAATATTCCAATTGAACTTAATACAATTTATTATGATTAAACAGTTTAAATTTATCGCTTTTAAAAAATTAATTAAGATCAATTCAGACCAAACTAACATTTTTAAAACTTGTCATTCTTTTCTAAAAATACAAATAAACCCATACAAATCACCCATTTGTAGAAAAAATGTTTCATCATTTCAAATCTCAAGTTCTCCCTCTTTCCTTTCTCTCTCAAAAATACAAACAAAAACTACTCAATATATTGCTCAATCCTTCACAACAGATCAATTTTCTTTCCATTTTTGATCATATAGTTGTTATTTTTCACTTCATTCTTACTTGTATCCATCATTTTCTCTCTCTTCATAGGTAACTGAGATTGAGAAGAGTTCTACATTTGTTATTTTTTCTAAAAATTAGGATTTTTTAGTTAATGATAAAAAAAAGAAGACTTTTAGTTGTATTATCTTTGAGAATGGGTTAACAATGTTGAGTTTTGATGCTAAAACGTAGGAAAAATCCAAAAAAAAATCCCAATTTTTGTTGCAGTATTCTATTAACTATTATGGTATTATTGGATGGTGTTTTTGGTGGTGTTGGTAGTCTTGGTGATGGTGTTAGTGGTGTTAGTATTAGTGGTGTTGGTGGTTGTATTGGTGGTGGTGGTGATGGTCTTGGTGGTGGTGTTAGTGTCATAGTGGTGTTGGTATTGGTGGTGTTAGTAGTGGTCTTGGTATTGTTGTTGTTAGTCTTGGTGTCGGTGTTGATGGTGGTCTTGGTGGAGGTGTTGGTGTTGGTGTTTGTATTAGTGTTGTTAGTGATGGTGGTGGTATTGGTGGTAGTCTTGGTGGTGGTGTTGGTATTGGTGGTGGTCTTGGTGATAGTATTAGTGATGGTCTTGGTGTTGGTGGTGGTGGTGGTGGTGTTGGTGGCATTGGTATTGGTGATATTGGTGGTCCATCTGTTGTAACAGGTAGAACATCTGTTGGAAGATATTAAAATAGGTCTTCAAACAGATTCCCCATCTGTTGCCATAAATGTTTCAGCTATTGGCATAAAACAAACCAGTAGCAAGACTGTTTTTGATCTCATCCAATAGTTTGTTCATCTATTGCAGCATGTTATGCATCTTTTATAACAGATGGTTCATCTGTTCAAACTGATGGGTTATCTATTGAAATATTTTTTTAATGTGACGTATAAAAAGTTATTGAATTTTATCTTACCTCTTTTAAAATTATGCAGGCATCAATTGTAATGTATTTTTTATTTTTGTCTTACTTATAGGTAAAAGATGTCTCCCAAAAGAAAAGAAATTGAAAGTGGATCGACTTCTGACCACCTATCCAAAAAAGCTAGAGTATAGATGGATTCAGAGGAACTTCCTAAAAAATCTCAATCAGGAAAAAGTAAAGTTGAGAAAAGTTATAAAAATGATGTTTAGAGGGGTAGAGAAGGGTATGTAGAGGCTGGCGAGGAAAATAAAAGTGAGGAGGAAGAAGAAGAAGATAAACAAGAGGCAGAGGAAGTAGAAAGTGACAAAATGATGATGATCAACGTGATGATAATGCATCACCAATGGGGCATGAATTAAGATCAAAATCCCAGCATGATCCTATCAAAACTATTAGTATTGACATATTTCAAGTTGAGATATCGATAGATTAACTGGTGATTTTGTAGTTAAATCTCAGCTGAGGAAACCTTTTGAGAAATTTAGGAATCCTATGAAGAAGGAAAAGCTAGAGGAATTTTTTAAGAAGAGCCTCTTTGGACACTTTCTTAATCTGCCTGAGGACAACAATGTCCATTTTTAAATAAGCATGGTATATGGTCTTCTCAAGCGCAGGATCAAGTATGTGGGGGATGATAAAGATTTAAATGGGGGGAGGGGGTGGATGAAATCTGGATCAACTACTGTGGCATGTTGGTTTGTTTTGGCCTGAAAGAGTTTGCCATAGTGACAAGGTTGAGATACGACCGTCTAAAAGAACCTCTCATCAAGGAAATACACAGTAAAAAGTCCAAGGCAAGAAGGACAACCAAACCACCACCATCAAATAAAGGCAAGGCATTTTCGAAGCGACCACTCACCAAAACCAACAAACACAAGGAAAAAATAAATAGGTTGTTGGACATTGTTGGATGTGGCTACAAAGACATGATATTGTTAGAAGATCTCAAGGGCAAAGCCACAACAAAGAAGTACAAGAAGCAATTGTGCTTAGTTTGGTTTGCCCATTTCATTATATTGGCAAGGGATGTCTACAAAGTCATAGAAGATGATTCGTTGAAGCATACTGAGGATTTAGAGAAATTCAACAATTATCCCTGGGGATATGACAACTACAAGTTGATTGTCAAATATCTATTAACAAAGCTATCCCCAAAGATGATCTCCTTATGTGGCTTTCCTTGAGATTTCATGGTAAATTTGATCACTATTTGTTTACGACTGAATTAGTTTATAATTATATTAAGTAATTATGATGATTTTTTTTGGTTTACTTCCTATTTACATTTCTTAGGCTTAGGCATTTGAAGTCATTCCTTCCCAAATAAAGCAGGTCAAGGATTACCCCGATGAGGTTTCTCATCCAAGGTTCCTTAGGTGGTTGGCTGCAAAAAGCAATACAAGAATTAAGGAGGTTGATCTCTTTAAACCTTCAGATAATGCAACAATTCTTCTTTCAAGTAAAATAATTTGACTCAAAGAAAGATATTAAAACAGATAATTCGTATGTTGCAATAGATGGATGATCTATTATAATTTATCTTAACAGATTACCTGTCTGATGCAATAGATTGGTAATCTATTGAGACAGATGAGTGATTTTTTACGTTGCTTTGATTCTCTGAACATGACTTAACAAATTACCCATTTACTGCAACTTATGCAACAGATGGTTAATCTATTACCACATATGAATCATTTTTTGTAACATAAAGATCATCTGTTGCATAAGTTGTCTGTATTAACATATTATCCAAATAACTGCAAATTATTATTTTATTTAAAAGTATCTATTCTTTTTTAGGTTGTGCATTCATGGATCGTACCTACTGAGCAAGAGTTAGAGTTGACTTCTTTTATTACTTTAGGTCTTGTTGATACAATAGAAAACCCAATGGTGGAGTTAATAAAGAAGGAATTGGATGGACCGACAACCATAAGAAGAGCTGTTAGGCAAGATCAACCTAATATTAAGGATCTTCATGACCAACTGGCTGCAATAGATTTGGGTGATGCTTTTGGGGTGTTTTTGATGTTGGTGGCAGCCATGCTGATGCTCATTCCAGTCATGATGATGAGCATGTTGATGCTCAAGAAAAAAAATATGTTTGAAATCACCCCTTACATTGGTCTATCTCACCCTTACAATGGTCCCTCTTACCCCTCTTCACCCTCATGTTCTCATTGCAAATGAAAAAACTGCATAGACAGATAGGATAAAATCTTTGAGAAAATAGGTGCTCTCTCTAATGCTGTCCATGAATTGAAATCCAAGAGGGGTGTCATACCATCCAAGAAGGTGAGTGAGCCATACACTCCTACAATGGAGGTTAGGAAGAAGAAAAAAGTAATTAGACATATACTCTCAGTTATGAAACTAAAAAAATTGCAACTCCTCCTCCTCAAAAATTTGTTGAATTTCAGGGAGCATTGAAGAAGGTGGACATACACGCGGAACTTGATGCCAAATAGAAGGTTGTTCTGAGAAAGACCATAAATTCCAAACAATGTGCAAAAACCTTCACCATGAATACCTTTGCCCCCAATACTTCAAGAAGATGACAATTATGGACGTGTGGTATGTGGTCACGGTAATTTTACTTTTCCTAACCCAACCTTCTAATCTACTACATGAATAAGAATCTACACAACAGAAGTGTCATCTGTTGCAACCTCTGGGTATTCTGGTGCAACTGGTGGTGGTTCTGTTGCAACAGATTATCTATCTATTGCATATAGATAGGCAATCTATTAACAGATTCAAAGAACTCTATGCAATAAATGGACCATCCATTGCATTTTTTCACTTTGTTTTTCTTTTTTAAAATTACTAATCTATTTAAAAATTCTCTTCTTATATCACAATATGTTGATGAAATTCTCTGCCTCATGAGGGGTAGGCAATTAATGTACCCGAATTTTTATGATGCTAGTGATAGGATAATGGACCTCAACTTCTACAATAATTTTAAGGATAGGTACAATGAGCTCATTGAGATAACGTCAAATCTCGGTGGTTCGGGGTTTAATTCATTAGTTTCTAGGTTCATATGGGATGACAATATGATTAATTATGTTAGAAGGAAGAGGACATATCCATATGGTAAGGACTGGATCAAGGCAAAGAGAATTCTCGCAATCATGAATATGAAGGTAAAACATTTCCTCGCTCTTGAGATACTACTCGAGGAGGGAAAAATGAAGGTTTATGACTACAACTTACTTGTCATTGACGAGGCCAATTTTTTACCAAGATACAACCACTGTTGGACCTGTTCCCCAACTTGTTGAGGTAGAGTAAACCGATGAATCATTTGCCAGCAAAAGTCTTGACTGAAACATGAAATTTTGAAGGTCGAAACAAGGGCAAGGACCTTCCAAAAAATGAAACTAGGGCGGCGTCCAGGCATACGTGCTTGCACACATCGAATGTTTGCTAATTGGCATAGAAATGAACAACCCAACGACCTTTCTGTGTGACAGTACGGTGACAAACATGCAAGAGTTTTAGGCTTATAGGGTACTAACTAAATGCTTGGAGCCCATGTATAAAAAAGAAGAAGATGTAGAAACATAAGCACCATGAAAATTTTTATTTAAAGTCACTTCACTTTACATGTTGTGACAATTTTTTTTATATTTGATGAAAATTGAATTTTTTATAATGCAACGATTGTCTATCTGTTGTAACAGATAGTCTATCTATTTTGACAGATAGTTTATCTGTTGCAATATGTTAGTCATCTGTTGCATTATGCAGATGTTTATGTCTAAGTCTATTTGTTGAAACGAATTGGTCATCTATTGTAACAAAACAAAACAGTAGGAAGACTTGTTTGATAATTTTCAACAGATGACCAACATGTTGCAACATATGTCTAAATCTATTTGATAATTTCCAAAATATATGTCGTCTGTTGCAACAGATATATTATCTATTGCAATATTTGAATATAGTATTTCATTTCAATTAATAAGTTCAAATCTATGGATAAAATATAATTCATAGATGAAATAAAATAAATCGAAGCCTTCAGAAATTATATGAAATAAATCAACAAATAAATTAAATGTAAAAAAACTTGTTATGGGTACTGATGATCCAATCAACAAATAAATCAACAATTTAAGTTTTGATGCCAAAAACTCGTTATTACTTTGACAGACTCAAGCTATAAGGATCTACTCAATATGAACAAGTTGTTCTTCATCCGGTGCTATAAAAATTGGCTTTGATCATCGTGTATATTTAATGTCGCTTGCGTACAGTTTCTGCGCTTTTACTTCTCCACATTTCCATAAAAGAGTAGCATATTTTTTACTGAGTAATCTAGTATCAAGTCCATCATTCGGTACTTATAATCCATCGCTCAAATACTCAGCGTAAGCGACAACAAAAAGATCGCAATCCCCGTGTTTGTAAAAATCAAATAATTCACATCTTAGAATTAATGTAAGCGTTGTGAAATTTACGATATGAAAATAAATCACGATACTTGAATGATACTTACAGGCTACCAATGGTTTGTTGAGAAATTCCTTCAACATATTCTACATCAAATGGATTACACATTTTATTCCGGTATGCTTCAATCGTCAACCAATTAGTACAAACCTTTTGGTACAAAAAGTCACTTATATCAAGGTAAGTAGTGGCCAACTTTTGTATCTCAGATGATGGCCCAGAACTTCTCCTTCTCGACATCGAGTCATAAACTCGGATGTGCCTCTCTCTTAGGACGAATACAGCCAATGACCAATGGAATTCATCACCATAATTAATTGAGATGTACACTTCATCGACCAAATGCCAAGGTAAGCCAGTTGTAATGCTAAAACCTTTGATGATGTTGATTAACCATTCCTCATTTTGGAAAACTTTTGGCTGTTGTTAACAATACCTATCATAGGCTTATTGATGTAAACTTTGTACAAATAATTGCCTATCATGTATCTATATTATTCTTGAGTTTGCAACTTGGCCTTCTTTTATAGGTAGTAAAGAGTGACATCGATGTGCAACACCTATTATCAAACATTTCAGATTATTTGACAATAAAATTAATACATAGATATAATTAAATAAAGTATTAATAGTAAGATGTATGGCATTTAAACCTCATCATTCCAAAAAGTTTGGAGTTGTGACATCAAATAGAACTAATTCTTCATTTTGGGATGTCCAATAATAAAGTTGAACATATCAAAATAAAGACCCGATTTGTTCACTTTGTAGTGTTTGTCATTTTATTTTCTGCATGATTATATGTGTTAATTTCATATTTTTACAAAAAAATTGTATAAATTAATATATTTAAAAATAATTTATGTACCTGTCGGTATCATGCCTTACCATCCCATCGGCAATCCATTCAGAATAGTCGTTGATCAACGTTGTTATTATTTAGAGCCTCATCCGAGATGTTGAACCCTTTACATGGGTAATTCTTCCGTTCTCATGGACTGACAGACTTTACCTTTTCTTCATCTTTGGAAGCAGTTGATGGATTATCAACTATGATATTATGATATTCAGCAGTAGCTTCGACTGTGACATCCAACTGGAAATCCAAAATTGTCAATGCTAATCATAGAGATATAAAAAAATGGAAAAGTATAACTCATCTATTTTTACAAATCAAACAAGTTTTTCTCCTATTTTTAATTATCCCAAACAAATTATCTATCTATTGCAATAGATGGATCATTTGTTGGGACACATTAAAATAGGAGGAACAAATGTATGATAATTTACGACAGATGACCCATCTGTTGGAAAATATGACTCATCTGTTTGGAAAAACTAAAATAGTAGGAAGCCTTGATTTAATTTATCCCAACAGATGACCCATCTGTTGCAGCAGATTGGTCATCTATTGGTACAAATCAAAATAGAATGAAGACCCATTTGTTTACTAAAACAAATGAGATATATGTTGCAACAGATAATGCATCCAATGTAATAGGTTAGTCAACTGTTGCAATAGATGTATATATCTATTTGATAATTTTCAACTGATGTATCATCTATTGAAGCAGATATGTATCTATTTTTTTGTTGAAATAGATGATATATTCACCTTCTTCAGCTTATGCTGCTCTCCTGTGGCCCTTGGACATTGATCAAAGGTGCAAGACAAAGATAGAGGAGTTGCAATTTTGCATTTTTTAATGCTTGATGATGCCTTGGAAATTTTGTTCTTTCTTCTTTTAGACGTCTTAATCTCTAGTGGGGTGTATGGATATGAAATCCTCTTTGATGAAATCACACCCCTCTTAGATATCAATTCTTTTACAGAAGAAGTTAATGCATTAATAACATTAATCACTCTATCATGTTTCATCTTGCAGTCTTGACATTTTCATGCAGAACATTCACTAGGAGGGGCAAAATCTATATAACCAGTATAATAATAATCATAATAGTTTGTTGTTTTAAAAACTATAAGAGGAGCACCATTAGCCTATAATACCCCAAATTATAATTAGTAATTGAAGAAAAATATTTTATAAGAGATAATGGGCTAGAGCCCTTATTAATAAGGAAAAGAAAAAAGAATGACAAAGAGAAAGGGCATGGCCCATCTCCCTTTTTTAATTGGAATGGGAGTATAGTATATTATAAGGGCTTTTGCCCATTACCTTCTAACCAAAAGATAGAAAGAGTTGTACTGCTGCCTAAGGGCGTATAAAGCAGAACAAAAAAGGGAAACGAACAAGTGTTCGTCTAGTGGAAAACAAAACAAAACAAAAAATGAAGGTGATCGAAAAATTCTTTTGAGGTTTAAGGGAAATCCTTTTCTACATCTTTATTGTGATTTCTAGTCTAGGTAATTTATTTTGGGTGGTAAAACTTAATTATCAAAGATGAGATTAAGCATTGTAAGGTATGATTTTGGGCATAAAGTTTGAGAAATTGAAGGTTATCATGAAACCTTGAAGGTTGGGTAGTCTAATTTTACCATTAATTAGCCTAAAATAAGAGATTTAACATGA
>NC_061119.1:202267266-202277917 GCF_002878395.1 Capsicum annuum | reverse complement strand
TGTAAATTCATCTTTCAAAATCATAAATATCAAGATTTCATAATAATGATCATAAGATATGGGTTCATGCTTCAAATTCGTAACGGTCAAATAAAAATCATGCCTTTGTAAATAAAATTACTTTTGGGCACAAGAACGAAAGAGAGTTCTTGTTGAAAAAACCCACATACCTTGGATCATGAACTTTATATCGATACTCATTTTTGAGATGTTAATCGTGCCTTTGAATGATGGTTCTTAGAGTTCTTGAACTAGAAGCTTGGAATTTTGAATAAATTTGCAGAATTAATGGTGAACTTTGGAGGTTCTTGAAGTTGGATGTAGGAGCTTAGGGTTTTCTTTTTGAGGGAATTTGATGAAATATAACATATAATGCTTCTAATAGGCTTTAATATAGGGTTTGTACGGATTTTGGGTGAGGGAGAATGTCCAAAATGCCCCTAAAAATCAAATAATTCTCGAATATGTCCTTTGGTGGACTATTTTGATAGTCTGAAGTAGATCAATCATAACGTTTTACTCCGATATCCAAATTGGATGAAACCAATTTTGATTAGAAAGAGGAATCTCATATATTTCTATTGATATATAGTATCTCACCCAGATCATTGTGTACGAGGAGTTATGATCGTTTGAAATTGACCCAAAAATTCATTTTTGATAGGCTGAAGTAGATCGACCATAACTTTTTGCTCCGATACACAAATTGGATGAAACTAATTTCATTGGAAATAGGACTTGTAGAGCTTTCCATTGATATATAGTAGATCACCCAGATCATTATGTACAAGGAGTTATGATCATTTAAAGTTGGAGCAAAAATACGCCAGGCCTCAGTACTTTTTCCTGCATGTTTTACTGTTCACTATTATTCACGGTTCGATCGGAATGTTCATAACTCGTCGCTCGGTTGTCCATTTTGGATGATCCACATATCGTTGGAAATATTATTTGATACTCTACGCAATGGTGGGTCATAATCTAAGACATTCCGCATGAAAAATTTATAATTTATTCTAGAAGATAGACCCAACACGTTTACACACAAAATTTCAACGAAAAATTTCCTGGGATATTACAATAGAGATATAATGATAAAGAGTTAGGATAACACAATTTTAAATTCAAATACAAATTAAGTAATTTTAAATTCAAATTTAAATTAATTAATGATAAGCACTAAGAGTTGAGATGACACTAAAACTCTAAAATCATAGAGGTTGTTATAATTATCACGTTAAATTAAAAATTCTCATCCAACTTTATTTTTTGTTTTGTTGCAAGTTAGTAGGGCTTTTGTGTTATATGTGAAAAAGAGTTTTGAAATTAGGTGCCGGTGACTCTAGTTTTAAAAATTGAGTGAAGGTGACAATTACTTTATTAGTGATTAAGAAAGTTAAGAAAGTTTGAGAATAGCCCATAAGTTTTTTAATTTATACTTTGATCTAAGTAACACCAAATATAACTAGAAATGGAGGGAAAAAAATGCTTTCTCTCTGTTTTCATTTATTGCTGTTTAGTCGCTCTTCACGATTTTTGCTGTTTATTGTTGCTGCTACTTTATTTACCATCTTGTGCTTCATTATCATCCTCATCTTTTTCTTGTTGACCATTGTTCTTGTTGTTACTGCTACTGCTGCTGCTTGACCAATTTTTTAGGTTAAATTTAGTTTCGTACATCACTTTGGCATTACTTCATAGGCGACATTGGTAAGTAAAATTATAATTTTAGTTGAATTTCTCATCTGGGTACACTTCTATTGTTGTTTTTAAAATAATGGATAGAATTCGAATATAAACCGAATAAAGGATTTATTTGTTTCAACAGATGACTCTTCTATTGCGACAAATGGGTCATCTGTTGCAATAGAAGATTCATATATGGGATTCCTGTTTATGGTTCTATAGTGTTGTAATATAAATTGAACATATGATTTATATGTTGCAACAACGAGTTATCTGTTACAATAAAGGAGCCACTTATTGACAAAAATTACTCACCTTTTACAATAAAACCTGAAGTTGATTCTAATATATGACTCACCTATTGGTATTCATGCTGTAGAATAGAGAACTTAAAGCTGATTCCAATAGATGCGTCATCTGTTGCAATAGATGAGCAATCTGTTGCAACAGGTTAGTGATCTTTTGCAATAGGTGACTCGTCTGTTGGGATCAGCTTCAAAGGTTCTGTAGTACATCCCAACAGGTTCTATAGTACCGTAATATGAACTACCAACAGGTGAGTCATCCGCTGAACATATTACTCACCTATTGCAACATATTATTCACTGCTGCAATAGATTACTCATCTATTGGGGTGCATGTTATAGTACTATACAATCACTATTAATTTTATTATCATGTGATTATTTACTTTTTTAACAAATGTCTTTATTTTGGTACCTATAATGGAGAGATCAATAATAATAGGGTGGATTGTCATGCTGAATGGATCAAAAAGAGCAATAAATATGTTTGGTAATGGAAGGAGGGTGAAATGCTAGAGATGATAGCTATGACAGTCCAAAGTGATATTTTGTATGATGATTTTGTGAACTTAATCATCAACTATTGTGGACTGAATTATCAACCAGAAGAACTCATCATCAGTTACATACACAACTCCTTTGAAAATTAGAGGGCACTACCTTTCAAGATAATCGATCAGGTTCGGTTGCATGTTATCTGAGTGATTCAGCTAGGCCAGTGTTAAGGGTGTAGGTGGTTGAAAAACTGAGAGAATAAGAACCAGAATTTAGAATAAGAGAAACTAGATATGCTTGATGATAAATTGGATGATCTAGACATGAATATTCTAGATGATGATCAAACACGTACACCCATTATTGCGAGCAATACGGTGGGCAGTTTTTCTCAATCAACACAAGATGGAAACCGTTAAGATAACAAGATTGGTTTTTACAAGGTAATGTAATTCAAGGATAAGATAGAACTATCTACTTCTTTGTTTACTGCTTTCTTGAAAAAAAATTTAGACTAAAGAAGGTGATTAATTCGAGCAAAGTCTTTTATTTTAGATGTACTAATCCGGAATGCAACTGGTGGTCAAGGGCTATGAAATACTTAAGTTCTGATAGATTCATCATTAATGTTTATTGAAGGTATAACACATGTGGTTCATATCATATCACAAGCCAAGATCCTTACGCCATAACAAAGGTCCTCGGTAGTTATTTCCAAAATAGATTCACCAATGGCAAAGGCCCTTCTACAGCAGATATGGCCAATCAAATCCATCTAGAATTGGGTGTTATGATTAGTTATTGAAAGAATTATACGACTATAAGGATTGTCAAGGACTTGGTTAGGGGACACATGTGCACGGGTATGCATTCCTCGATGCCTACTGTTACATGCTTGAATCCACAAATCCCAAAAGTAAGACGACGTTGCATGTTGATGAAAATGGAAGGTTCAAGTACTTTTTTGTATCCTATGGTGCTTGGATTCTTGGTCTTCAATAGTTGAGAAAAGTCATAGTCGACGATGGAACTTTCTTGAGTAGCAAGTCTAATGTAGTTTTGATAGTGACGGTGGCACAGGATTCCGAGAGTCACATCTTTCCCATCGCTTTTTATATAGTGGACAAGAAATGTGATGCCTCATATTCATATTTTTGAACAATTGCAAAGCTGTGTTGACAATACCGAAGAGTTGTGCATAATTTCGGATAGGCATCCAAGTCTCTGAAAGATGGGTTCTCCTATCATCACTTCAGATCACTTTGGTTGTTGCATGAGGCATCTTGGAGAAAATATCCAAAACAACTTTCACAATGAAAGGGTCGTGACTTTTTTTATTGAGCAGCTAAAACATATAGTAGAGCTGAGTTTTTTGACCATTTCAGTAAAATAAGGGATATGCATCCCAAGGCAACACAACATATCAAACGTGTTAGTTTCGAGCGATAGAGCCGAGCATTTTGTTTGGTAAATAGGTACATTCTTATGAATTTAATGTCTTGTTTGAGTTACAACCCTGTAATACTTATTGTATGATGTCGTACAAAGTGATTTTTTTGTATAGATATAATATTATGACATCAAACATAGTTGAATCATTGAATTCAATATTTGGCATCGAAAGAGAATTTCCAATTCTGACGATGTTTAAGGAAATAAACAAGAGGTATGCCAAAGTATTTAACGAAAGGCGTATGCAGCTCATAGACACTAAGAAAAAAATTTATTCTAGAAGCAAAAAAATAAATCAACAAACATCAATTTGGGGAATAGGTTATTTGCTCATCAAATAGAAAATTACAAGTTCAGTATTGATGGTAATAGTGATGTTGCGACGGTCGATCTTCAAACAAGATCTTGTACATATTGTGTTTTTGACTTGGACAAAATACCCTATCCACATGCTATGGCAGCACTTCTAACCTAATACGGTGCACAATATGGAACTCAAACTTATGAGTACTCGTCTAAATATTATTCGATGGAAAGATATGTAATGGCATATAGTGAGAATATTAATCTGGTGCCTCCTAAAGAATCTTGGCTCGTTTCTGTAGAGATTTTAGAGAGATTAATACCTCTTCCATAAATTGACCCAAGCACTACTAAATTGGGAAAAAGGCCATATAAGAGGAGGCGTGGAGTCGGAGAATCATTTTCATTAATAAGAAACAAGTGCTTTGTTTGCAAGAAAGATGGCCATAAAAGAACTATATTCCCCCGATCGTAATTCACCATGATAGTTGTAATAGTAAAACTTATGTTGTTCTTTGTTATGGACTTTGATATTTTTAACTCGTTATTGTGAATATAAATATTAATATTTATTCTATAAAATATCTTTTTATTAACTAGTGCATCAATAAAAAGAGGTAAAAAAAGAACTAAATACAACCGAGTATAAAAATATTTTCAGCAGATCCCATCTACTGCAACAGATGGACATTTGGTGGAAGAACATAATACAGTTCATCAAACTGGAATGTTTTCCTCCAACAGATGACCAATCTGTTCTAACAGGTGGGCAATCTATTGGAACCTCACAATACAGTTCTTCCACTGGTTTGTGTTGTTCCAACAGATGAACAATTTATTTCAACAGATGATCCATCTATTGAAAGATCTCAAAACTCTTGCTATTGCTACTAGATTCAAAATTGCGCGAAACACTCAATCCCTACCTCCAACCGTCGACATATTGAGAATAAGAAATAGACAGAATGAAAGTTAAATAAGAATTAAAAAGTCAAAGTTGACCAAATATAATTTTTTTCATTAAACAAGAAAAAAATACATTAGGTAGGTAGATCTAATATGAATAAAGATGCATACGCTAAAGGAAAAAATATAACCTAATTATTATTGTCATTATTATTATTATTATTATTATTATTATTATTATTATTATTTTTCAGTCGGCCAATCGTCAACCAACAACAGCAGGGCATTCCCCAGCCTGTTAATCTCTCAGAACATCCTTGCTCTCACGGCGCTCAACTCCCACTATAGGTCATTAACCTGCCTATGAAGTTCTCGCACGGTGTCGCACAGAATAACAATGTCCCAAATAGGATTAGTCATATTTAAAACACGCATGAATTGACAAAAAACGTAAACACAAAAGTAAAAAAAAGAGTCCGAATGTAATACAACATATACTACCAACTGGGTAGATCTAAACAAAAAGAAAAAAAAACTTACCTGAGTCAGGGAAAAGGAATCTGGTCTTTGAAGAGAAAGTGGTTGAAGATGTAATATAAAAGATAAGATGCAATAAATAAATAAATTTTAGTAGAATGAATGAGTAAGGAGGGAAGACAAGACGCAATAAATAAAAAAATTATAGTAGAATGAACGAGTAAGGATGAACCTATTTATAGAAGATTGAGTTTGAATGTGTTAGGCAAAAAGATGCGACTGTTCACCTCCATTTTATTAATTACATTCAAACTGGTGACTTTTTGATTATTGTGAAAAGTTATGACTTAATTAAATTAAGTTTTTGAATTTTTGATTATTGTGATAAATCATGACTTTTCAACTTCGTAATATTAATTAGTTCTTACAATTAAATAACTATTTTTCTCAATAAAATAATCGAAGACCTAACCTTTTCAATAATTGTTTTTATTGAGTAGTGGCAACAGATGGTCCATCTGTTGCATCAGATAACCCATCTGTGGCAACAGATTTACCATCTATTGCCACAAATAGTCCATCTGTGCAACAAATTTGCCATCTATTGCAACAAATGGGTTGTCTATTCCGACAGATGTCTACATCTAATGCAACAGATGGACCATAGGTTGGGGGACCATCTTTTTTAATAATCTCTATATACCTTAATTAATTCAAACTGGTGATGTTTTGATTATTTTAATTAAAAAATAATTCTAAAAACAAAAAAGGTGAAAAGTCACGACTTTTCGTGTATTTAATGTTAACACCGATTATTGAAATTAAATAACCATTTTTTTATAATTTTAAAATATTTTTATCATTAATTTTCTTATTATTTATTTACGAACCATTTTTCTTTATTAAATAATTAAAAAGTCATGACTTTTTATCCTTTCAGCAACCCTTTTTTTTATTAATACCTTTAGTCAATTTTTCCAATATATTTGTCATCTGTTCGAAGAACACAAACTAGTGGCAAGAACTGTATAGTATTCTTCCAGAAGATCTGTTGCAACTGATGTGCCATATATTTTTTGTAGTCTGTAGTATTTAGTTCCTGTTTGGTTACCTATTTTTAGTGATTCATAAGTTATTAAAAACATATTTTATCAAACAACAACACAAGTTACGATTACAATGATCATGGTTCATTACATACTTAGCACTTCCTTTTTCTTGACGGGCATGTAGTACTTTGACATTCAAGATGGTTACCCTTTGAGCCTCTATAGTTCTTCACACCACTTCATGATGGGAACTGAAGATTAAACATTATTTGATATTGATGGGGTAGGAAGAATAAGGTGTATGCAAATAGATAGATCCATTTTCATGTGTGGGAGTTATGTATTACTGATCAGGTTATTGTGACAACACACATAAAGTACAATGATTTTGTGAATGCAATCTTTTATCGATTACGCATTGATCCTTCAAACAAGATGCTGCATTTTATAGTTAAGTTTGATAGGTACGAACTGATAAAATCGAAGGGTTCCAAAAAGATGGTATCGATATCCTGTTACAATTTAATGATAATTTTGCTCATGTTTATGCATAAAGTTCTGAGAAAAGAATAATATTTGATAGCAATATAGAGATATAATAGTGATTGGACCAATTTTAATGGTGCAATGGATTTTGAGAAGGCCTTCAAAGTCTCCCACTACAACAAATAATCATGGAAAACCAATAGAAATTCCCTTAATCCAAATTTACATGGATGGGTTGCTCGGGGAGACTATTATACAGTGGAAGGCCTTGGAGAATACCTATGTAGGAAATGGGAGGTGGAGAAGACCATATATCATCTCAAACCTTGTATAAGAGAAAACACATGGTAGCAAGCAAGGAACTTCTAGCCAATCTAGCTAATGAAATTGACATGAAAAATGAAAAAACTGAATGAGCTGAAAAACTGAAAATGTATCCAAAAATTAAAATCCATCAATAGTTGTTGAAAAGAAAAATAGTAAAGTAGACTGGAGTTGGACACTTTGCTAGGGAACTGCGACTAGCAAGCGTGGCCTCAATGATGACCCACAAAACGTAGGATCGAAACTATAAGGAAATAGCTTAGAGAGCACAGGGGATTGGTAAGATGATCAGTTAGGAACGAAACTTAAACCAACAACTCCTAACGTAAAAATAAGAAAAGCCAAGGCGTCAATTTATAAAGTGTAACTCGTATCCCATGCCTTCTGTTTGTTGTTCTAATTATGTCAATAACACTAGAAATAAAAAGGTTTGAAGTTGGGTAGAAATCCCATGTCTTTTTGTTTCCACTGCCTTTGACCTGACCAGAACCACAAGAAGAAGGGCTGGGATGCAAGTTTAACTTCATAAATTGCCACCTTGGCTTGATCCCTTATTTTTAATTTAGGAGTTGTTGGTTTAAGTTACGTTACTAACAGACCATCTTACCACCCCTCGATGCTCACAAAGTTGGATTCTTAGAGTTGTGATCCTACGCTTTGTGGGTCATCATTCAGGCCACGTTAGCTAATCCCAGTTCCTTAGCAAAGTGCAAAGCTCCAGTCCACTTCATCATTTTTCTTTTCAAAATCGACTAGTGGATTTTCATTTTTAGATACACTTTTATTTTTTCATTTTTCATGTTAATTTCATCTGTTAGATTCACTATATGTTTCTTTCTACCTTGTGTTTCTTCTTTAATAAGGTCTGAGTTGATATATGATTTTCAGTACCTCCCCTCTCCCTCGTAGATATTCTCCCCAGAACTTTTTGCTGTGTAATCGTTAACCCGCGCAACACATCCATATAAATGTAGACCAGGGCAATAAATATATTTATTCCCATTCCTATTTTTAGCAGTGCAAGGCTTCAGAGGCATTTCAAAAGTTCATTGAACCCTTAAAATTAGACCAATCACTATTGAATCTCTAAACTTCCACCAACAACTTGATTCCTACTCTAAACTTGACACATAAACATTAGCAAAACCATCATTAAACCGTAATAAGGTTATCAACACCACCTACTTGTTCCCTCAACCTTATCAGTTTGAACCTATCAATCTTATCTGTAAAATGCAATATCTTGTTTGAATGATTAGTTCCTAATCAGTAAAAAACTTCATTAACAAAATTAGTGTACTCTATATGCATTTTCATGACAACATGATTAGTAATACATACCTCCCACATATGAAGTGGTTCCATTTGCAAGCATCTTATTTCTCTGAACCCATCTTTACTCTAGCCTTTTATATTGGTCGAGCAAAAGTTAATCCACTTTCATTTTTTTTCTTTTAGGAGACATCTTTTATCTACAAATAGGATAAAAACAAAAATAATATTACAATTGATGAAAGGACAGTTAATAAGGGGTAACACAAAATTTAATAAATACAATAGATGACCCATCTGTGGTAACAAAATCAATATTTGTTCAATAGATGACCCATTTATTGCAACAGAATCAATATCTGTTCAACAGATAACCCATCTATTGCAATAGGTGATGACCTATCTGTTGCATCAGGTGATCAACATATTACAATAAATGGGTCATCTATTATAAGAAATCAAACCATCCTTGCTACTGGTTTGATTTCTACAAACAGGTGCTCCATTTATTGAAACCAATAGGTTATCTATTGGAATAGTTGTTTCGATTAAGTCTAAGAGCTGATTCATCAGTTACAATAAATGGGGAATCTGCTGGAATACCTATTTTAATATCGTCCACTATATGTTTTACCTGTTGCAACACCAACGCCACCTCCACCACCACCACCAACATCAACAACAAAGAAATAAATAAGAAAAACTGATACTACCAACAGGACTTTCTAAGTTCTCCCAACAGATGACTTTTTTTGCATATTTTAACAAAAATAATGGTTCATTCATTAAAGACTTAAAAAACACCTTTTCTTGAAATTTCTCAATAAATAGGCTATGGGTAATGAGTAAATAAATAAAAATAACAGATGTAAATAACTAATTTAAATAATAGCATAGAGCACAGATCTAATAGTGAACCATACCTGTATGTCAAAAGCAAAGAGATCAAAATACCAATTTAGGTCAAGAAAATATATAGACTGTTTGAGATTCGAAAGGATCCTCAGGCAATAGAGGAGAGAAAAGAGAAAAAAAGAGGAGACAGTTTGGGATTAACCTAAAGAGGAGAGAAAGAAAAAGAGAAAGAGAAAGAGAAAGAGAAAGAAGAGAGAAGAATTACTTTATGGTTGAAGGAAATTGGTTTTCTAGAGATGGGTTTAAATATTTATATTTATTAATAATTATGGCAGTGAAATGCCTTGGGAAGAATGGGGAGACAGTGACAGTGACATTGAAAAGATAAAATAAGATAACTCAAAGAGGTGACTTTTGAGTTATCCAACCAAACTTTTTACCGCCTTAGTATTTTCTTTTAGTTTGGATAAAAAATTGCTTTAAAATTACAAAAAGATCTTAAAACAGACAAGTCATATGTTGCAACACATGTCTATATCTGTTTGAAAATTTTCAACAGATCAGTTATCTGTCGCAACAGATGGAAACATCTACTTGTTAATTTCCAATAGATGATTCATATATTGCAACAAATGTCATTATATATTTGATAATTCCTAATGGATAATTTATTTGTTACAACAGGTGTAATTATCTATTTGATAATTCCCAACAGATAAGTCATCTGTTGCAACAGGTGTTATAATCTGTTTCATTATTCTCAATAGATAAGTCATTTGTTGCAGCATATGCAATTATCTATTTGATAATGACCAATAAATAAGTCATCTATTGCAACAGGTTTGACATCTATTTTAATAAATGTAAATGATCATTTGATAATTTTTAATGTATTATCGGTTGTAACAGGTTATTCCTCTATTTATTCATATCAAGATATTATTTGAAATACCTAAATTGATTTATCTATAACTAGGGATGAGTTCATAGGGTCAACTACAATTTCAATTGAGTCATTGCAATTGCATGATGTTAGTATTG
>NC_061119.1:202165975-202264266 GCF_002878395.1 Capsicum annuum | reverse complement strand
CATTGTACAAGTTGGAGGACATGGCTAACACTTGGTATGAAACTTAGTGCTAGGAAGGCCTACAGGAGCAGTACCTCTGACATGGGATGAGTTCCCAAAGTTCTTCATGGATACCTTTCTTTCTGAAAGTCAAAACCAAAAATATGCAGCTCAGTTTGAGAGATTGGTTCAGACTCAGATATGGCTGTGTCAACCTATAATACTATTTTTTGCAAGCTGCCTAGATATGCTCCATACTTGGTGTCCACAAAAGCAGCTCGAGTCCAGAGGTTTGTAAATGGGCTGGTTGCTCATCTTTATAATATAGTGGCCCCACAGATGAAAGTATTGACCTATTATGAGATAGTAGATCTTTCTAGAATGATTGAGGAGAAGGGTCGTATGGAGCGGGTAGTTATGAGGTTCGTAAAAAGGCTAAGATGAGTGGATCCTTCAGTGGTGACTTAAGTGCAAATTGGAGAGTGAAAAATAAGGAAACGCATCAGGGCCATCAGACATGGATAAATTTGGTTTCACAGTCTGTGTACAAGCCAACTTCTAGATAGGGTACCCAGGGGTCTTCAACATCTTAAGAATATCGTATTTCAAGTCAGATTTATGCCATTACTCCATCCTGTCAGACTTGTTGAAAATCACATATAGGTCAGTGTCATGTTTTAACTGGAAAGTGTTTTTGATGTGGACAGTTAGGTCATCGCATCAGGGATTGCCCTCAGCTTTAGAGAAATGCTAGTCAGGGTTCTGGTTAGGTAGCTGCACTGAGTCAGGCTACTTGTACTCCTGTAGGTACGGGAAATAGGGGTCGAGGTAATGCAGAATGGATTGTTAGAAATCAGGCATAAGATAATGCTGGTAGAGGCCAATCGAGAGTCTTTGCACTTACTAGACAGGATGTTCAGGCCTCGAATGCAGTGATTACAGGTATTCTTTCCATTTGTTCTTTTGATGCATATGCTTTGATTGATTCGGGTTCTACCCACTCTTATGTGTCTTCATACTTTGCTGTGAGATTTGATAGACAACCTGAGATGTTAGATTGTCCTTTTCTTGTTGCTATTCCCATAGGAGATTCCTTATTAATTGAATATGTGTTCATGATTACAAGAGTATAGTGGGAGGTAGGGATACTCTTGCTGACCTGATTGTACTTGATATGATTGACTTTGATCTGTTGATGGGCATGGATTGGTTGTCTCCTTGCTATGCTACCTTAGATTGTCATGCAAAGATAGTTTGATTTGAGATACCCAACAAATCTAGTTTTGTATTGGAAGGGGGTCAAGTTCTAGAGGTTAGTAAAGTTATATCTTTTATGAAGACCCAACGACTATTGAAGAAAGGTTGCATAGGACTCTTGGCTATGATGAGTGATTTTAGTGAGGGAGCCCTTAGTTTGGAGGAGCTACATGTGGTGAAGGAATTTTCTGATGTATTTCCTGAGGAGTTACCAGGATTACCTCCACTTCGAGAGATAGACTTTGGTATTGATTTGGAATCTAACACTATACCAATATCCATACCCTCATATCGTATGACACCAGCAGAATTGAAGGAGCTCAAACAACAGTTGCAAGACTTGCTAGGTAAGAGTTTCATTAGACCGAGTATATCACCATGGGGTGCACCAGTTTTGTTTGTAAAGAAGAAAGATAGATCTCTAAGGATGTGTATTGACTACAGGCAACTAAACAAGGTAACAATACGTAACAAGTATCCGTTGCCTCGTATAAAGGACCTGTTTGATCAGTTACAAGGGACTGTCCATTTTTTGAAGATTGATCTTCAGTATGGTTATCATCAGCTTAGAATCAAGGAGGAAGATATATCTAAGACATTATTTAGAACTCGATATGGGCATTATGAGTTCTTTGTGATGCCTTTCAGGTTAACCAATACTCCTGCTGCATTCATGGACTTGATGAATAGGGTGTTCAGGCTGTATTTGGACAAATTTGTGATAATATTTATTGATGATATTCTGATATATTCTCATAGACAAGAAGAACATAAGAATCATCTGATGATTGTGTTGCATACATTGCGGGAACATGATCTTTATGCTAAGTTCTCAAAATGCAAATTTTGGCTCGACTCAGTATCCTTTTTGGGGCATTTTGTCTCCAAAGAAGGTATCAAGATGGATTCTAAAAAGACAGAAGCAGTGCATAAATGGCCTAGGCCTACTTTACCCACAGAGATTCGCAGCTTTATAGGTTTGGCTAATTACTATAGGTATTTTGTGCAGGATTTCTCTAAAATTGTAGCTCCATTGACTAGGTTAAGAAAGAAAGATGTAAAGTTCCAGTGGACAGAAGAATGTGAGCTGAGCTTCCAGAAACTCAAAACATGTTTGACCACTGCACCGGTATTAGCCTTACCATCAGGCTCTGGAGGATTCACGGTATTTTGTGATGCTTGAAGGGCTGGATTAGGATGTGTTCTTATGAAACATGATCATGTTATTGCTTATGCTTTGAGGCAGTTGAAGAAGCACGAGATGAACTATCCTACACATGATTTGGAGATGGCCGCTGTGGTTTTTACACTTAAGATTTGGAGGCATTACTTATACGGTGAAACTTGTGAGATTTATACCTATCATAAGAGTTTGAAGTACATTTTTCAGCAGCAAGATCTAAATCTTCGGCAGCGTCGATGGTAGAATTACTTAAAGATTTTGATTGTGCTATCTTGTATAATCCAAAAAAAACTAATGTTGTGGCTGATGCTTTGAGCAGGAAATCTATGGGTAGTTTGGCGCATATAGCTCCTGGAAAGAGACAGTTGGCAAAAGATGTGCAGAAACTTGAAGGCAAAGGTGTCAATTTTGGTGTTAGAAGGTCAGTGATATTATTGGATTGTGTTCAAGCTAAATCTTCTTTGATAGAGCGCATAAAGACTATTTAATTTGAGGATATACAGTTGTGTAAATATCGAGATGAGCTCCTAGCTGGTCAAAGTTTCTTCGAGTGGGTAATTGATTATGTGTACCAGCTGTAGATAGGTTAAGATAAGCTATTCTTGAGGAGGCTTACAACTCCAGATATACCATTCACCCTGGTTCTACTAAGAGGTATCATGACCTGAAACAATTGTACTGGTGGGAAGGTATGAAGAAAGATGTTGCTAACTTTGTTTCTAGTTGCTTGACTTGTTAACAAGTTAAAATGGAGCATTAATGACCAGCAGGATTATTGCAGGAGATCAGGATTCCAGATTAGAAATGGGAAAGAGTTACCATGTATTTTGTAATCGGGCCTCCGCAAACTATTAAGGGTCATGACTCTGTATGGGTAATTATAGATCGACTTACTAAGTCTGCTCACTTTTTGCCAGTAAAGACTTCATATAGTGGAGTGAAATATGCCCAGTTATTTATGAATGAAATTATCCGACTTCATGGAGTTCCATTGTCTATCATTTATGACAGAGGATTACAATTCACTTCACGTTTTTGGAGATCTTTTCAAGAAGCATTGGGTGCCCAAGTGGATCTTAATACTGCATTTCATCCACAGACAGTCGGACAATCTGAGCGTACTATACAAATTTTGGAAGATATATTGAGAGCTTGCATTCTTGACTTTGGAGGTAGTTGGGATACTTACTTACCCTTAGCTGAATTCGCTTACAATAATAGTTTTCAGTCAAGCATTCAGATGTCTCTATATGAAGCCTTATATGGTAGACGATGTTGTTATCCTATCGGCTGGTTTGAAGTTGAAAAGGCTAAGGTTTTAGGACCAAACTTGGTACAAGATGCTATGGACAAGGTCCAATTGATTAGACAGAGGTTGCTCACAGCTCAAAGCAGACAAAAGTCATATGCTGATAGGAGAAGAAGAGATTTGCGTTCACAGTTGGGGTATGGTTTTTCTACGAGTCTCTCCTATGAAAAGTGTGATGCGATTCGAAAAAATAGGTAAATTAAGCCCGAGGTATGTAGGACCTTATGAGATACTTGAGCGTATAGGAGGAGTGGCGTATCGAGTGGAACTCCCTTCGGAGATCTCTTCCATCCATCTAGTGTTTCATGTCTCTATGCCAAGGAAGTGTATATCAGATTCTTCGCGCGGGCTCAAAGCACCGACCTTGCAACTTGATAAGAATTTGACATATGAAGAGGAACCGGTGGCGATTATTAATAGACAAGCAAGAAGGTTACATTCAAAAAAGTTTGTGTCCGTGAAAGTCTTATGGAAGAACCATACCATTGAAGAAGCTACGTAGGAGTTAGAAAAGGATATGAGAATCAAGTGCCCTTACTTGTTTCAGTCTTCAGGTATGCACTTCTTCTAAATTCAGGGACCAAATTTCTTAAGGTGGGGAGAATGTAATACCCCAAATTATAATTAGTAATTAAAAAAAAATATATATATATATATATATTATAAGAGATAATGGGCTAGAGCCCATATTAATAAGGAATAGAAAAAAGATGATAAAGGGAAAGGGCGTGGCCCATCTCTTTTTTTCAATTGAAATGGGAGTATAGTATATTATAAGGGATTTTGCCCATTACCTGCTAAGACAAACCAAAAGCTAGAAAGATCTGTACTGCTGCCTAAGGGCACATAAAGCAGAAAAAAGGGGAACAAGCAAGTGTTCGTCCAGTGGAAAACAAAACAAAAAAAATGAGGTTGATCGGAAAATTCTTTTGAGGTTTAAGGTAAATCCTTTTCTACATCTTTATTGTGATTTCTAGTCTAGGTAATTTATTTTGGGTGGTAAAACTTAATTATCAAAGATGAGATTAAGCATTGTAAGGTTTGATTTTGGGCATAAAGTTTGAGAAATTGAAGGTTATCATGAAACCTTGAAGGTTGGGTAGTCTAATTTTACCATGAATTAGTCTAAAATAAGAGATATAACATGAGAATGGATATGATGTGATTATAAGTTTGATCCAAGAAAGTGATACAAATCGTTCGGGGTAACACATTTGGTATTTCGATACGTGTACTGTGAGTAGTAATCTTACCATAATCTGTGTTTGTTAACTTGCATATTTTATACTTGATTTTGACGAAATAATGAGTTATGAAATGCTTTGAAATTGCATGAGGGGCAAGTCCTTTACTTGATATGATATTGAAATGGTTATTTGAGATATGATATTATTACGATGAATATTCTTTACTTACATGAGATTAAGTATTTTTGATATATGTTTTATTCAAGTTTACATGTATTATTATTGATACGAATTTTAAAGTTATGTTCTATTCTGAAAGATGTTTTAATATGAATATTCTATTGTTTTCAAAGAATTTATGAATGGGAGTAGACCTTGATTGAATCCCGTAGCTAATGACGGGATCGTTAGACCTGGTGTACCTTGTATTTACTGATGAATGTTATAGCCCTCGCTAGTGGGAAGGTAGAACCAGCATATTGTTACTGATAAGATATAGGACTCCTTTATGAGGGATCCATTGTTATGGGTTATTCTTAATAAAGAAGAATGCCACGCTGATTACATCATTTATTTTTGAAAACCTCCCAAATATGTAATATTTGATATGATACGATGCTTTATGAGTTTATTACTGAACTATTGGTTCACTTTGCTTACATGAGACAATGATACTGTTTATAGTTACTATTTTCTGAAAGAGCATTTATTTCATGATGTTTTCTGACTTGTCCCCATTAAATGGTTATGGTTTAGTGTTATTACTCACTGAGCTAGCGTCTCACTCCTCGCTATTATTTTTCAGAGAACACAGGTGATGGTAAGGATATTGTTGGCTAGAGGATTCGAGTAGCATATTCCTGGTGAGCCCCGCATTTTTTCGTGTGGGCTATAGTTTATTTATTCGTTATGTTTCTTTTTATTGAAAACTCTTAGTTTGCTCCATAGTCATGCTTTAGAGCTTGAGTATTATTTCATTATTTTGGATTTGTGGAGTATTTGACTTCCTCTTATTTATTGGAGAAGAATTTCGTATTGTTAGTTGGTGGTGTTGGTGAATTGTTGATGATCTATGGTTATTTGTGTTGGTGTTGTTTTGATGTTGAATTGAGACAGAGAATTTTCTTTTTAGGCACAAAAATAGAGGAAACTCTGTCCGATTTTCTGTAGAATTCTGAGGAGGCTTGCTTTGGAGTGCTAAACTCCTTAGCACCGGTCATGATCCTATTTCGGGTTGTGACATAGCCCCAACAACACTACCACTACCACTACCACTACCACCACCAACAGCTCCATCACCACTAACAACATCAACAACATCAAGCCCACCCCCCCAAAATTATTTTTCTTGTGATGGTTGTTGCTCCGAAAAATTCCTTTTTTATTCTATCAAAGACCATAAGGTCTGATAAAGTTTAGACAGACCGTAAATTAAGAAAAAATGACGTCTTCAACTCTCAATTAGATGGAACAAGCCACGGATGCACAATCTAAAATAAATCAGTACATATATTAGAATGATGATTAAATCATTTAAAAAATTATTAATGAAAACAAAAACTTAATTAGAATTAGACTTACTGCTTCCTTTTGGGTGGGGGTGGGGGTGAAGAGATCAAGAAATTTTATATTTTTATCTGTTTTGACCGACAACCATCTCAAAATTCTTGGATATGAAACTTCTTCCTGGTAGTTAACTTATTGTCTATAAGGAATTAATTCAAATTCCCAAGACTATAAAATAACGTCAACAAATCAAAAGTATCATTCAATAATAAAAAAAATCATAATAAAATACATGTTTACCATGCAAGCCCATGGAAAGCCATATAAGTTGACTATTTTTGGCGTTACCAGAGTCAATAAATATTTGACAATCATTTTGAAGCTTTCATAACCCCAAGGATAGTTGTTAAATGCCTCATGATCCTTGGAGAGCTTTATTAAACCAAGTGATATATTGTTGTTAACGTCTCTTGCCCATAGAATATTAGGTACAAACCAAACCAAGCACAATGATTGCTTGTACTTCTTTGAAAGTCTTTTACCTTTCAATGTTTCTATTAAATTTTTGTTTTTGAAGCTTGAACCAACAAGGGACACCAAGTCATCACCATCACTTGACTTGCCTTTTCCTTTTTGGGGTGTGTGGGGTACTTTATTTTTTATTAGAATAGGTATAACTTGAGAAGGAGAAGTAGAAGGAGGATAACATTTTAGTCCAATAACTATGGCAAACTCCTTTCAACCAAAACAAATAGGCATGCCACGTTAATTTATCCACACCTCATCCATCTTATCTTTATTTTCATACATAAATATACTCTTGAGAAGATCATATACCATTTTCATTTGGAAACGAGCATTGTTGTCCTCCGGCAAATCAAGATATTATCCAAAGAAGCTGTTCCTGAAATAAGCATCCAATTTTTATTCTCAAATTATTTTTCAGAAGGCATCAAAATATTTTCCCATGACTGACTTAACCATGAAATCTCCATTTAAATCTGTGGAACCAACTGCATTCTCACAGAATAACTATCAATGCTGAAGGTTTTGACCAACTCTTTGGTGGAAGAGCTATTAGTATTTGGATCATCTCTTTTGAAACATTCCTCATTCCCATGTTTATTATCTTTTCCTTATGATTGAGACATCGCTTATAAAGAAAGCTTATAGAATGGTGGATGTAGCCTAGCTGCTTCACTTGTTTCTTTACTTGGACTTAATTCGGTTTCTTTTATTTTGCGAACCATATTATCTAAAAATAATAGGAACATAAAAAAGATTATAATTGATTAATGCATCATTAAAAAAAGGATAACAGTAAATCTAACATGTACAATAGTAAAATAACAGTTTCAACAGATCACACATCTATTGCACTAGGTAGGTATGGTTAATCTGTTGCAGAAAAAGAAAATAGTAGCAAGATTTTGTTCAATAGAACAACTGCAATATCATTATTTAATATCAAATACTCCATTTTTACCAAGAATAACAACAAATCAACCCATCATAACTAACATAACACACACACCAAGAACATCAACAATGACCAAAAAACTAACATTGTTGTTTTGCATTTGTACTAACAAAAATAATAAAAATCAAACTTCAAAAAACTCAACAGACACCAATAAATCGAATCAACAGTTCAATAACAAGAACTACAATAACAACAAAAATTTATATTTCACTCCGAAAAGAATAGAGAAGAAATGCCAGAAATTATGGTTTTCTTCAGTCCCCATTTAAAATTTAAGCAACAAATATTAAAATTGTTAACTAATACTAGAAGAGAAGTTGGTTCAAGTTCCTCTTTTTCTTCATAACTAAAAAACCATATTTTTCACCTGTGAAAAAAAATGGGACGATGAAGAACTCGAAGTTATTGTTGCCGGAGAGCACTGCTGTTACGTCGATTGCCGGTTGAAAGTCGAAAAGAAACTCGCCCAACTATTTTTCGCCGGAGGTTGAAGTCGTTGGGGATTGAAGGGAAAAATTTCGTAGAACTGTTGGTTGGGAGAAGTTGAGACAAACTGTCGAGAGAGAGAGGAGAGAGGAGAGAGACGATTGATTTGGAGAGGAGAGGGGTGTGGGTTGATTTGTATTTTTGAAAAGATTCAAAAATTTTAAAAATATTAATCAAGTCCACAATTAACTTAATTATGTTTGCTAATTATGTTTGATCCTTTAAGTTGGTCAATGTCACCAATCCCACAATGAAGATTTAAAAGATATCTTTCCTTTAATTTTCTAAAGTTAGTAGGCTCACATGTTGCTATTATTTTGTAAGCAAAACATTCTACAAATAGAAGATCCAAAGCGTATTTTTTAAAATAATAATAATTATTATTATTACTATTATTGTTGTTGTTGTTGTTGTTGTTGTTGTTGTTGTTGTTGTTATTATTATTATTATTATTATTAAACGTATGCACTGATATTATGACTTCTAATATTATTTATCTCTACAGATTATTCTTATTATATGAAATAATTAGAATCTATTTAGTACTTTTCAACTATGGGTTCCTAGCTTTAAGCTAATGAAAATTTTTTTTTAATGCTTCTAAAATCTTAATATTTTCAATGTAAATATTTAATATCATTTAATTCAAATTTTTTATTACAATACTATCAATCTTTGTCCTAAAAATTGCCACATGACTTTTTAATATCTTGCCACTTGACTTCTCGTTTTTAGTTTTGCTTTAGATAGAAGCGTATTTTATTAGATTACTCGTTCTATTCTTATTTTTCAGATAAGATTTTATGCAACTTTTGAGGAAAAAGTCACTAAGAGTGATATTTAACTAGGGTAACTTACATAAATCCCAAAATGTTTAAGGGTTATAACATTGTATCCCAATAATTTGTTAAATTACATCATATTCTGGATTTTTAAATTTGTGATACATATTTTAAGCCTTCATACATATGCATTGTGATACATTTATAATTTAGTGGTTAGTTAAATAAGAAAGTAACTAATTTTTAATTATTATAGGGAGTAAAATTAGGAACAAATCGTGGAAATGATACATCTGGTTCTAAATGTATCACAACGATACATTTCGTAAGATTATTCACTAACCATTAAAAATTCAATCTCACACCAAAATAAATAATTTATATTTGTCAAATATATGCTAAATATATTAAATATTTATAAATAAATTAAAAATATGAATCACTATCACAAAGTATATGTCATATGTATCACCAATATTGACTTAATATGTCATATGCATTATATCATATGTATCACCAGCATTTGTCATATGCATTGTGATACATTTGTAAATTAGTGTTTAGTTAAATAAGGAAGTAACTAATTTTTAATTATTACAGACAGTAAATTCTAGGCATAAATAGTGGAAATGATACATCTAGTTCTAGATGTATCATAATAATACATCTGGTTCCACATGTATAACAATGATACATTTCGTAAAATCACTCACTAACCATTGAAAATTTAATCTCACACCAAAATAAAGAATTTACATTTGTCAATGTTAAATGTATCAAACATTTATAAATAAATTAAAAATATAAATCACTATCACGAAATATATGTCACTATCACATTGTTCAATTTTTCCTCTTTTCCTTAATGGGTACTGACTTAAAAGAATTCAAAATTGATAAAAAGATAAAAAGACAATGAAATTGGTGAAGAAGTTGCAGCAAAGGAGACAAAGTTGTATCAATTGATGATAATTTGGGAGAGATTTTAGAGGATGAAATATTTTAAAAAAATCTTCAAAGAAAAATAGATTGCATGCATTAATTGTGGAGTAAAAGTAGGGTGAGATTTTTATCATACTAGTTTAGGTGTACATGCCTCGCGCGTGTAGGTCACTTTATTGAGTTCAAATGTTACATTAAATAGGATATTTGTTTATTTATCAAAAAAAATTAAAAATTAAAATAAAGATGAATACAATAATTAAATTCAACATCTTTTGAAGAATTTATTTAATTAAACCTAACCTTTACCAAAAAAAATTTTCAAAGACGATCGACATTCATCTACCACTTGTAAACTGCAACAAAGCAATACGATGATAGAGACATCAAAACAATATAATTAAATCTAGTCTTTACACAAAAAAATTTTGAAAGCCATCCGATACTCATCAACCACTTGTAGACTATAATAAATTAATATGACAACAGAGATATTAAAATAATACAACTAAACTTTACCTTTACACAAAAAAAAAATAATCTCAAAACAGAGATATAAAAATAATACAATTAAACCTAACTTTTTTTAAAAATATTTCCTCAAAGCCGACCGACATTCATCCACCACCTGTAAATTCATCTACGACCTGTAAACTACAATAAGTAAGCATCAATCATATTTTTCTAACAAGTAAATAAGTTTCTTCTCTAGTTTAAAGTGAATCTCAATATTTATTGAAGTATTTCCTTAATAGAGTACTATTTTAGGAGTATTTTTCTATCCTATTTTAGGAGTATTTTTATAATTGATCAGTACAAAGGAAAATATTAATTGATTCTCCTTCCATATATTTTAGGAGTCTCATATATTTTAAAAGTCTAGTTAATATAATAAGAATAATTAAATAATAAATTGAAGAAAATAGTGAAAAGACAGTTTTGTATAAATGAGAGTATTTTAATGAAAGACAAAAAGTCAAATTAGTTTTCTAAGGATCTTCACACTTTTAATATATTATAAATTATAGATATAAATATAGATATAGATATAGATATATTATAGATATAGATATAGATATAGATTATAGATATAGATGTAGATATAGATATAGACTATAGATATAGATGTATCAACAGTAAAATACAAAATTTAAGATTTTAAGTAATTGTTTAAAAGGTAAGATATTTTGGATAATAAGGTCTCTTAAGTTTCTGATTTGATGTAATTTATCCATTTACCTATATCCCTTAATAATTTGTTTTTTAGTATTTATTTGCTCCGTTGATTTTTACTTGGCATACCTACAAAACCCATATGGGTTTCCCTTTCCCTCTTCCCTATTAGCGAGTTCAACTGAAGAGGGTTTTGTCGTGCATAAAAGGACAACCCAATAGGTATTACTCAATGGGTATAAGATAGATACTCAATAAGTACATCTTTATCAACTTGACGATAGGACAAGAGGAAGTTAGATGGAATAGTAAGCATTCCTCATTTTCAATCCAAAAGTTGTGAGTTTAAATTATTAAATGAACAAAAGGGATGAAGCTCTTAGGAAAAGGTTAAAAAAATTAATTTGATAAAAGAGAATTACTTGAATGGTAAGCGTCCTCATTTTCAATCCTAGCATTGTGAGTTTGGAGGTTAAAAAAACATGTTAAATGATTTGTGTACCTTTCTTTTTCTTAGTTTGATGTATTTGCATTTAAGTTTTGATTAATTTGGATTTACACTACTAGCGCATAAAGTTTATTTAAAGGAGCACTTCCTAACGCGATATTTTTTATATCTATAATTCAAATTCAAGACTTTTACACTCTATTTGGATAGTTGTTATATATCATTTCATAATGTATTGTATTGTCTTGTATCAGACTGATTGACTTTATTGTTTTCCATCATTTCACCCTATTATAATTGACCTGGCACATGCTTAAAACTCTAAGTTTGACTATTATTTTTTTAATTCATCTTTAATTATTCATAGATTAAAAATAATTATTCAATTTTACTTGTTCAATTTTGAAAATATCAAAAGATAAATTTATCATTTTCTGTCTATTTAATCTTATTATTAAATACTATTTATTTTCAATATTTAAATGATTTATAAGGGAGTGATATAGTAAAATTACTCATTTATTTGTTGTTTTTTTAAAGGATAGCCAAGTAAAAATGAACGTAGAGAATACTATTTTCTAAAGTTACTCTCCCTATTTTAATTTATGTAATGTAGTTTAACTAAGTATAGAATTTAAGAAATATGAGGAAACTTTGCAATGTCCTTAAAGTATCCGTGAGATAAATAAATTTTTAAGTAAAAAAAAATACCTTTATGGATTTTTTGCCAAATAGGTGGATCTAACGGTAACGGTAAAATATCAATAGTCTCCTTAAACATTTGTTGAATACAAAAATATTGTTATAAATGTTTTTACATTATAGTAAATGTTTATCAAGAATATAAATAAGATCTATCAAGATATAATAAGATCTATCAAGATCTAATAAGATCTAATTGATATCTATCAAGATTTGAAGTATTTGTCTTTTAGTCAGAAATTAGGAGTAAATTTTTTCTATAAATAGAAGGACTTCATTCATTGTAAATTATCCTCAAGGATCCCAAGAGATCCCTCAAGAGAAATAATAATTACTCTCTCTTCATAACACGTTATCAGCACGAGACTCTACCAAAATAAGGTGAGATTATAGATCTAATTGGATTTGAGAAAAAATAATTGATTTGGAACCACTTATTTTTTAATTTGTTCATGAAGAACAATATTGTTAAAAGAAATGATGATGAATTTAAATTTCATCTCATTAAGAGAGTAAGAAATTAAATTAAAAAGTTCCAATGCACCATGATGATAAGATGTTGGATTCAAGTCCCATCGAGTTATGCCTAAGACGCTTTTATATGGGTAAGACATTGAGATTGAATTTCAATGTACCATATTGATGATATTATGATGGCTAAGACTAAATAACAAGTGTTTGATAAAAAGTCATAAAACATATCCCATTGCTATGCTCTATTTCATGATGTGAATATGATAGCAATATATGATAAGTCTGAAAGATGACAATTTGCTCCATTCTTGAAGTGAATGTGGTAGCAATATACGATATACTCTGAAAGATATGTATGCCTCAATTTGCTCCTGAAGTAGCAATAACATGAAAGAGGTTATAAGCTATCATAATTTGATAAGTTTAAGGAACAATTATATTCCATTCCTTAGGAATGAGAAGCTTATTAATCCAAATGTGCACTTGATTGTGATGGTATCACAACCCACCTCCGAATGAGGCAGAATAATTGAGAAGAGTTATTTTGAAATCTACTTCTAAAGTAGTAAATCTGAAATTTATTCATGTAACAGTCAATCTGAAATTTACTAAAGTGAAAAACACATGTCATGGTAAACTAGGAGTTTACTAGAATAATAGTTCATAAATTGACATAAACAATTATGACATCCCGAAGATATAAATATTAAGTATTTGACATGTAATGAAGAACTAGAGGATTCTTAAAAACTTATCTATGTTGCTTGTTCTCATGATAAGTTGGTTGGATCAATTAATATTGGGATTAGATCCCTTAAAATCTGAAAAGTATATAAGGCGAATATGGGCACGTTCACCTATCATGTGATATGTTGAAAAAATACATCAATAAAATAATCACATGTACATTTATTGTCAACCTGCAGTTTGACATTCATAAAGTTGTAGCTCAATAAAATTGAGTTAAGAATATAATTTTCAGATTGTGTAATCAAGACAATCTGAAAAGGTGATATGTTTGACCTATCATGTGATACGTTGAAAAATACATCAATAAGATAATCATATGTACATTTATTGTCAACCTGCAGTTTGACATTCATAAAGTTATATCTCAATAAAATTGAGTTAAGAACATAATTTTCAGATTGTGTAACCAAGACAATTCATCTTGATGATGATGGTTTAGCATTAAATTACTTCGATAAATAGCTAAACCATTCCTAATGAGAACAAAGCTTCATGTGTTGGTCTGAAATATGATATGTTGTATACAATAGCACTTGTATGCATTAGACCAATAAATTTTGATTATTTCTTCCCTCTCAATTGGTTCAAGGTCAGGAACCAACTATTCCATCTAATAATTTTGATGTGCGGTATACAATTAATGAATATACCATGATACATAAAGATGGATTCTTCAAAGAAGATAGAGGATGTATGTTAGTTTTTCTAACATAAGGGGGAGATTATAAGCGGTTATGAAATATGTTAGGAATTATCACCAGATCCTCATTCAACAGATAATTCAAGTCAAATGCCGAAAACATCTCATATTTAAGTTGCAAGTGCTCCTATTTTGTGTCCATAAAGGACAAATTCTATACATGCGTGATGCGTGGTAGACCAATCGGTTCCAAATAAAATAATCGTTGAAAAAGATAAGGAGCAAATAATCATAATAAGAAGGCAAAGTGCTCTTGAAGAGCCTATGACATAACACTTCATGAAACCTTATGAGAGGTTTAGGTACCTGAAAATAATTAAGTGATGAGATCTCAAAATTTTATGTCATACTCTGAACCGATACAAAATGATAACTCGTCAATGATATCTTTGATACAATTTTAGCGCAATATTGTAAAAGATTATGAGGATTTGATTTCTACGTTTATTTAAGCATACTTATGTAGAAATATTTATCAAGTGACATGAAAGGATGCATCTTGGTAAGTGTAAAACTTATTTGATTTGCATTCCAGACACTTGAAGATGTCACATATAAAATGATGAATATTGTCACTTGACAAAATTTATATGAAACTTTCTAAGGATTCAAAATGTTTGAAGCATATAAAAGTTTCTGAAAAACTTATTTAGAATCCTTATATTTGTATAAGCTTATAGCTTGAAAATTATTGGAACTCTTGAAGAGTTTTTCAAAAGTAATAGATTATTTGTTGAAATAAGAAATATGAATTACCACATCTTAGTGCAATTGGTGCACTCATATATCTGGCAAATACTACCAGGCCTATAGCTTTTTCGGTTAATTTGTTATCAAGGTATAGTTCTGCTCCTGCTAGGAGACATCGAAATGGGATCAAAAGCATAATCTTATTTTCTAAAGATTGCAGTCACGATCTTGTTGATCATGCTAATGTTGGGTACTTATCTGACCCATATAAAGCTCGGTATCAAACAATCTATGTGTTCATATATGGTGGTACTACCATATCTTGGAGATACATAAAGCAGTCTATCGTTGCCACTTCATCGGATCATATGAGATAATAGCTATTCATAAAGCGAATCGAGAATGTGTGTGGTTGAGGTCCATGATACATCTTATTCGAGAAAAATGTGGTTTGAAATGTGACAATGTACCCACAATTTTATACAAAGATAATATAGCATGCATAACACATCTTAATGGAGGATTCATAAAAGGAGATAGAACAAAGTATACTTCATCAAAGCTTTTCTACATACATGAACTACAAAATAATGGTGATATTAATGTGCAACAGATTTGTTCAATTGATAATGTGGTTGATTTATTCACCAAGTCTCCTCCAATTGCAACTTTCAAGAAGATGGTACACAAGATCGGGATGCAAAAGTTCAAGGATGTTCTCATTAGGGGGAGTTAATACGCGTTGTACTCTTTTTCCCTTATGAGGTTTTGTCCCACTAGGTTTCCCTTGTAAGATTTTTAATGAGGCAGCCTATATGCGTATTGTTAGAGTTGCGTACTCTTTTTCCTTCACTAGTTTTTTTTTCATTGGGTTTTTTCTAGTAAGGTTTTAACGAGGCACATTATCTATCCATTAGACATTCAAAGGGGAGTGTTATAAATGTATTTAAATTATAGTGAATGTCTATCAAGAATATAGATAACATCTATCAAGATCAAATAAGATCTATTAAGATCTAGTTGATATCTATCAAGATTTGAAGTATTTGTCTTTTAGTCAAAAACTAGGAGTAATTTTTCTATAAATAGAAGGACTTCCTACATAGTAAATTATCCTCAAGGATCCCAAGAGATCCCTCAAGAGAAATAACAATTACTCTCTCTTCTCTCTCTATTATTCTTCTTATTTACTTTATATTTTATAACAAATATGTTATTTTCTTAAGCTAACTAATAAGAGAAGTGTGTTATAACTACTAACTAGGAGTTCAATTGTAGAAACAAGAACAACCAAAAGAGGAAATTTGTATATTTGATGTGGGGTTTGTGGTTTTTGGACTGAGTGTTCCTGAATGGGAATACTTCTTTCCGTTCATTTTACTTGTCACAATTGGATGTAATTTTTATAATGGGGTAAAGTTCAGAAATTACATTAAAATGATTCATCTTGATAGTTGTCCTCCATAAAAAAAATCTTTAAACAATAACTTTCATAAGGGGTGCTCCTGATTTTCTTGGCTCGTCTTAATAACTTTTGCTTATAAGGTACACATTCTAGCTCTTGTCCATAAGACAAACGTTCATGATAATTCAAAACAATGAATCTGCACACTTAAATAGAAGTTTTGTCTTATCGGCAAATGTTAAAACTTTGATATATTGTCTATAAGGCACACGTTCAAGATATTTTAAGATAATGAACTTGCTCAATTAGCTACAAGTTTTGCCTTACAGGCAAATATTAGAACTTATTTAGAAAGGACAACCATTATATTGATTATTTGTTTATCGATTATTGATCTTTATTAGTAATTGGTTTATCCATTATTGATCTTTATTAGTAATTGATTTATCGATTTTAACTTGTAAGATTTCGCACCTTACAAATCATTAAAAATCACTTGGAAATAAGGTAAGAACCAAATGAACCGTGCACATAAGTTGGGATATTGAATATTCGCGCTAAAAAACAAACACTAACACCTTGTAGAATAATCGAGAGTTGGTACAGTCAGAAATGGCATTATGAAAGTAAACCCTAAGTCGACTTGATATATCAAATGGTATAAATATAATTTATCAATTTACTATTGAATTGTTGGTTAATCAGTTAAGAAAAAACTTCAAACAGTTAAGAATCAATAATTAGATATAAAAATAAAAAATGGTTATCAAACCTGCTAAACCAATAACCCATCATCAATAACTCTTTTTATATTCAAATAATTGGTTTCGATTTGATTTTGAACATGTTTGTTTTCTTTTTCACATTTCGAATTCAATTGAAGAATCTAGGTGAGGAATTTGGTAGATTTGAAATGGGGCTTGTCGTTCAACCTGTTTGTGAATGAAGCATTTGTATAGGTCGAATTTGGGTGAAATTGGAGTAATATATAGGTTGCTATTTATAGATACCAGCAGAAATTATAATTGTTGTGGATTTTGGGGTGATCAATAGGCAGTACTATTATGTACTTTACTTTTTCTGAGTCGAGATTTTGTAGTGGTAAAATCGGCATACATCCTACTCTTCCTAGATCTTATTTTTTGGGATAAGATTTTATACAACTCTTGAGAAAAAGGTAGTTAAGAGTGCGATTTGACTAATATTTTTTTTTTAATATTTATTCGCTCCATTTATTTTTACTTGGCATACCTACAAAATCTATACGACCATAATAGGACAATCCAATAGGTATTACTCAATGGATATAAGATAGAAAATCTTCGTAGCATGATAATCAACTTGACAACAGGACAAGAGGAAGTTGATCGAATAGTAAGCACCCCTCACTTTCAATCTAAATAGTGTGAGTTCGAGTCACCAGAGAGCAAAAGGGGTGGAGCTCCTTGGAGGGATAAAAAAAAAGATTAAGTTAACAAAAGAGAATTTCTCGGACGGTAAGCACCCTTATTTTCAATTCTAACATTGTGAGTTCGAATCACCAAGAGAACAAAAAGGTGGAAGCGGAGGGGCTAAAAAACATGTTAATAGATTTGCATGCCTTCCTTTTTCTCGGTTCAATGTATTTTCATTTGAGTTTTGATTAATTTAGATTTACACTATAGCACATAAAGTTTATTTAAGGCAGGAGCACTTTCTAACACAATATTTTTTTATACTTATAATTCAAATCCTAGACTTTTATACTCTCTTTGAATAATTGTTCAGTTTGAAAAAAATCAAAAACATAATTTATCAATTTTTGTCAATTTAGTCTTATTATTAAATACTATTCATTTTTCAATATTTAAATAATTAATAAGGAATTGATGTAGTAAAATTACTCATTTAATTGTTGTTTCTTAAGGGTAGAGAAGCAAACATGAATGTAGAGAATACTATTTTATGTAGTTGCACTCTTCATTTTAATTTATTTAAAGTAGTTTAACTAAGTATAGAATTTAAGAAATATGAGGAAACTTTGCAATGCCCTTAAACATTTGCTAAATACATAAATGTATATTTTTTTTAAACGAAGTAAAAACATAAATATATTATAACTATTGACTAGTAGTTCAATTGTAGAAACAAGAACAACCAAAAGAGGAAATTTGTTTATTTGAAGTGCGGTTTGTGGGGTTTACGGTGAATGTCGAGAGATCTTTGTCCAGTGTGTTCGTCAATGGAAATACTTCTTTGTTTCATTTTATTTGGTCCAATTAAATATATTTTTTATGACAAAAAAGATATAAACATGTCTTCGTATTTTGATAAATGGTACAAATATATCTCTCGTCATATTTTGGGTATAAATATATCTTTGCCGTTAATGAGGTACAAATTACCCTTCTCACTAATGGCGGGGCACGTGTCACAATCGTGTACGTTTGTGTTTTTTATTTATTTATCCCCAAATAATTAAACTCACCCTAAAGTTTATTAGGACCGTATGAATTTTAATTTAGGATGGATTTAATTATTTGGGGATAAAATAAATAAAAAAGGGCAAACGAACATGATCGTGAAACATGTCCCGTCGTTAGTGAGAAGAGTATATTTGTACCTTTTCATTATGGTAAGGACATATTTGTACCCAAAGTATGACGGGGGTATATTTGTACCATTTATCAAAGTTCAGAGGTATATTTATACCTTTTCCATTTTTATGACTGGGTAAAGTTCAAAAATAATCCTAAAATGGATTGATCTTGATATTTTGTCCTCTATAAAAAATACTACTCCCTCCGTCTCAAATCATGTGTCATCTTTTCTTTTTTAATCCGTCCCAAAATAAGTGTCGCCTTTCCTTATTTGGCAACTTTTTAAAGACACAATTACCCTTTTACCCTTATTGGTCCCACTTAATTAAAAAAAAAAGATATTGACACATTTTTTTATAAAGGATAATTTGGTAAACTTTACCAAGTCTTTCCTTATTTCTTAAAGTCCGTGCCCGGTCAAATGGCGACACATAAAATAGGACGGAGGGAGTAATAAAAATGACTTTTTTAAGGGGTGGTCTTGATTTTTTGACCCGTCTTAATAATTTTGATCTTTAAGCTACACATTCTAGCTCTTGTTTATAAGACAAACGTTTATGATATTTCAAAATAATGAACCTGCACACTTGACTAGAAGTTTTATCTTATAGATAAATGTTAGAACTTTGATATGTTGTCCATAAGACCCATGTTCAAGATATTTTAAGACAATAAACCTGCTCAATTAACTATAAGTTTTGTCTTATAAGTAAATATTAGAACTTATTTTGGAAGGACAAAAATTCAAAACAAGCTATCTGAGGGATAAAAATTCAAGATCAAACCCTTTGGGCGACACTAGATGTAATTTCCACAAATTAACACACCTCTTAAGAAAATTTTAATTAAACTAGTTTAATCACACGTGTCTCGCACGTGTAACGTTTGGTTATTGAAAATCATTTATTTTGTCTGTTGCAGAAATTTTTAATAAAGTGTAAAAAGTTCAAATCGCTTTTTAAAGATCCTTCACACTTTAATATAATAATGTACATATAAACATATTTTTTTAGTGTAAGTACATATATATTTTACATCAACACTTTTGCGTTTGTCATGCATACCTCTTTCTTTTACCGTCAGAGGCAAAGAGAGACACATCAATTTGAGTCATATTTGTGGTACGATTATTTTTCTTTCTATTTCTATATTTAAAATCTTTCCTTTTTTTTAAAGTCAAATCTTATCAAAATCATTAATTTCATTCTTATTACGTACTTAAATTTTTTAAAAATTGGATACTTCTCAATTTTTTCTTATTCTAACGATTTTAGATTTTATACAATTATGTATTATATATATATATATATATATTAAACTATAATATATAATTATATATACGCACATCATAAAACACAATCTTTCATTTATAATAATCCAAAATGTGCAACAAACTAGTAATCTAAATCCCAAAATAAAGTCAAATGATTAGTTTTCCCACGCATAATATCAAGTTCGAGTAGCGATAAGTTTCAAGAAATTCAATATAAAAAAGCATCTATCAACATTTCAAAAATCTTTAACTTAAACCGTCAATTGGTATTTGAAGTAGTTGCAATAATAGGTGAAAAATTATTACATCATTTATAGATCGTTGCAATAGCTAAATAAAATAGTTGCAATAGGTAGGAAAAAAAACGTTGCAAGAGACCAAAACATCGTCACAATAGGTAGCCAAAATAATTGCAATAGATCATGAAAAATCGTTACAAAATACAAATAAGCGCTGCAATAGATTTCCGAAATAGTTGTAATAGAATAATAAATATGTTGCAATATAGTTATTGCAATATTGTATTGTAATTGCAATAGATTCTATTGTAACGAGTGATAACTGTTGCTACTGGTAGGTCTATGAAAACAATTGGCATAACTGTCGCTAAACCGTTGCACTCGCATATGGGACATATGCTAAACCGTTACAGTAGCTCTATGGAAATGGTTTCTTTACATATAGCAACAGTGTTTGAACCATTGTCATAGGCGTAACTTTCAGTAGTACCATTACGTACACTATCATCCCATGTCGTTATGTATCTCTATTCTTTTATAGCTAAAGCATTTTTTTCAAAGAAGAGTCATAACTTTTTTCCTGGATGTGCTCCCGTTCATAAGATAATTACAAAAAGCGGAGAGAGAACTCACTTCAACCTACTAATTCAATCGAACATGCTCTATTTGTACATAATAATAGGATTTCACCATTTTGAAATTCAAATCGATAGAAAGTTAATTACCAATCATTTGAATTAAATCATCATACTTTTTAATTTATTCAATTGCAAAATATATTCAATTGCGATTGAGTCCAAATGATATTGTCCAACTTCATAATCATCATTCCATATACAACAATGAATAGTTGCCCATTTTTGCATATACTCTTTAAACAAATACAAACCATAACTTGCAAATAAATACATATTTAGAATTAATTTACTCAAATAAGATTTCAAACATTTAACAATTTGTGAAAAAAAATCAATTTTATTGTATAAACAGTAACCGATAAATAGGAAAATCCATAAATTGGAACAGATTCATATTCCTATTAGTTAGTCGAATTCTGAAAACATATTTTTGTTGGGCCGTTAGTCAGTTGGACTCATTTTTTTACACTCCTATATTAAATATGGATATACTAACGGGAATTTGCAAAATAGACACTTTGAATACTTATTTAAGCATTTAGTCACAAGTCTTGAAAAATTAGGTGAATACCCACTATTATGACATCATCACTTTTAACATACAACCCTGGCAAATAAGTTTTAAACTTTACACTTTAGTCCCCCACCTCATCTAATTAATATTTAATATTTTCCACCATTTTTATATTTCCATCATTTTACGTATTTTCTATTTTTAATTAAAAAAATTGTCCAAAAAGCCACCAAAAGAAGATCTAGTTTTCACCTATATTTTCTGATTTCAACGACTTTTCCGACAAAATTTTTCTCATCATGTAAAAACTCGTAAGATCCTAGCTCAATTCAGCTCGCGATTTCCTGTTAAAGGTGTATAAGACTTAGAAATTTCACGAAGTGTTGGGACTTAGTCATTTTCAATGCCAGTAAACTTTGATGATTTTATTTTTGATCTTTCCGACCTCAGAAAGTCGATCTTTAAGTTGATTCATGATCGTGGTAGTTAAAATTATGTCTCGGGTGAGTTTCAAAATTTTCGAACCAGCGTAAGGGCATGGTTGGGAATCCAAAACAATAGCATCACCGCTCTAAGCGGGCACCGCCCCCTCCAATGCTCCTCTCTAATGCGCACGCCACACCCTTTTTGTCCATCCAACTTTTTTCTTTGATAATTAAGGGCATTTGGGTCATTTTTATTCACCTAATCAGTCCATAACACGAGATTTAACTCCCCAAAGATCATTATTTGATCTTTCTATGATAAATTCACTCAAAAGAAGCCTCTCTTTCCTCAAGAACAAATCCTAACCCACTCTCAAGCAATCAAGAAATTCAAGCTTCAAACCTTAAGAAATTCTCAAGAATCTTCATGAAATCATCTAGTGAGGTATGTGTGATGCTCATCCATGGGCCTTTTTGACCGATGGAGTCCGAGAATCTCTTTTTATTCTTAAATCATGAGTTTTACATGTTTAAGTTGAACTATGTCCATAAATATCTTGATAGTTTGATTTCAAGTTATGATTATAAGTATTTTCAAGTGGAATGAGAATATTGAAATCTTCACATTTAAATCCCTCGTTCATGATTTTAGTATTGTAACTATGTTATTATCGCATGCTTTACCCATTCCCATGTTTAAGTTTATAACTTTCATGTGTTTGATTAATTGCCTAAGTTTGAATTTTGGACAATGAGTCCGTATTATGGTTTTTAAAGCTTTTATATGGCATTACTATTGTAATATCCATGCTTTTTCTTAGCTTGAAATCATCTCAAGGATGTTAGAACTTGATTTGAAATAATAAGTCATTCTTATACACATGTTACTTCCATAATTTTCACTTCCTATCACGTGGAAAATTAAATAAGCTTTCCATCGATATATAACTCGCCCAAATCCGACACTCAGGTGAATAGTTAGAGCCTTTTTAGTGAGACGGTGTTTGACCTGAGCCTTTAGCGTGTCGCGGAGATAGGTCAAATGACAATTGTCAAATTCCAGTATTGTTCCGTGATACTGGCACGTCACATCAAACTTCCAGGTCATAGACAAGGTGCAGCGCGATAGCTCTGCGTCGCGCCACCATGTAGTTTCCCATTTGTAAATATCCAGTGACACGGCGCGATAACGTCGCATCGCGCCAAGGGCCCAATTTGGGAAATTTTACTAAAAATTAAAATTACGTGTTCAGGGTTAAAAGGGTTAATTCCCCCCCCCCCCCCTTATATAAGCTTCCAAACACGGGATTTAGCCTTTATTCATCCAAAATATTGATGTTTTTCTCAAATACTCTCAAGAACTCAAGGTAGGGTTTTCATAGAAGGTCCAATTTCAAGAAGGTTTCACCATAAATCTTCACAAAATCACGAACTAAGGTATGCATAGTGTTCATTCATGGACTCCTTTCGTCCATGAAGTCTAAGAATCCCTTTTCTAAACTCAAGTTATGGATTTTCTATATGTTTTCATGTTTTGGCTTCTCATGTTCATGTTTGATAGATGTGAAATTGGATTCTACTCCATGATTGTTGATAGTTTCTGGGTTTGTTACTATAGTCATAAATTCATGCAACCCTAAGATTTAAACCCTTGAATGATGAAATTAGAATTGAATAATGATGTTTACATGTACCATGCCTATCATATATTTGATTAAATGCCTAAATGAAGGAATATTGTCTAACTAGCATAATATCATGAAATCTCCATGTATGTACAAGATCATGCCTATTACATGTTTAATGAAATGCTCCTATGAAGGTAGTATGTATTATGATGATAGTCAAGTCTTCAAGTAAGTCATGATATGTCAGTTTCCTTCTATCGAGTCCTGGGGGTACTTGTACCTGAAATATTAGTTGTGTGCCTAGAGCCATGTCATGTTTTTCATGATACTCTCAGTCAAGCTATGAACTCTTAGACTTCAGATAGTCTTATTACTCAGGAAAAATCTCCATGATCTCATGACTCAGTCAGTTGTCAGATATCAGTAGTATTCCGTTAGCCACAAAAATTCAGTAACTCAGTCCAAGCTCAGTTCAGTTCAGCAAATAATGTTCAGTGTCTATTCAGGTGGGAGTAGGAATTAGCACCGAGTGAACCCAAGGATGGGAACTCACCTGTTATATGAGAGCGTGATTCCTAGAAGCAATCCTTGTATTCTAGAACTATGTAGCCAGCATAGGTTGAGACATCATAGCCTGCTATATAAGGGTAGATGAGGTATCTTAACCTGTGATGTGAGGGTTCCCACCGTTCTCGATAGAGTTACCTATTATATGAGGGTTACTCACATGTTGTCCTTACCAATGGCGCGGTATTGACACCCTTCTAATCAGGGTATAGATTGAACCGAAGCTCAGCTATTATAGTATATTTGGAGCATGTCAGTTAGATACTACTTCCCATTGTTTCATGTTATAGAATCAGGACTTTCAGATATAGTCAATCAGTTCAGTAATAGAACTCAGATAGTTTTTCAAAATTTCAGGATTGTCAGACACAGTCAAATAAGACATAGTACGAAACTCAGATAGTTCCATCAAATTCAAGACTGTCAGCTATAGTCAACCATGTTATCAGTATTATTCAGATATAGTCCTTCATATTATCAGTTATATCGGTTACTAGCACGTCACATTATCAGTATACAAACTCAGAAATCACGAAATCACATTGTCAGTTACAGTTATGTATTTATGCATGTTTTCTCACATTCATGTTAGACAGTTAGTAGCATTATTCATGCACGTGAATCATTGCATATAGCCTACCTCATATGTATACTTGGTACATATATACTAACGCATTCATGCTATGGTGCTTTCTTTTTATGTTACATCGTATTTTTAGAGATACGAGTTCCAAATCAGCAGTAGATTCCAGACTCATCAGTCAGAGTAGAAGTGAGTCCTCATCCTTCGAGGACATAATGATTTTCTAGTATCTCATTGATTAGATTATTAGTTGAAGTTAGTTGGGGACATTCCTATCAACTCCTTATTTAGATTCTTCAGACAGTAGAGGCTTTTAGACTAGATGCAGACTAGATATAGACTATCATGTTTTAGACTTCAGATTTGTTTTAGCTATTGTATTACCCCACACAGATGTTACGCTATTCAGTTATGTTCATGAATGAACCTTATGGCCTTTCAATGAATGTTTTCGCATTATTATTTTATCTTATACAGTATACAGGTACAAATATCAGTCATGGGTTAGATTATGGTCCCTTGGGTCATGAGAACCGTATAGCATTCCATTTCAGCAAATCGAATCATTACAAACTTGGTATCAGAGCGTAAGGCTCAATAAAGTCCTAGAAAGTTTGAAAGCCACATCTAGTAGAGTCTTGTGCATGGGTGTGTTGCGCGCCACATTTATGTATAAGAGCCTATGAGATGCTTAAGAACAGTTTCCTTTCTTTCAGTATTCATGTCGTGCCAGTGAGCATAATCACAAGTCAATCTCTCAGTCTAATCCGCTTCTTCTCTTTATTTCAGAATATGTCTCCTAAGAGAAGAAATCAGTCAGCCCCTCAGCCCTAAGAACCTTTGGGCGATCATGTTTCTCATGTGGAGTTTAGGACCGTATTTACCACTCTTGCTCAATCATTCGCTGCTCATAATGAACGCCCAATAGTTTTTTCGGCCAACCCAGTGGCCAACTCAGCTGTAGCGAGGATTCGGGACTTCACCCAAATGAATCCTCCAACCTTCCTCAGGTCTAAGGTAGAAATAGACCCTCAGGAATTCTTAGATCAAGTTTATAAAGTGACAGACTCCATGGGGGTGACTACTATTGAGAGTGATGAGCTAGCTGTATACCAGTTGCAGGATGGCTCATGTTTGGTTCAAACAGTGAAAGTTCGAAAGATCAGATAATGCAGGTCCTATAGAGTGGGAGGAATTTGTCACTGCTTTCTTAGATAGATTCTTTCCCCAAGAGCTTAGAGAAGACAAGGTGGTAGAGTTCATCAACCTCAGGAAAGACAATACGACAGTGAAAGAGTATTCTTTTAAGTTTACTTAATTATCCAGGTATGCCCTTCATGTGGTTGCAGACGGTAGAGCCAAAATGAGTAAGTTTGCTTTAGGGGTGAACGACAGCATGGTTAATGAGTGCAGATTTGCCATGCTGAATAGTGACATAACCTTAGCCAGGCTTATGACTCATGCTCAGCAGATAGAGGAGTAGAAAATTAAGCAGAGGGAAAAACAGAATAAGAGAGCGAAGATAGGTAGTTTCAACTTCGCTCAGCCTAAGTCATAAGGAGGAAACTATTCCCAGTTTCATCCTAAGTCATTAGTTCCAGATCCCTCTATAGCCAGTGCTCCAGTTCCTAAGTTCATAGAGGGTAACAAAGATAGAGCGCTAGGCTCTAAGACCCAGGGCAGTGTTAGCAGTGCCCGCACCTATCCTCTTTGTCAGACTTGTGGTAAGCACCATCAGAGTGTATGTAGAGCAGGTAGTTGGATTTGTTTTAGTTGTGGCAAGCCATGCTATAGAGTTAGAGACTATCCACAGCCAGGTCCTCAAGGTCAATAGAATCACTCTTAAGCTCAATCCGATCGCCCAAATCAGTAGGGTGCCATTTCCAGTGCTACTAGCGGACAACACCCAAATCGTCTCTATGCTCTTCAGACTTGTCAAGATCAGGAAAATTCTCCTGATGTAGTTACTGGTACGTTATAGATCTTTCATATGCATGTTTGCGCTTTGCTAGATCCAGGAGCTTCCTTATCTTTTGTTACTCCTTATATAGTAGTTGATTTCAGAATCAGTCTCGAAATTTTAGCAGAGCCCTTTTCAGTCTCTACCCCAGTGGGTAAAATCATCATAGCTCAACGGGTATGCAGGAACTGCTCGGTTATGATATTTCAGAAAGTCTCATCAGCAGATTTAGTCGAGTTAGAGATGACTGATTTCGATATCATTCTCGGCTTGGATTGGCTTCATTCCTACTATGCCATAGTCAACTGCAGAAATAGAATAGTTCAATTTTAGTTCTCGAATGAACCCATCCTAGAGTAGAAGGGTAGCGTATCCGCTTTCAGGGGTCAACTTGTTTCCTACCTTCGGGAAAGGAAAATAATATCTAAGGGAAGTATTTATCATCTAGTTCATGTTAGAGATTCCAGTTCTGAGGCTCCCAGTCTTGAATCAGTCCCAGTAGTGAATGAATATTCAGATGTATTTCTCGAAGTTCTTCCAAGAATTCCTCCTGAAAGGGAAATAGACTTCGGTATTGATCTTCTTTTAGACACTCAGCCTATCTCTATTCCGCCATACAAAATAGAACTAGTAGAACTCAGAGAATTGAAAGATCAATTAAAGGATCTCTTAGATAAGGGATTTATCAGACCCAACATTTCTCGGTAGGGTGCACCAGTCTTATTTTTGTGCAAGAAAGATGGTTCTCTCAGAATGTGAATAGATTACTATTAACTCAATGAGGTCACGGTCAAGAACAAGTATCCTCTTCCCAGAATCGATGACTTGTTTGACCAACTTCAGGGTGCCAGTTATTTCTCTAAGATAGACCTCAGACCAGGCTATCATCAGCTCAGATTTAAGGAATCTGACATCCCAAAGACAACTTTCCGTATGCGGTATGGTCACTTTAAATTTTAAGTTATGTCATTTGGTATTACCAATATCCTAGCCGCTTTCATGGACTTGATGAACCGTGTGTTCAAGCAGTACTTGGATATGTTTGTCATAGTCTTCATAGATGATATTCTGGTCTATTCCCATACTGAGCGTGATCATGCAGACCATCTCAGAATAGTACTTCATACTCTCAGAAATTATCAGTTATTCACCAAATTCAGTAAGTGCAAATTTTGACTAAGATCAATAGCATTCCTTGGCCATATTATTTTCGATGATGGCATTAGAGTAGATCTTCAAAAGACCAAAGAAGTAAGAAACTAGCCTTGCCCTATTTCTCCATCAGATATCAGGAGTTTCTTGGGTTTGGATGGCTATTATAGATAGTTTGTTGAGGGATTTTCTTCTATTGCATCTCCTATTTACAGATTGACTCAGAAGAAGGTCAAGTTTTAGTGGTCAGATTCATGCGAAAAGAGTTTTCAGGAATTGAAGACTCGACTCACCTCAGGTCCAGATCTAGCTCTTCCAGATGGTTTTATAGTTTGTTGTGATACATCTAGAGTGGGTTTAGTTTGTGTCCTCATACAGCATGGTAATGTCATAACCTACACCTCCAAATAACTTAAACCCTATGAGAAGAATTATCCTACTCATGATCTTGAGCTAGCAGCCGTAGTATTTTCCTTAAAGATTCGGAGGCATCATATCTACGGAGTTCATGTAGACATATTCACAGATCATAAGAGCCTTCAAAATTTTTTTTCTAAAAAATATCTCAATCTTTATCAGAAAAGGTGGTTAGAGCTCTTAAAAGATTATGACATTAGTGTCCTCTATCATCCGGGCAAGGCCAACGTAGTGGTCGACGCTCTCAGTAGACTGTCCATGGGTAGTATTTCTCATGTTGATGATAGTAAGAAGAAGTCAGCCCAGGAAGTCCACCAGCTTGCCAGACTAGGCATTCTCTTAGTCGACTCTTCAGAGGGCGGTGCATGTGTTCAAAGTAGTTCAAAATCATCTCTAGTTTCTAAGGTGAAAGAAACGAAAGATAGGAATCCAAGACTTGTCAAGTTAAAAGAGTCAGTTTAGAATCAGAAAATAGAGGTTTTCTCCCAAGGAGGAGATGGTGTTCTTCATTGTCAGGGCCATCTTTATGTTCCAGACATAGATGACATAAGGAAGCAAATTCTTACAATTCATCCAGGGGTCACTAACATATACCACAATTTGTAGGAAATCTTTTGGAGGAGTGGGGTAAAAAGAGATGTTGCAGAGTTTGTGGCTAAGTGCTCTACATATCAGCAAGTTAAGATAAAGCATTAGAAGCCTAGTGGTCCTATGCAGGAATTTAGTATTCCTACTTGGAAGTGGGAAATTGTGTATATGGATTTCGTGATGGGTTTGCCTCGAACTCATCGTCACATAATTTAGTCTAGGTCATTATAGACAGAATGACCAAATCAGCTATTTTCCTTCTAGTTCATACCTCTTATTCAGTTGAGGATTATGCCAAGCTCTACATTAAGGAGCTGATCAGATTGCACGGTGTTCCATTGACTATTATCTCAGACAGAGGTACCCAGTTCACCTCATATTTTTGGAAAGCATTCTAAAAGGGTCTTGGTACCCAAGTTCATCTCAGTACAGTCTTTCATCCTCAGACAGATGGTCAAGCAGAAAGGACCATTCAGACTTTAGAAGATATGCTAAGGGCATGTGTAATTGATTTCAAGGGTAGTTGGGATGACCACTTGCCTTTGATTGAACTTGCATACAACAACAACTATCATTCTAATATTCATATGGCTCCATTCAAAGCTCTCTATGGTAGGAAATGTAGATCTCCAATCGGTTGGTTTGAAGTTAGTGAGGCCTTAATCATAGGTCCTGACTTAGTTCTCAACGCCTTAGAGAAAGTTCAGTTAATTAGAGAAAGACTCCGAGCAGCTCAGAGCTGATAAAAGTCTTATGCAGATATTCATAGAAAGGATCTCGAGTTTGAGATTGGTGATCATATCTACCTCAAGATCTCTCCTATGAAGGGAGTGAAGAGATTCGACAAGATGGGAAAACTCAGTCCCTGATATGTCGATCCCTTCAAGATTCTCAATCATTTCGGCAAGGTAGCTTATGAGCTCGAATTGCTTTCAGATCTAGCCTCAGTTTATCCATTCTTCCATGTCTCTTTGCTCAAGAAGTGTATAGGTGACCCATCAGTCGTATTCCCTATTCAGAGCATAGATGTTTAGAACAGCCTCTCTTATGAAGAGATTCCAGTTAAAATCTTAGACTATCAGACTCGTAGATTGAGGAACAAAGAAGTCCCTCTAGTTAAAGTTCTTTAGCGAAATCCATCCGTTGAGGGAGCTACTTGGAAAGCAGAAGTAGATATGCGTTCCAAGTACCCTCACCTCTTCCCCGCAAACTCAGATCAAGCTCAAGGTAACAGTTCTCCTTAAGCTTACTCAGTTTCATAATTAGCGTACATCACTAACTTAGTATTCAGTATCATGCTCATGTTCACATGATAAGCTTGGTATCAAGTACCACCACATATTCAGTCATAAATTCATGTATCAGATCAGTTATATAGTCATGCATCAGACATGCATTCTCATTGTGAGAAAACTTAGTTCTTCGAAACTTTTAGTTATGCATTTATAAATCAGTTACGCATGCATAAGATATACATGTTCAGTATGTTATGTTCAGCTTATCAGTCAAGTCCGTCATGAGATCATGTTGCAGTTATTCATGTTTGGCTCATTGTTTCCCCTCTTAGTCAGTCTCATTCGAGGATGAATATTCTCAAGGGGGAGATATTATAATACCCGTGCTTTTTTTTAGCTTGAAAATCATCTCAAGGATGTTAGAACTTACTTTGAAATAACAATTCCTTCTTATAAACATGGTACTTCTATAATTTTTACTTTCTATCATGTGGTAAATTGAATAAGCTTTCCATCGATATATAATTCGCCCAAATTCGACACCCGGGCGAATAGTTAGAGCCTTTTTAGTGAGACAGTGTTTGACGTAAGCCTTCAACGTGTCACGGAGATAGCTCAAATGACAATTGTCAAATTCCAGTATTGTTCCATGATACTGGCACATCACGCCAAACTTCCAGGTTATAGACAAGGTTCAACACGATAGCTCTGTGTTGTGCCACCGTGCAGTTTCCCATTTGTCAATTTCCAGTGACACGGCGCGATAACGCCGCGTCACGCCAAGGGCCCAATTTAGGAAATTTTGATAAAAATTAAAATTACGTGTTCAGGGTTAAAACGGTTAATTCCCTCCCCCCCACCCCCCCACCCCCCACCCCCGCCCCCCATATAAGCTTCCAAACACTGGATTTAGCCCTATTCATCCAAAATATTAATGTTTTTCTCAAATACTCTCAAGAACTCAAGGTAGGGTTTTCATAGAAGGTCCAATTTCAAGAAGATTTCACCATCAATCTTCACAAAATCATGAACTAAGGTATGCATAGTGTTTATTCATGGACTCCTTTCGTCCATGAAGTCCAAGAATCCCCTTTCTAAACTCAAGTTATGGATTTTCTATATGTTTTCATGTTTTGGCTTCTCATGTTCATGTTTGATAGATGTAACTCCATGATTATTGATAGTTTCTATGTGGGTTTAATTACTATAGCCATACATTCATGCAACCCTAAGATTTAAACCCTTGAATGATGAAATTAAAATTGAATAATGATGTTTACATGTACCATGCCTGTCATATATTTGATCAAATGCCTAGATGAAGGAATATTTTCTAACTAGCATGATATCATGAAATCCCTATGTATGTACAAGATCATACCTATTACATGTTTGATGAAATGCTCCTATGAAGGTAGTATGTATTATGATGATAGTCAAGTCTTCAAGTAAGTCATGCCATGTCAGTCTCCTTCTATCTAATCTTGGGGGTACTCGTACCTGAAATATTAGTTATGTGCCTAGAGCCATATCATGTTTTTCACGATACTCTCAGTCAAGCTATGAACTCTTAGACTTCAGATAGTCTTATGACTCAGGAAAATTCTCCATGATCTCATGACTCAGTTAGTTGTCAGATATCAGTAGTATTTCGTCAGCCACAGAAATTCAGTAACTCAGTCCAAGCTCAGTTCAGTTCAGTAAATCATGTTCAGTGTCTATTCATATGGGAGTAGTAATTAGCACCGAGTGAACCCAAGGATGGGAACTCACCTGTTATATGAGAGCGTGATTCCTAGAAGCAATCCTTGCATTCCAAAACTATGTAGCCAGCATAGGTTGAGACATCATAGCCTGCTATATGAGGGTAGATGAGGTGTCATAACCTGTTATGTGAGGGTTTCGACCGTTCTCACTAGATTTACCTGTTATATGAGTGTTACTCACATGTTGTCCTTACCAGTGTCACGGTATTAACCCCCTTCCAATTAGGGTATAGATTGGACCCCAGCTCAGCTATTATAGCACATTTGGAGCATGACGGTTAAATACTACTTCCCACAATTTTATGTTACAAAATTAGGACTGTCAGATATAGTTAATCAGTCTCAGTAATAGAACATAGATAGTTCTTCAGAATTTCAGGACTGTTAGACACAGTTAACTCATAGTACAGAACTCAGATAGTTCCATCAAATTCAGGACTGTCAGCTACAGTCACCCATGTTATCATTATTATTCAGATATATTCCTTCATGTTATCAGTCATATCGGTTACTAGTATGTCACGTTATCAGTATACAAACTCAGAAATCATGAAATCACATTGTCAGTTACAGTTACGTATTTATGCATGTATTCTCATATTCATGTTAGACAGTCTGTTAGCATTATTTATGCATGTGAACCATTGTATATAGCCTACCTCACATGTATACTCAGTACATATATACTGATGCATTCACGCTATGGTGCTTTTTTTTATGTTACACCATGGTTCAAAGACACGAGTTCCAGATCAGCAGTAGAATCCAGATTCAATAGTCAGAGTAGAAGTGAGTCCACATCATTCGAGGACATAATAATTTTCTAGTATCTTATTGATTATCTTATTAGTTGGAGTTAGTTGGGGACATATCCCATTAACTCCTTATTCAGATTCTTCAGACAATAGAGGCTTTTAGACTAGATGCAAACTAGATACAGACTATCATGTTTTACAATTTAGTTTTGTTTTAGGTATTCTATTACCTCACACAGATGTTACGTTATTTAGTTATATTCATGATCGAACCTTATGGCCTTTCGGTGCATGTTTCCACATTATTATGTTATCTTATGCAGTATACAGGTACAGATATCAGTCATGTGTTACCTTGTGGTCCTTCAGGGTCATGAGCACCATGTAGATTCCAGTTCAACAAATCGGGTCATTACAACTATTACTCCATTTAGTGCTGGTGGATTATGAACACTCGATACCTAGTTGTTTATATAATTTCAGTATTCTCAGAATAATTTTAGATAAACCATGAATATTGTCATTTAGTCAGTTATTATGATCAGTTTTTTGCTTAGTTAAACTTAGTTTAGTCCAGTAATCAGTGCCATTCAGTTGGGGAGTAGGATTCATTACCGAGTGAACATATGGATGGGGACATTCCTGCCAGTTTAGGATGTGACCCTTAGTAGCAATCACTGAGTTATAAAACTATGTAGCCAGCGTAGGTTTGAGATGTCTTCCTGCTAGTTTAGGGTTGACACATATCACATGAGTACGCCTTCCAGTACAGGGTGACTCTTTAGTCCTTCCGGATGCCAGTTTAGTGAATCCACGCAGACAATGTTAGTACCCGTGGCACAGTACTGAGCCACGGGTACTGACTCCCTTCCAACTGGGGTTACAGGTTGGACCCCGATTAGTTCAGATTGGGGTATGTCGGTTAGATGATACCTCCCACAGTCTCAGTACAGTATTTCAAAATAGAATTCAGTCCAGGCTTGCTTGACCAAGGCATTCATATTACCAATTATTCAGTTATCAGATTTTAGTATTTTAATTTACATATTCTTTTAGAAATTTTATATGCTTGGTCTTGCATTCTCAGATAATTCAATTTCTCATGCATTCATGATCTGTTGTCTTATGCTATTCAGTTAGTACTTATTTTATATGTACGGTACCTCATGCATATCAGCCTAACCTCATCTCATATACCGGTATATTCAAAGTACTGATCGCATACTCTTCTCTGCACTATGATGCCTTATATCATAGGTTTGTATGCACAGTTTCCTGAACATATTTATACAGTTAAGAGCAAGTCTAACAACCATAGTGGTGAGTCCTTATCCATCGAGGCCATTTTATGATTATTCTGCTATTTCAGTATTTATTTTATTCAGCTAATCGTAGTTAGTTAGGGTTTGTCCCATCGACTCCTCAATCAGTTTAGAGGCTTTTAGACATTCAAATAGACAGTTAGACAGTCAGTTAGTAACCTTCAGTTTTTATCAGATGTTTTAGACTTATGATTAATTTGTTATTGCAGTATTTAGATTTATATTCCCTTTTTAGTTTATCTTCCACACATGTGTTATGTTTATATTTTATCCAGTGCTCACAACAGGTACCAGTCATGGGTTAGCTTGTGGTCACTTATGACCATAAGCACTATTGTCACAACTAGAGGGTAGCCTTGAGCCATGAATAAACTTGGTGACAGAGTCGAGTGTTATAAAGTGTCCTAGGGAGTCTTAAAGTAACACTAAGTAGAGTCTTGTGCATGGGTATGAAGCGCGCTACACTTATGAACAAGAGGCTACAAGATGTTTTAGGAAAAATTTCCCTTCTTTCAGTATTCATGTCGTGCGAATGACCATAAGCTCTATTTAAACTCTCTCTAACTTATCCTTCATTCTATTTACAGAAAATGACTCCTAAAAGAAATAATGGACAAATGAATGGGAACCAGCCAACATCACCGTCTATTTAGGAAGATTCCCTAAACGAGCATATCTTTCACAACTTAGCTCACTTAGTAGATGCTTAGAATAATCAGTAGGTTGTTTCCCAAGCTAATCCAGTGGAAAACACAACCACAGCTAAGATTTAGGATTTCACCTAATTTAGTCCCCCTTTATTTTTGGGATCCAAGTTTAAGAAGGATCCATACGAGTTTCTTGATATGGTTTAGAAAGTGACAGGTATCATAGGTGTCATTTCGAATAAGAGTGCAGAGTTAGAAGTATATCAATTGCAAGATGTAGCTTACACCTAGTATAAGGAGTGAAAGCAAAATAAGAGTGTTGATGTAGGGCCTGTAGAGTGGGAGGAGTTTCCCACAACTTTTCTAAATAGGTTCTTCCTAATGGAGTTGAGGAAAGCTAAGGTATAGGTGTTTATTAACTTAAAGTAGGGCAGCATGAGTGTGAAGGAGTACTCGCTAATGTTCACTAAGTTGTCAAGGTATGCTCCTTCGATGGTGGCTGGTAATAAGTCTAGAATGAGTGAGTTTATTTTTAACATATCTGAGAGTGTGGTCAAGGAGTGTCGGACTGATATATTGATTAAGTATATGGACCTATCTAGGCTTATGGTTTATGCTCAGCAGATAGAGAAAAATAAGCTTAAAAAGAAAGAGAGGGAGAATAAGAGGGCCAGAATAGGTAGTTTTAACTTTTCTCAGTCGAGGTCAGTAGATGGTGACTACCCTCAGTTCCATCAAAAATTTTCCACCCCAGCTCCGTCTTCAGAAGTGCTCCAGTTCTGAAATTCAGGAATGACAGTCAGGAAAGAGCACCAGGCTCTAAGTCTCAGGGTAGTGTGAACAGTGGTCTCACTAAACTACTTTGCTAGAAATATGGTAGGACTCATCAGAGTGTGCGTAGGGCTGGCAGTGATGTGTATTTTTTATGTGGCAAGCCAGGACACAGGGTCAGAGAATGTCCAAAGGTTGGTTAGCAGAGTCAACAAAGTCGCCCTCTAGTTCTAGCCGATTGCCCTACTCAGTAAGGTACCGCATCCCATGCAACTAGTGAGCAGCGTCAGAATAAGCTTTATACACTCTAGTTCTGACAGGATCAGGAATGTTCTCCTGATGTAGTTATGGGTACGTTACTGGTATTTCATATCCATGTTTATGCTTTATTAGATCGCGAAGCTCCACTCTCTTTTGTAACCCCTTATATAGCCATCAACTTTGGCGTCAGTCCTAAAATATTAGCAGAATCCTTCTTAGTGTCTACCCTAGTAGGTGTCTCTATTATAGCCAGGCAGGTATATAGAAACTACCCGATCACGGTGTCTCATAAAGTCACCTCAGTTGATCTTGTGGAGTTAGAGATGACTGATTGTGATGTCATTCTCGACATACATTGGATCCACTCATGTTATGCCTCAGTTGGCTGCAGAAATAGAGTGGTTCAGTTTTAATTTTCCAATGAACCAATTATTGAATGAAGGGGTAGTACTTAAGTACTTATGGGTCAAATTATTTCTTATCTTTGAGAGAGAAAAATGATATCTAAGGGGTGTGTGTACCAACTTGTTCGAGTCAAAGACTCTAGTTTTGAAACCCCTAGTCTCAAGTCAATTTCAGTAGTGAAGGAATTTCTAGATGTGTTCCCTAAAGACTTTCTCAGAGTCCTTCCTAAAAGAGAAATTGACTTTGAAATAGATCTCCTTCTAGATACCTATCCTATCTCTATTCCATATTATAGAATGGCTCCAGCAGACCTTAAGGAGTTGAAAGAGCCGTTGGAAGATCTCTTAGACAAGGATTTCACTAGGATGAGTTTTTTCCCATGGGATACACCAGTCCTTTTCGTACGTAAGAAAGACGGTTCTCTCAAGATGTGCATCAATTACCGTCAGTTGAACAAAGTCACAATCAAGAATAAATATCCACTCCCTAGGATTGATGACTTGTTCGACCAACTTCAGGGTGCCAGTTATTCTCTAAGATAGACCTTATATCTGGACATCATCAACTTAGAGTTAGAGAATATGACATTCTGAAGAAAGCCTTCGGAACTTGGTATGGTCACTTTGAATTTCTAGTTATGTCCTTTGGACTATGAATGCCCCTACAAATTTCATGGAGTTAATGAACAGAGTGTTTAAGCAGTACTTGTTCATGTCCATCATAGTCTTTATTGATGATATTCTTTTATATTTCCGTAGTGAAAGTGATCATGCAGACTACCTCAGAATTGTATTGCAGACTCTTAGAGCCCATCGGCTATTTTCCAAATTCAGTAAGTGCGAATTTTGGCTAATATCAATAGCTTTCCTTGGCCATATTATTTCTGGTGATGGCATTAGAGTTGACCCTTAAAGGACCAAAACAGTGAGAAACTAGCCCAGACTCATCTCCCCATTAGATATCAGGAGTTTCTTAGGTTTGGATGGCTATTATAGATGGTTTGTTGAAGGGTTCTCTTCTATTGTATCCCCCATATCTTGATTGACTCAGAAGAATGTCAAGTTTCAGTGGTCAGATTCTTGCGAGAAGAGTTTTCAGGAGTTGAAGACTCGACTCACTTCAGCCCCAGTATTGACTTTGACAGATAGTTCAAATGGGTTTGTAGTTTACTATGATGCTTCCAGAGTTGGTCTTGGTTACGTGTTGATGAGAGGTAAGGTCATAGCCTATGCCTTTAGATAGCTTAAACCCCATAAAAAGAATTATCCTACCAATGATCTTAAGTTGGTAGTTGTTATGTTTTCTTTGAAAATATGGAGATATTATCTTTATGGGGTTCATGTGGATGTGTTCACAAATCACAAAAGCTTGCAGTATGCGTTCTCACAGAAATATTTGAATGTTTGTCAGAGAAGATGGCATGAGTTGTTAAAACATTATGATATGAGTGTGTTGCATCTTCCTGGCAAGGCCAATGTAGTAGTAGATGCCCTTAGCAGGTTATCTATAGGTAGTGTTGCTCATATTGAGGAGGATAAGAGGAAGTTAGTCAGTGAGGTTTATCAGCTTGCTAGATTAGGTGTTTGGTTGGTTGATTCAGCTGAGGGTAGCATATGGGTTCAGAATGGTTTGGAATCTTCTTTGGTTGTCGAAGTGAAAGAAAAGTAGGAAAATGATTCTAGTTTGGTTAAGTTGAAGGAATCAGTTAGAGATCAGAAGGTAGAGGTTTTCTCCCAAGGGGGAAAGTGTGTTGCATTGCTAGGGCAGGTTATATGTTCCGAGTGTTGATGACCTAAGACGACGGATACTTGTAGAAGTACATGGTATGCGATACTCTATCATCCAGAAGCCACCAAGATGTACCCTGACTTATGAGAAATCTATTAGTGGAGTGGTATGAAGAAGGATATTACAGAGTTTGTAGCTAAGTATTCTAATTTCAGCAAGTTAAAGTTGAGCACCAAAGGCCTAGTGGTGCATTGCAAGAGTTCAGCATTCCCACTTATAAGTGGGAAGAGGTGAACATTGATTTCATGATGGGTTTGTCTCATACGCATCGTCAGCATGATTCAATTTGGGTTTTTGTTGAAAGAATGACCAAATCAACTCATTTCTTTCTAGTTCATACTTCTTACTCAGCTAAGGATTATGCTAGGCTCTATCTTAGGGAGTTGGTTAGGTTGCATTGGATTTCGTTGTCTATCATATTAGATAGAGGTACTCAGTTTACCTCTCACTTTTGAAAGGGTTTTTAGAAGGGTCTTGGTACCCAAGTTCATCTCAGTATAGCTTTTTATCCTCAGATAGATGGTCAGGAAGAGAGGACCATTCATACCTTAGAGGATATGTTGAGAGAATATGTTATTGACTTTAGAGGTAGTTGGGATGATAACTTACTTTTGATTAAGATTGCCTATATCAACAACTATCACTCCAGTATTCAAATGGCTCCTTTGAGTCTCTTTATGAAAGGAGATGTAGATCTCTTATTGGTTATTTCAAGGTAGGTGAAGCTGTATTGATAGGGCCAGAGACAATGTTTGATGCAATGGAGAAAGTTCAGTTGATTAGGGAGAGGCTGAAGATAGCCCAAAGCCGTCAGAAATCTTATACAGACGTGAGAAGAAGAGATCTTGAGTTTGAGGTTGGCGACTTGGTATATTTGAAAATATCACCCATGAAGGGAGTGAAGAGATTTGTTAAGACAGGGAAACTCAATCCTCGATATGTTGGCCCATATAGGATTTTGAGTCATTTTAGAAAGGTAGCCTATAAGCTAGAGTTGCCTGCAGATTTGGCGTCAATACATCCCATGTTTCATGTTTCATTGTTAAAAAAATGTATTGGTGATTCAGCTGTAGTTGTTCTTTTGGAGGATGTAGATGTTAAGGATAGCCTTTCTTACAAAAAAAGTCCCAGTTGAGATCCTTGATCATCAGATTCATAGACTAAGGAACAAAGAAGTTCCCTTTGTCAAGGTTCTTTGGTGGAATCAGTCCGTTGAGGGAGCCACTAGGAAGCATAAGCAGATATGTGAACCAAGTACCTTATCTTTTCTCTGCGAACTTAGATTCATCTTAAGGTAACACTTATCATTAGATTGACTCTTTTTTATTCTCAATTTTAGCTATTAATCCATCTCATGTCATTGCATACATTCAGTTCAGTTTATATATCATGTCTCTAACTCAATTATGCAATCATGTTTTCAGTCATTCATGTTCAGTTTATGATCTCAGTCTCCCCATTACTCTCAGCTAAACGAGTCTCATTCGAGGATGAATGTTCCTAAAGGGGAGATATTGTAATAACCCATAAGATCCTAACATAATTCGGCTTATGATTTTATGTTAAAGGGGTCACAGACTTAGAAATTCCATCAAGTGTTGGGACTTAGTCATTTCTAATGCCTCTAAAATTTGATGATTTTATTTTTGATCGTCTCGACCTCAGAACTTTAATTTTTAAGTTGATTCATGATCGGGGTAGTTAAAAGTATGTCTCGAGTGAGTTTCGGAATTTTTGAACAAGCGTAAGGGCATGGTTGGGAATCCAAAATAGTAGCATCACCGCTCCAGTGCATCGGTCTAATGTGCACATCGCGCCCTCCTTGTCCATCTAGCTTTTGTTCTTTGATAATTAAGGGCATTTGGGTCATTTTCCTTCACCCAATCAGTCCATAACAAATTTAACTCCCCAAAGACCATTATTTTCTCTTTTTATCACAAATTCACTCAAAAAAAGCCTCCCTTTCCTCAAGAACAAACCCTAACTCATTCTCAAGAAATCAAGAAATTCAAGCTCCAAACTTCAAGAAACATCTCAAGAATCTTCATGAAATCATCTAGTGAGGTGTGTGTGATGTTCATCCATGGGCCTTTTCCACCCATGGAGTCAAACAAACTCTTTTTGTTCTTAAATCATGAGTTTTTACATGTTTAATTTAAACTATGTCCATGGATATCTAGATAGTTTGATTTCAAGTCATGATTATAAGTGTTTCCAAGTGTAATGAGAATATTGAAATCTTCACATTTAAATCCCTAGTTCATGGTTTTAGTATTTTAACAATGTTATTATCGCATGCTTTACCCTTTCCCATGTTTAAGTTTATGACTCTCATGTGTTTGATGAATTGCCTAAGTTTGAGTTTTGAACAATGAGTCCTTATTATGGTTTTTAAAGCTTTTATATGGCATTAATATTACTCCATTTAGTGCTGGTGGGTTATGAACACCCGATATCTAGTTGTTTACATAATTTCAGTATCCTTAGAATGAGTTTAGATAAACCATGAATACTGTCATTCAGTTAGTTATTATGATTAGTTGTTTGCTCAGTTAAACTTAGTTCAGTCCAGGTTTCAATGTCATTCAGTTGAGAGTAGGATTCATAACCAAGCGAACACAGGGATGAGGGCATTCCTGCCAGTTTAGAATGTGACCCTTAGTAGCAATCCCTGAGTTATAAAACTACGTAGCCAGCGTAGGTTTGAGATATCTTCCTGCTAGTTTAGGGTTAACACATATCTCATGAGTGATCCTGCCAATACAGGGTGACTCTTTAGTCCTTTGGGATGCCGGTTTAGTGAATCCACGCAGCCAGTGTTAGTACTCTAGCACAGTACCGACACCCTTCCAACTGGGGTTACAGGTTGGACCCCGATTAGTTCATATTGGGTCATGTCGGTTAGATAATACCTCCCACAGTCTTAGTGCAGTATTTCTAAATAGAATTTAGTTCAGGCTTGCTTGACCAAGGCATTCCGATTACCATTTATTCAATTATCAAATTTTAGTATTTCAGTTTACAAATTATTTCAAAAATATTATATGCTTATTCTAGCATTCTCAGATAATTTAGTTTCTCATGCATTCATGATTTGTTGTCTCATGCTATTCTGTTAGTACTTCCTTCATATGTACGGTACCTCATGAATATCAGCCTAACCTCATCTCATATATCGGTACATTCAAAATACTGATTACATACTCTTCCTTGCACTATGATGTCTTATATCATAGGTTCGGATGCATAGTTTCCCGATCACAGTTAGACAGTTAAGAGCAAGTCCAACAACCATAGTGGTGAGTCCTCATCCATCGAGATTGTGTTATGATTATTCAGCTATTTCAGTATTTATTTTATTCAGCCAGTCGAAGTTAGTTGGGGGTTTGTCCCATCAACTCCTGAGTCAGTTAGAGGCTTTCAAATATTCAGATAGTCCGTTAGAAATTTAGTCAGTTACCTTCTATTTTTATCAGATGTTTCAGACTTTTGATTTATTCGTTATTGCAGTATTCAGATTTATATTCCCTTTTTAGTTTATCTTTCGCACATGTGTAATGTTCATATTTTATTCAGTGCTCACAGCAGCTCTCAGTCATGGGTTAGCTTGTGGTCACTTGTGATCGTAAGCACAGTTGTCGCAACTAGGGGTAGCCTCGGGTCGTGACACATCACAACTGAAAATCTTCATTCTTGTTAATTGCCTCCATTGTTGTTCCATCTTTTTTGAAAAAAATTGCAAAAAATATTTTTTCACCATTTTACTATCTTGAAAGCCTTCCAAATCTACTCAATACCTAGTCATTAGATATATTTCAGTAGTTTAGAATCTCTACACATATATTTCTCCATCTCAGAGCTAGGAGGGCATCGATTAGATTCAAAATCCATTCATTCACATTTTTGTACGGAGGTTTTCATACCAATCATCGACCAGTTATAGACCAATACCTAATCTATTATAGATTAGTGTGGTCTATAATGGAATTAGCTGAAGTAATTGTAATGCCCCAAAAATTTCCCCTGGACGTTACACGGTGCTCGAGACTACGAATAGTCCCAAGCTAACCCTTTAAGCCTCCTTAACTTGGAACTCAAGAGAAAAGTAAACTGACATATAAAATCTGATAATATTTGAATTAATATCTTAACTCAAAGTCTTTGACTTGGAAATCTTTAAATAGACACATTTGAACTTAAAACAGAAATACTTGGACAAGCCTCTACTTCTAACTAGAGAGCCATTGGGACAAACCCCAGCTAACCCGAAATAAATAGAAATCAAATAACTGAAATGCTTTATCAATATCAAATTCTGACAAACTGGGTCCTCGCACTATGAGGAATAACCAAAACTTGGGATGTAGTTGGTGATGCCCATAGTCAATCGTGATGCTGGAATTGAGCATCATAACCTACATCATAAGACAATGCATCACATATACATATTTGTGGGTCAGAACCTCTGGAATGTACTGAGTATGTGGGGGTGAATGCATAAGTAAAACAATAACTGAATAATAAAAAACTTCCAATAATGCATACTAAGCGTAAATGTCTCAGCTTGGGCTTGAATAAAACAAAAACTACAAAATCATAAACCTGAGTAATGAAATATAAGGGTAAACTTTGTGAGCCATAACACTTAGTTTCTAAAAGTTGTACTTATTTTTCTTTCTTAAAGAGGTTCTTCAAACCGACATAAACCATATGAGATATCATGGAGTCCAACATCTTACCCAAGTTGGGGAGAGCTGTTCTACCTTGCCATCGGAATAGAAGCTTAACTTAAATGATCACTATACTTAACTCATATTGGGACTTAAACCTACGGTGGCTAGTAGTTTCTAGGAATTACCCTTCTCGGTGCTAAATACTACTCCCATATTACTTATATGCTCATACTTTAGGAAATCCACCTTAAACTAATTTAAGGGTTAGTATACTAGAACCAATTATGCTTTTCTTTGCTTTAAATCATAAGTAAGGTAAACAATTCTGGATTTCAAGCCTTATCATTGAATCAAAAGATCAAACTTTTCTTGTAAACTTAGCGCTGAAACTTAAGCCTTAAATCTTATACTTTCTTTCATATAAATTGCAAGACAATATCATGCTTAAAACTCAATTGTAAATCTTTAATCAAACTCATGGTATTCAAATCATCATAGAGAATTCTTCAAGTCAAAACATAAATAGATAATAACAAGTATACACTTTAATACTTCAATCACATAATAAATCCATAATCTCAAAACAATATAATTTGTGTAACCCTAATTGCAAATCATATAACTTAAACTTTGAAACAAGTTTTGGGCACAAGAATGGAAAAATATCCTTGTTCATAAGTCCCACATACCTTAATTGAACGAATTCTTGAAGAAATCTTAAAATCGGACTTAAATCATTCTGTTCTTGAGAGTAAGAGTTTGAACTTTTTTCTAGGGAAAGGGGAATGATTTCTAGTGAGAAACTTTGATGTAGATGAGCAAATAATGCCCTCTTGAATGTCCCAAATCATGTTTTGGACGACTTGGGTTGAATAAAAAGGACACAACTGCCCTTGGCCTTTTCTTCTCATGGAAATAACCCTTATGGTGGGACCCATATTCCAAGGGAATAGCTCTTGCGATACGACCCCTAGAAAGGAAAAGTAGCCCTCATGGTACGAGGCTATTGCAACCCCTTACTGTTTCTCACAAAAATGGTCACAACTTTTCGCTCGACTATCGTATTAAGGCAAAATTTGTATCCTTAGAAAGCTAACTAAATTATCTATCATTTGGTGGATATTGAAATTAAAAATTCCACTTATGTCAAATGTTATGCACAATCAAAGTTGACCCTTGTAGAATCAAATGCCAAAATTTGGCTGAATCAAAGGACCTTAGTTCAACCTTGTTCTAAGTGATTCTTATGAACATATCTCACCTCATAATCACTCTTCTCACTGGGATAATGGTCATAACACATATATGCAAATGTAAATCATGGGATTAGAGTTTACACACGTAGGAACAATGATTCAAAGTCTAGCTCGAAAATGCGGGGTGTTACATTACCCCCCCCCCCCCTGGAATCATTCATCCTCTAATGAAACTGATTAAGCTGAAATACTAAGGAGACTAAGGCCTTATTTGCTTACATTTACTGGAGGTCTGAATCTGAAAGATTCAGACTTCAGACCATTAAGTGTATTTGTTTTTCATTAAGATTTTGGCTCTTAATAGGTCTGAATGGGTCTTAATCATTCAGATCTAGAACTAAATCTTGATCATCAAGAGATATTCTTGTGTTGAAAAATAATCAGCACCACTCTATCCATAATCAGTCACCACCACTAACTACCTCTACCACCACTATCATTGTCAACCACCACCTTGACATCGATCACCACCACCATCACCAACCACCTCCACCATCACAACCACTATTCACAATCACAGTTTCTACTAACAATTATTTTTAACCTCTACCATATCTACCACCTCCATTATCTTAATTAAATCTGCTACTATCACTGCCGTTAATGCCAAAGCCAATGCCAACACCACCAATACCACCATCATCAACCACTATCAGCTACTACCAATTACTAACCAACTCATCTATTACAACTAGCACCATTGCTAACTACCACTAACATATCTTCAACATCCACACATTCTTCGATCACCACCACTATTGCCAATGGTGTTGCCACCTCTACCACCGCTTCAACCACCATCATTGCTATATTATATTTCTATTAATAATCATCTCCACTAACACATTATCAACCATCATGCATTCATTATTAAGTTATCACGATCAACACCTCCAACTACTAACATCAACCAACTTCACATCACTACCACCACCACTACCAATTGCCACCATCATAACAGTCACTACAATATCAAACATCTCTATTATCACAACTATTACCACCAACATTACTAATCACTAACATCAATCATTACCACCACTACCAACATTACAAACCATCTTCATTATGACTAGCAAATATAAATATATATTTTTCAGTTAAATAGTAATTTTATTGAATTAAATTAAATATTTTTCTAATATATAATTATTTTTATTTGAATTATGTTTTAATTATATATGAAAATAAATAAATTTTGCATATTCAGATATTAAAAAACAAATAGTCTTAACCATTTAGATTTTAGATCTGAAGACAACATCTAATCATTCAGATATGTATTCATATTCAGACATCTGAATCTTAATAAAAACAAATATAGCCTAAGAGTCTATATTGAATACTAATAAGATGAAATATGATCAAATAACTGGGTCTGAAACATACTACATGCTACATGGGTTGAACTGATTTCATGAATGCATGTTGGGGCATGACAAAGTTGTATAAATAAAATAGAGGTTGGAAAGAGTTAACCTAAAGAAAATCATTACCTCAAGAAAAGTTTGAATTTGAGGAGAAAAGATGAGGATACCGAGCTCGCATATCTATTTCTGCTTCCCAAGTAGCTCCCTTAACGGACTGATTTCTCTATAGAACTTTAACCATGGAAACTTCTTTATTCCTTAGCCTACGAATCTGACGATCAAGGATCTCAACTGAGACTTCTTTATAGGAAAGGCTATCCTTAACATCCAAATCTTCTAAAGGAATAACAAAATATGAATCACCAATACATTTCTGTTACAAAGAAACATGGAACATTGGGTGTACTATTGCTAAATCAGCAGGTAACTTCAGCTCAAAAGCTACCTTTCCAAAATGGCTCAAAATTCTATATGGGCTAACATAGCGGGGACTAAACCCTCCCCTTCATAACAAATCTCTCCTTTTCTTTCATAGGAAAAATTTTCAAATAGACCAAATCACCAACATCAAACTCAAGATCCCTTCTCCTTACATTTGCATAAGATTTCAGACAACTTTGGGCTATCTTTAGTCTCTCTCAAATCAATTAAACTTTGTCCATAGCTTTAAACACCATATTTAGCCCTATCAAATAAGCTTCACTCACTTCAAACTAACCAATAGATGATCTATATTTCCTCCCATAAAGAGCCTCAAAAGGAGCAATCTGAATACTGGATTGATAACTATTATTATAAGAGAACTCAGTCAAAGGTAAGTGATCATCCCAACTATCATTAAAGTCACTAATGTACGCCCTTAATGTGTCCTCTAAAGTCTGAATGGTCCTTTCTACTTGGCCATCCGTCTGAGGATGAAAGGTTGTACTGAGGTGAACTTGGGTACTAAGACCTTTTTGAAAATCCTTGCAAAAGTAAGAGGTAAACTGAGTACCTCTATCAGAAATAATAGACAATGGAACCCCATGCAATTTTACCAACTTCCTAAGATAAAGCTTGGCATAATACTCAGCTGAGTATAATGTATGAACTGGTAAGAAATGAGCTGACTTGGTCATTCTATTAACAATAACCCAAATCGAATCATACTGGAGATATGTGCGAGGGAATCCTATCACAAAATCCATGTTCACCACCTCCTACTTCTAAGTGGGGATGCTAAACACTTAAGGTGTACCACTAGGACTTTAAAGCTCAACCTTAACCTGCTGACACTTTTCACACTTAGCCACGAACTCCACAATATCTTTCTTCATACCACTCCATCGATAGATTTCTCACAAATCACGGTATATCTTAGTAGTTCCTGGGTGAATAGAGTACTGCGCACCATGTGCTTCCGCCAGTATTCACTGTTTCAAACCTTCAACCCATGGAACACATAGCCTGACTTAACAATGAAGCACACTACCTCCTTCTTTAGAGAAAACTTCCACCTCCTTATCTTTAACCACCTTCTTCAATTTAACCAAACTAGGACCCCTGTCCTGCTTTTCTTTTACTTTGGCAATTAATAAAAATTCTGTACTATTTTGAACCTACGTAGTACCTTTGGCCAAATAAAATAACCAAACTCTTAACCTAGTAAGATGATGAACCTCATGGACAAACTCCTTCTTATCATCCTCAACATGGGCAATACTACACATAAACAATCTGCTAAGTGCATCTGCCACTATAGTGGCCTTTCCTAGATGATACAACACACTTGTATTCTAGTCTTTCAATAACTCAAGCCATCTCTTCTGATAAAGATTTAGTTCTTTCTGCGCAAATACATATTGTAAAATCTTGTGATCCGTGAACACATCAACATGAACCCCATATAGATAATGCCTCCAAATTTTCAAGGTAAAGACAATGGCTGCCAACTCAAGATCATGGGTCCAATAATTCTTTTCATGAGGTTTAAGTTGTCTAGAGGAATAGGCTATGACCTTACATCTCTGAATCAAAACACAACCTAGTCCAACTCTTGAAGCATCACAATACACTATGAACCCATCGGGGCTATCTGGCAAAGTCAAGACTAGAGCGAAAATGAGTCGAGTCTTCAATTCATGAAAACTCTTCTCGCAAAAATCTTACTACTAAAATTTGACCTTTTTCTTGGTTATCCTGTCATGGGGGAAGTAATGGAAGAGAAACCTTCAATAAACCATCGGTAATAGCCAACTAAACCGAAGAAACTCTTGATATCAGACAGAGAGACGAGTTTAGGCTAGTTTTTCACTACTTAGTCTTTTGAGGATCAACTCGAATGTCATCACCACAAATAATATGCCCAAGGAAAGTTAATGATCTCAACCAAAATTCACATTTACTAAACTTAGTAAATAAATAATGATCTTTAAGGGTCTGTAACCCAAACCTCAGATAGTCTGCATGATCATTCTCACTATGGGAATAAATAAGGATGTAATAAATGAAGACTATGACAAATATGTCCAAGAACAACTTGAACACACTTTTTATCAAGTCCTTGAAAGCTTCAAGGGCATTTGTTATTCCAAAATGCATAACTAAAAATTTGAAGTGACGGTATCGAGTTCTAAAGGCTGTCTTTGAAGTATCACTTCTCGGACTCTAAGCTGATGATAGCCGAATTTGAGATCTATCTTAGAGAAATAAATTGCACCTTAAAGATGGTTGAATAAGTCATTAATCCCGGGAAGAGGATATTTGTTCTTGATTGTGACTTTATTCAACTGGCGATAGCCAATGAACATTCAGAGAGAACCATCTTTCTTACACATAAAAAGTACTGGAGCGCCCTACGGAGGGACACTGGGCCTTATGAAACCTTTATATAAGAGGTCTTTAGGTAACTCTTTTAACTTTTTAAGCTCAGCTGAAGACATATGATATGGAGGGATAGAGATGGGCTGAGTATCAAGGAGAAGATCAATACTGAATTCTATTTATCTATCTGGAGGTAAACCTGGAAAATCTTTGGGAAAAACCTTAGAAAACTCATTGACTACACGGGTTGACTGAATTGTTAGAACTTCAGACTTAGTATCCTTAACTCGAACTAAATGATAAATTCACCCTTTTGATATCAAATTTTTGGCCTTAAGATAAGATATGAAATGACCTTTGGGGGATTCAAAACTACCCTCCCACTTAAAAACTGCCTCATTAGGAAACTAAAATTTCATCACATGGGTGCATCAATCTATTAATGCATAACAAGAATAAAGTCAATCCATGCCTAGAATAACATTGAAATCTACCATTTCTAACTCTATTAGGTCTGCTAGTATGATCTTATAGAGGATAGTAATAGGACATTTCTTATAGACTCATCTAGCAACAACTGACTTACCCACTGGAGTGGAGACTGAGAAGGGTTTAGAGAACTTTTCAAGTCCTATCCTAAAATTTACCATAGAAAATAGAGTCATATAAGAGAGATATGATCCCGGGTTTAACAATACACAAACATCAAGATAAAAGACACAAAGCATACCAGTGACAACTTCTGGTGAGCACTCCTAATCATGTCAGGAGAGTAAGGCATAAAATTGATTCTAGCATTGACCGCCTCCAATACTAGATGATGCGCCCTGAGGAGGAACTGTGCGACCTGGCGGAGCTGTGTATTAGTAACCTGAGTCTGAGGACGACCATCCCTACTTCCCTACTTAGCATAGTCACATTCTTTGATTCTGTGACCCAACTTGTACACCCATAACAATACATTTTGCCTACTAAACACTCACCAAGATAGGTCCTGCCATAATTTGCACATACCGAATAACTGGGCCTTCCACCCTCACTATTCAGATATCTAGAAATAGAATTCCTGCCCCAGTGCTCCTGCTTGGTCCTAGGAACTTTGAAACTAGCTGAAAATGGCACTGGAACTGATGAATGACCTTGAAACTGCGAACGGTTTCCCCCTCCGGACCTTGGTTGCCATACTTAAACTACCCTATTCTAGCCTACTTATTTCTCTCCTTCATTTTCTTTAACTTTTATGCCTTAATCTGTTGGGCATGACTCATCCTAGAAATATCTATATCCCCAATAAGCATGGCAGGCCTACACTCCTTACTACCAAATTAGACACCCAATAATAAACTTACTCATAGGAGCTCTAGAGTCAGATATCAACTCAGGAGCATACTTAGATAACTGAGTTAACTTAATGCAGTACTCTCTCACTATCATAGAGCCCTGCCTCAAGTTCATGAACTCCTCCACCTTACCTTCCCTTATTTTACACATTAAAAACTTGTACAAAAATGTATTCTGGAACACCTGCTAACTCGCAAGAGCTGCATTCTCACCTCTACCTCCCTTCCACATAATAATCTAATCATAAGCAACATTATTCAACCTATAGGATTCCAATTCTACACTTCTCTCCTCAATAACATGCACAATCTGGTTAATCTTTCTTACCTCATTAATGAAGAGTTGAGGATCCTCATCTATATTTGACCCTTGGAACTCAAGTAGATTCATCCTTATGAAATCATGAACTATGCTACAGCTAGATTACCATTTTTCTGAAGTGGGGCTGCCTCCTATTGGTTGCCTTGAACGCTAGCATTCAAAACTTGGGCCAATGCTTGAAAGGCAACCTGAAATTCAGCATGAGACACATACTCATTCAGAGGGTCAGCGTGAAGGGGTGGTTGGTCACCATGTCTATGTGCATTGGCTCAGTGAGGAGGCATATTTTGTCACGTAAAAGAATGAGTTAAGCTAGATAGAGACAATTGTAAGAATGATAGATAATGAAAGAACTGAAGATTCCTAACTCATTTCGTAGCCTCTTTCCCATAAATTTGAGAGGCTCATAAATTTGGCGCGCTTCACATCCATGATCAAGTCTCTACGTAACGTGGCTTGTCTGACTCCCTAGGACTCTTTAAAACCTTAGGATCTAATACTAAGTTTGTAACGTCTAAAAGTACCCCCTGGATGTCACACGATGTCGAGACTATGAATAATCCTAAGCTAACCCTTTAAGTCTACTTAACTTGGAACTCAAGATAAAAGTAAACTGACATATAAACTATGATTATAATTGAATTAATATCTTAACTGAAAGTCTTTAACTTGGAAATATTTAAATATATATATTTGAACTTAAAATATAAACACTTAGACAAGCCTCTACTTCTATCTAAAGAGCCACTGGATAGACCTCAACTTATAGAAATCAAATAACTGAAACACTTTATTAATATCATAGTTTGATAAACCAGGTCCTCAGACTATAAGGACTCACCAAAACTCGGGATGTAGGTGGTGATGCCTATAGTCAATCGTGTTACTGGAATTGAGCAACAAAACCTCCATTATAAGACAATGTAGCACATAGACATATATGTGGGGTCAGCTCCTCTAGAATGTACTGAGTATGTGGGGTGAATTCATAAGTAAAATAATAACTAAATAATCAAATAAAATTTCAATAATACAAGTTAACTGTAAATGACTCACCTTGGGCTTGAATAAAGCAAAGACTGTAAAATCATAAACATGAGTAATGAAACATAAGGATAAACTTTGTGATCCATAACACTTAGTTTCTAAAAGCTTTACTTATTTTTCTTTCTTAGGGAGGTTCTTCTAACCAACATAAACCATGTGAGCTATCATGGAGTCCAATGTATTACCCACGTTGGGGAGAGTTGTTCTACCCTTTCCATCGGAATAGAACCTTAACTTAAGTGATCACTATACTTAACCCATATTGGGACTTAAACCTACAGTGGCTCGTAGTATCTAGGAATTAAGAATACGCTCATCTGCATTCCCTTCTTGGTGATAAATATTACTCTCATATTACTTATATGCTTATACTTTAGGAAATCTACCTTAAAATAGCATAAGGGTTAGTATACTAGAACCAATTATGCTTTTCTTTGCTTTAAAACATAAGCAAGGTAAACAATTATGGATTCAAGCCTTGTCATTGAATCAAAAGATCAAACTTTTCTTGTAAACTTAGTGCTTAAACTTAAGCCTTAAATCTTATACTTTCTTTCATATAAATTATAAGACAATATCATGCTTAAAACTCAATTGAAAATCTTTAATTAATGTTTCTAATCAAACTCATGGTATTCAAATCATCATAGAGAATTCTTCAAGTCAAAACATAAATAGATGATAACAAGTATGCACTTTAATTCTTCAATCACATAATAAGTCCATAAACTCAAAACAATATAATTTGGGTATGAACCCTAGTTGAAAATCATATAACTAAAACTTTGAAACAAGTTTTGGCCACAAGAATGGAAGAATGTACTTATTCATAAATTCCACATATCTTAATTGAAGGGATTCTTGAAGAAATAATGAAACCGGGAATTAAATCGTTGTGTTCTTAAGAGGAAAAGCTTGAACTTTGTTCTATGGAAAGGAGAAGGGTTTTTAGTGAGAAATTTTCAAGAAGATGAGAAAATAATGCCCTCTTGAATGTTCCAAATCATGTTTTGGACGATTTGGGTTGAGTGAAAAAGACCTAACTGCCCTTGGCCTTTTTTTCTCGTGGAAATGACCCGCATGGAGCGACCCCTAGTTTAAGGGAGTATCCCTAGTGATGCTACCCCTAGAAATGTGGAATAGCCCTCACGGTGTGAGGCTATCGTGATCCCTTACTATTTCTCACAAAAATAGTCATAAATTTTTATCTGGGTAGCGTATTAAGTCAAAATTGGTATCAATGGAAAGCTAACTCAATTGTATACCATTTGGTGGGTATTGATCTGAAAAATTCCACCTACGTCAAAAGTTATGAACGTTCAAAGTTGACCCTTGTAGAAAAATTTGGCCGAATCAAAGGCCATTAGTTCAACCTTGCTCTAAGTGATTCCTATGAAAACTTCTCACCTCATAAGAACTCTTATCACTAGTTAATTATCATGAAACATGTATTCAAATATAAATTATGATATTAGAGTTTACACACATAAGAACGATGATTCAAAGTCTAGATAAAAATGTGGGGCGTTACAGTAATTATCACAGGTTGTGATTATATGGGTGTGTGGGAGGAGAGTCCCAAATATTGGAATTCGAAATAATCTAGAAAGGAGATAGTTCCATCACGCTGCATCATAAGAGTTCATAAGATAGCATGGTTTAAAGCATAATTGAGAGTGGAGAATTAGATTGCGAGCCAAAGAACGTTATGATTAGATATCTAATGAATAGGACGGGGGTAATACACCCCACATTAATAAAGAATGATTGTCATGTTTCCTTATACACGTTGGATGTTGCTGCCAATGGCTCTAGGCCATTACTGAGGATAAATGTCATCTCGGGGTATCCGACAATCCCGCCACCACACCCAACAATCAAAGAGCATGATTAATTTAAAGATGAGAGTTCAGATTTTCATCCAATGGATACAAAAGATCATTCAATGGAATCGGAAGTTCCCAATTTCTTTTAAGAAAAGAGAGAAGAATATGGATTGGGATCACAAAGCACCCACACCCTACTCCAATAGAACTAATTTTTATGTAGATCAAATATTTAGCAGCAAAAAAAACTGAAATTGTTGTTGGACATAGTATTAGTGAAAAATTCTTTTGATTATGCTACGTTGAAAAGCTGCAGCAAATTCTTTAAGGTGAAATATGTTTGTCCTAGTTGTGCGTGGATATTGTGGGTGAGGAATTATGAATCCACATATAGATTTCTCATCTATAAATATGTCGACGATCACACTTGCAACGTCGAACACGACACGAACAATCATAAGAAAATTACAGGTAATGTCATTGCATCTCTCTGTGTAAACATGTATTGTGAAGGAAAAGGTTTATACACTAGTGAGATTCGGAGGATCACTTTCAAGAACCTTAACAGTAGACCAACCTATTGGAAATATTGGATGAGGGGTGTGATGACCAAGAAAATGGTTTGAGGAACACCAGAGCACAGGTATTCCTGCCTGTCAGCTTTTTTGTACATGATCAATGCTCTTAATGTTGGCTCTACCTATTTTATCATGGCAAACAAGGATGATTGTAGGTTTATGTACTACTTTATAGCCTTGGGCCCTTACATTTGGGGATTCGCCCACATGATAAAGGTTATTGCGGTCGATGACACTCATTTACATGGTAAGTATGAGGGTGTGCTGCTAAGCACAGTTGCATAAGATACAAAGAAGCATATTTATCCCATTGTCTTTTGCATTATTGACAAAGAGAACGATGCATCTTGGATGTTCTTCTTTGAGAAGCTGTAATCTATAGTGGTTGATTGACCAAATTTGTGATTTATCTCTGATAGGCATAAGAGCATTGCCAACGGTATTGCGAGGGCTTACAACCATGATTGTCACGGCTACTGTATGAGGCACCTAGGTGAAAATTTCTGGGTAAATTACCAATGTGGATATCACCTCTATCTATTCTACCACATAGCAAAGGCATATTCTTTTGAGAAGTTTAGCAATTATTTTGAGGAATTCAAGAACTACTGTCTCGAGATAGCCACTTTTCTCGAGCATGACCTTGGTTTTGAGAAGTGGAGCAAGACACATTCCCCCGATAGTAGGTATGATATGATGGACATAAATATTGTTGAGGCGATCAACTGTATGTTGATTGTAGAAAAGGAGTACCCCATGACATCCACATTCAATTCGATTTCTAAGAGGTTTGGTTATAAATTCAGGGAGAAGCATGCATATGTCCTCAACTATAAGGATGAAAAATTTGTTCCTGCCGCCAAAAAGGTCATAAGAGACAGTATATGCGAGGGAGACTCCTTCTATGTGGTGAATATAAACGAGGATGACGACCAGTTCACAGTGTTCGGCAGGGGTCCACGGCCAAAGTAAACCTATTGGAAAAGTTATGTTCTTCCAGGAAGTTTGACTTGGTAAACATACCAGGCACTCATGCAATGGACACTTTTCAATTGAAGCACGATGATGATTATGGTTTGAACATGTACGAGTACTCTTCGCTCGTGTATAAAGTACAAGAGTACATCCTTGCGTATTCAGAATTAATTAATGTTGTCCCTTTAGAGTCTAAATAGCGCGTGACATAAGAATTTCTAAACGTTAACATTATTTCACCCCTTGTCAACACCAAGCTCGGAAAAAAGAAAAGGAAATGCGTTAAGGGTATGGGCGAGGCTTTCAAGTCGAAGAGGAGGAACGAGTGTTCACTGTGCAAGACACATGGGAACAAGAGAACCACTTGTAATAACAACAAATCATAGATAGACTTGTATGAATATGTGTTTTTGTAAGTCATGGCAGTGTATGCATTTTGACAACCTTGCAGTGGTCTGATTAATGCCAGTTTTTTCGATTTTACTTTGTGTCTATTATCAACCTTTTAAGTTATAGAATATATTATGTGTCAAGTCTATTGGATGTATTCTTATATACCAAAATATTTATTATCGGTCCAATTTGAAGTTTATTGAAAAAACCTAATTATTCAATCAAATAGATGAACAATCGGGCATTTATAACACATCAAAAAAGCTGGTGCACGTCCACTCACATACTGCATCGATTGAGTATACGCTACCTACTCGACTTTCATTCATCCACGTATCGACCAACCACTGGGTGGGAAGACCAAAAGCTTCTATTTTGGTCTAAATAAACAACCATCAACTCTACACAATATTCATATTCTTCAACCCAAAAATTGACAAATTCGACCGGATGCCTAGAATTCAACTCAGACCATGAAGGAGAGTTTATTTCCACCATTGCCACAACCTTTTCCTCCTTCTATGGTCTGGGTTAGGACAGGGAGCACCTCCACTGTGAACTCTGGCGTATCACTCATTTTTTACGGGCGATCGTGGAGAGGCTAAACATGGGACCCAGTGAGTTGATCACCTCCACCATTCTCTTAGTTTAGGATTTAAAAACTATTGTAGTTGTGGTTCTAAGTTCATTGAAAAGAAGCTTTCATGGTTAGGGAATTTATTAGATGAAAGCTTTTTTTTCTTGTCCTATTTTGCTCATATTTTGGTGTAGATATTATGTTAAACGTGTTGCAATGAACTAATGAAATCAACTATTTTCTGTTTCCTACATATTGTCTCTACTTTAATTTTACAATTTTGTTCTTGTTTCAATTGTTTCCACTCTTGGCTGAGAATAAAAGAATGCCAAGTCCAAGAAAGAATTGTTTAAACTTTTAAAGGCAACTGATGGAAACAAGTTCTTTTGTTATTTCTCTGTAAAAAGTTATATCCCTATATATGAAGTTAATAAATACTGTGTAGTTCTTTAATTATATGATGATCTTGTTCTTTGGTATATCCTACTCATGCTGCAGTACTTCAGTAATTGTTTATAAATAGCTTCACCTGCTTAATTAATATTTGAAATTAAATAAAGTAGTATTATAAGTTTGTTTACTTTTTTAAACGATAAAACTTCAGGTATGAACATTACGTATTTTAATTTCCTTCTATTTGCATCAAAGGTGCCACTTTGTGGTTAAAATTACGGACGCCAGTGATACAATTACCGCAACAATGTCAGAAACGGTAGCAGAAGCAATGTTATCTCTCACTGGCGAACAAATATATCAAAGTGTTGCTGCCCAGGTACATAGCTACATACTCTGTTGAATCCTATTATACTAGTAAACGAAAATGCCCCATTACGTAACCTCCTGCTCACTGCGCCATTTTTTCTCCTTTTCACTCAGAGAGAACCACTGTCTATTGTCCGTGCAAATCAATAATTTGCTCATAAACTGTTTAGACTCCAGCTACAAAAGTCGATCTACAAATTCCCCGATCAAACACCTGGTATGCTGGCTGTTACATCCTTCAGTGAAGCAGAAAAACTGGTTCTTCAAACATTATCATCACCAATGGCTCCCGGAGAAGCAGGTAAGAAGCAAAAAGTTGAACCGCCGACTCCAACAAAAAGGCTCAAATGTAACAATACTTTCAATATTTCATTTGCTATTGTATTCTACCTCCCCTTTAGCTTCTTACTCGGAACATTTGCATTAAGTGACGTGAAAAGAAACAACAAAAGTTGCACTGTTCGCACCAACTCATGTTCACAATTCAATTCTTTAGTATTACTGATGCAAATAGGCATGTCTAAAATATAGATTACAAGCCATTCCAACAACTGCTTCGAAGTTAGCGACTCGGGTAAAATTATTTTCACTATATTTTATTTCCACCATTTATAGCATGTCAGCCATAACAAGCTGGTAAATATAATACTCATACTCCCCTTTATTACTTTTTTGTACTCAGTACAATTAAAATTAATTTTTTTCCCTCTTTTGTAGCCTCTCGATCTCGACAGGTAAATAGAACAATCCTGCACCCTTTCTTTACTACCTCCCTTTACTACATCTCCTTATTAAAAAATAGAACACTATATTTTCCTTCATCTGCTTAAATTATCTCTACAGGTGGCACGTGCCCGAAATTGGATGCATCCTAGTTTGGCTAGGTGGTGTGGCATGTACAATTAGATTTTGGTTAACTCTACTTGTGCCAGCACATGGTAGCATGTACAACTTGATTTTTCCTGCCTCCACCAATGTCATACAAACGGACGCATCAACAGACTTTTCCATTTTGGTGTAACTATCAGTATAGTCACAGCTTAATGTGGCAGAACTACATGTTAATAGTTTTTGCATAAATAGGTCACAAATGAAAAGTTGTGCCGTCTCTCCGATATATTTACGTATTATTACTTAGTATCTTTCTCCCAGTTTTTCACTATTATTATTGGGCCCGTGGTGTGCGGGGTGCTTTTTTTGGGTCAGAGTAGTTATAACTTAAGAAGGAGAAGAAGGATAACATTTTAGTCTGGTAATTATGGCAAACTCCTTCCAACTAAAACAAATAGGCATGCCACAATAATTTATCCACACCTCATCCATCTTATCTTTATTTTCATACATAAACCTGCGCTTGAGAAGATCATATACCATTTTCATCTGGAAACGAGCATTGTTATCCTCCGACAAATCAAGATATTGCCCAAAGCAGCTTTTCCTGAAATAAGAATTTAATTTTTGTTCTCGAAGTATTTTTCTGAAGGCGTCGAAAGATTTTTCCATGACTGACTTAACCACGAGATCACCCGTTAAATTTGTGGCACCATCGCACTGCATTCTCACGGGATAACGATCAATGCTGAAGGTTTTGACCAACTCTTTGGCGGAAGGGCTATTAGCATTTGGATCATCTCTTTTAAAAGATTTCTCCTCCCCGTGTTCATTATCTTCTGCTCCTGATTGAGATAACGCTTGTAAAGCAAGCTCATAGAGTGGTGGATGTAGCTGAGCTGCTGCACTTGTTCCTTTACTTGGACTTGATTTGATTTCTTTTCTTTTGGTAGCCATGTTATCTTAAATTAACAGGAACATAACATAGATTATAATTGATTAATGCATAACAGTAATATAACAGTTCCAACAGACAACTAATCCGTTGCACCCGATATGTTATCTGTTGCAACATATAACCGACATATTGCAATGGATGAGTAATCCGTGGGAACCATAAAAACAGCACTAATCCGTTACACCTGATATTTTATCTGATGCAACATATAATCGACCTGTTACAACAGATGAGTAATCCGTTGGAAACCATAAAAACAGATCACAAATCTGTTTCGCCAGGTATTTTATCTGTTGCAACATATAACCGACATGTTGCAACGGATGAGTAAACCGTTGGAAAGAATAAAAATGAATCACTAATCTATTGCAGCAGGTATGTTATTTGTTGCAATATATATCCGACCTGTTGCAACGGATGAGTAAACCGTTGGACAGAATAAAAACAATCACTAATCTGTTTCAAAATAAAGAGTAAACCATTGGAAAGAATAAAAAATAGATCACTAATTAGTTATCTGTTAGATCAATATTGTTTAGATTTCTTGCAAACAGAAGAGTCGTCTGTTGCAACAGCTGAATGATCTGTTAGATTGTTCACCTGTTGCACCAGATTTTCATAGTTACATTAGTTTTTAATCTGTTACATCAGATTTGCATCTGTTGCATCATATGCTTCATCTGTTACATCATATGTTTCATCTGTTGCAATACCATTTTTACCAAGACAAACAACAAATTAACCCAGCAACACCAACATATCACACACACACACACTAAGAACATCAACTGTGATCAAAAATCACCAACAAATTCGAATCAACAGTACGACAACAAAAAGAAGAAATGCCAGAAATTAGGATTTTATTCGGTCCACATTTCAATACTAGAAGAGTAGTTGGCTCAAGTTCCTCTGTTTTTTCATAATTTTTTACCTGTGAAAAAAAAATGAGACGATAAAGAACTCAAAGTTGTTGTCGCCGGAGAAGCCTTCACGTCGATTGACAGTTGAAAGTCGAAAAGGAACTCGTCCGACTATTTATCGCCGGAGGTTGAAGAGAGAAATTTTGCAGAACTGTTGATTGGAAGAGAGTTGAGAGAAGCTGGAGAAAGAGAAAGAGAGAGTGGTTGATTTAGATTGAAGAGGAGTGTGGGTTGGGTTAATTTGTATTTTTGAAAAGATTAGAAAATTTTGAAAATATTAATCAAGTCCACAATTAACTTAATCAAGTTTCCTAATGATGTTTGACCCTTTAAGTTGATCAATGTCACTAATCCTTCATTCAAGACTTAAAAGACACCTTTCCGTTAATTTTCTCTACTCCCTTCAAATAAAAATATTTCTTTTTTAAAAAAAAATTCAAACTTTTTTTCCTTCGCTATCCGACCCCACCCCCACCCTATCCCACCCCTACCAACCTTCTCCCTTTCAAAAAAAAATTATTTTTTTCGTACCCCACCCTTGCTCCCCCCCCCCCCCCCCCCCCACACCCCCAAAAAAAATATATATATTTAAAAAAAAATTAAAATTTTTTTCTTACCCCACCCTTACTACCTATTTTGACAACCTCAACCCCATCCCCCCAAAAATTTATTTTTTAAAAATAATTCAAAACATTTTTCTTATCCCACCCTTATTATCCTATTCCTTCTCATTGTTTTTATTAAATATATACAAATACTTTTACAAAATATATACTACCCAATTTGCATAACGAAGACAAGAATATACGTAAGGAACAACTTATTTTTCTAGAAAACGTTTTTCCTCCTTCATATCGAACACACCCTAAAAAAAATATTTTTCAGAGTCAAATATTATTTTTCTAAAATGTATTTTTGCTTTTTAGCTAAACACTAAAATGTATTTTCTAAAAAATATTTTTTCATTCACCAATCAAACACTTAAAAAATATTTTTTATCCACCAACCAAACATAAGAAAACAAGTAAGAAACCAACTTGTTTTTCTGAAAAATATCTAGGAAAATATTTTCCATGAAAAACATTTTCCTTCCTACCAAACATACCCTTTATGTCTTTTCTCTTTATTTAATTATGTTAGTGAATGTTAATAGTCAAAGTCCAATATATTCACAACATAGAGTATAGCGAGATATCAATTCTAATATAAGATGAACGTATAGTCACACAAGATTAGACATGATGATATTCATGGAAAGGAACACATTGAGCATAAAAGGAAGAAATGATGATTTTATTTGTCTTGAATTGATCTACTATAATGCATTGGTTCGTAGATGTGAAATAACGGTGAAAGGAATATTTTTAAAAAATGGGGTCTATTTCATGTTTGATCCAATATTTTTATTTAAAAAAGAATCATGTATTATATCATAGTTTCTTTATTAGTTTTAGAGAAAATATTCTATTTTCACCTTGAATTATATGCGAGAAGAGTGAGACAAATCCGAATTTTAGGAGGGTTCTATTATCTTTGTACTAATTAAAACTTCATTTTTCACAATCTTAGTGCCTAAGTGACACAATATACTGAAGGATCCACATAGGCACACGTGGTGCGCCACGTAGATACTAAGGTTGTCAGAAATACGATTTTAATTAGTTCAGGAAGGTAATAGGACTCTCCTAAAATTAGGTGTATCTCAACCTTTTCACGTATAGTTCAAGATGAAAATAAAGTATTTTTTCTTATTTTTATATACGTGAAATAATAATTTTAAAATTATTTAATTTGGTATAAAGCACTAAAATGGATTTGCCAACTTCAATATTTTATTTTTTTAAAAGATAAGGTTGAGATTGAAAATGAAAGTGTATCTCAATTAAACCAGTTGAAAACAAACACAGCGTGGTTATATCATATTTTATGGAGTACTCTTTATTTTTAGTTCGATTCAAACATCTATTAATAAAATTATATTAGCTGAGTAATTTTGTTACTATTTAATTTTCGTATTACAATTCATTAGTATAATTTTGAGATAGCTTTTTTCTACTCAAACAATCCCCACAATGTGGTTATATCATACATTATGGAGTACACTTTATTTTTAGTTCGATTCAAATATCTATTAATAAAATTATATCAGTTGAGGAATTTTGTCATTATTTAATTTTTGTATTATAACTCATTAGTACAATCTTAAGATAACTTTTTCTAATCAAACAACCCCCAGTTACTTATCTTATTTTAATTTATGTGTCCTAATTAAAAAATCGAGTGTTTTTTATTAATTTTTTTTTATAGCAGAAATATTTATTAATTCTCCAAAAAAAACATATTGATCTAGCAAAAATAATCTATGATTTCAATTGATTCTTTTTGGAGAATTAGATGATTTCTTGAACATGTCTTTTATTTGATAGGCAATATAAATGAAACTACTGTGGATGCTATACACTTAGAAATGGAGAGCAATTTATAGAACTGACTTAAAATTTTAATATACTAACTCCTAATCGTATCGTTTGAAATTTAAAAGTGGAAGAAATTATTTTATCTATTAATGGTGGTATGTAGAAAGTCAAATAATGTTTTCTTTGACCACAAATATTTTATTTTAGGCTTAATCATTGTCAGATTCTCAAACTTGTTTCAAAAATTCACTTATACCCAAACCCCTAAACCTCCAAAATTTGATCCTATCAAGCTGTTTTTGACCTATCCGCTTAAAACTCAAGTGTGTACAACATACACGAGCTGATATGACAAAACTGATAATTAGAAAAAAACACATAATAAGAAAAAAAAAATTATATTATGAAAATGCTGATTTGTCCATTTTCTATTTAATTATCATTTAATAATAATTTTTTAATTAAAAAAAAAAAAAAAAAACACTCCCCACCCGCCAATCCGTCTTCATCACCCCACGACCACCAGTCGTCTTCACCACCCCCACCCCCACCCCCACCCCCCATCACTTTAAGTCATAGATCAAATCAGTTTAGTTTGGGTCTAAGGCACCCGGAATAACTCCTGTGAATTCTATATCTAGACAAGAGTTGGTTTCTAAACAAAGATATTCGATCATGTCTTGAATCCTTCTTTTTTTCTCTCTCTCAGCACAGCACATAAGAAGTAACAACAGTGAAAAGATAATTTAGTCATCAAAATATTTTATCAGGTTAACTGAAAAAAAAATCATAAACAAATGAAGGTCGACTCCATGGTTAAGTTCTATGCGCCAAGAAGAAGAATAAATAAATTGATTTTGTAAAAGAAGAAAGAATTTTTTTTCACATCTTTGATCTTATTGATTAGTAATTTTATTGTTAGAGTTGCTGATTTTATATTAATGGAGTTTTTTCATTTTGTTGCTCAAAGAACAGTGTTTGTTCACTTAGAAGAAGAAAACATGGGGAAGGAAGGAGGGAGGAAGGAGGCTGGGGCATTTTATAAAAAAAAAAATTTAAAAATTATTATTAATTGAAAATTATATTAATAAAATAATTTAAATATAAATTTTTTAATTAAAAAAAATAAAATATTTTTTTTTCTTATTCACGCACCCAATGAAAGTGTAACACACTCTCTTTGTCAAATCAGCATTTTGTGTTTGATAGCTATCAATTTTAGTATTTAAGATGTTTGATAGGTACAAGTCTCAAGTTTAAGTAAATTTTCTGAGGGATGATTTAAGCCTTTATTTTATATAATTCTAAATATAATTTTTTTTTTATTTAAATTTACATAAAAAATAATAATTAATTTGACCTTAGTACTCTTATAAAGTTACATAAGCTAAAACAAATGAAGCACAAATTAAAGTGAGAAATCATATATTTAATCATACAGAAAATCAGACCTCAATGGATCGTGAAAATAATAACATATTTAAGTTAAAGTTAGTGTTGTGTTTAATTATAAATATAAATTAGTGTTGCTTTTAAATCTAACAAAGCCGTCACTTCTAGATGTTTCGCGCGTGAATTTACGCCAGCACTTACGTAGCTAAACAACACCCACCGCTCACGTTAAAATCATTTCTGCATAAATTTCTAAATTGTACCACCTACTTATTCTTCGCACCCCTTTTTCTTTCGATTTTCCCCAATTTGAAAAATTAACTTTCATTTTACAGAATTTTTGCCATCAATAATTCTCATAAATCACCAATCATTATCAGAAAGGTAAGGATTTTCTCAATTCTCTATGTAAATTTGCAGTTAATAATTTATTGAATTAATTTATTTAGGAACATATTTGCTTTATGTTTGGGAATTTTGAGGTTTATAGTAATAATATTTAAATTATGATTAGTCATTCGTATACTGGAAATAAAGTAGAAGGAAGTATTGGGAACATGCTGTAGTTTGAGCTCATCGAGGACGCGATCTTCTATAGAAGGTTTAAACTAGAAATATAGGTGAGAGGTGATTTGACAGGAAATGATGGAGTTTGACCTTATATAGGAGGTTTGAAGTAAAAGTGTTGGTGAGAGGTGATTTGACAGGATATGACAAAGTTTGAGATTATTGAGGACGTGGCCTTATATAGGAGGTTTAAAGTAGAAATATAGGTGAGAAGTGATTTGACAGAATATGATGAAGTTTGACCTTATATAGGAGGTTTAAAGTAGAAGTGTTGGTGAGAGGTGATTTGATAGGATATGACGAAGTTTGAGCTTATTGAGGATGTGACCTTGTTTAGGAGGTTTAAAGTAAAAGTAATGATGAGATGTGATTTGACATGATATTACGAAGTTTGAGCTTATCTGGAACTGCCAGGAATTTGTCGAAGAGTATGCGAAGCTTATTGAGGATGTGACCTTATTTAGGAGGTTTAAAGTAAAAGTATTGATGAGATGTGATTTGACATGATATTACGAAGTTTGAGCTTATCTGGAACTGCCAGGAATTTGTCGAAGAGTATGCAAATTTTCTTCTCAGATGCATTAAGGATGTGCAAAATTAAATACACACTCATAGTAACTAAAATTTAGTCTAAGATGTGCACCTGACCATCCTTTAATATAGGTGGCTCCATCCATGCTAGAACATGACCTTATATAGGAGGTTTAAAGTAGAAGTGTTGGTGAGTGGTGATTTGATAGGATAACGAAGTTTGAGCTTATCTAGGACGTGAACTTATATAGGAGGTTTAAAGTAAAAGTATTGGTGAGATGTGATTTCAAACTGAATTATATGAAAAGATTGTTCCACTCATTGAAGGAGAAAACTGAACTTTTACTTGATCATATTGATAGGGATGCTCCTGTCGCTATTGAGCGGCTGATTTTCAGTTTCTTCCTAACTGAAAAGTTGTTATAGCAGTACTCTAGGTCCGATGGATCGGTATTGGAATTTTCTTAACTTTTAGGGGGGAAGTGGAAACATGTAATATAACTGGTGGGAGTGTTGTAGTTTTGTATTGTATTTCCTTCTGAACCAGCTTGGTATAAGTTTTTTTAAAAAAATCTTTACTTAAAAAAAAAAAAAAAAGTTCAGAAGGTGACTTGAATTAAGGTTCAGCATAAAACCTGGATTCCGGTGTTCCAAAGCATTTGGTTGACAACTTACCTTCATTCCTTATGATTATCCTTAGCTTACTAGATTTTAGTTTACATGCCAAAAAAATGCAGATTCATTTTATCAAAGAAAAAGAATCTAGCATAGACCGTGACCCCCAATATTTTCATTTCTTTATCTATATGAAACCAAAACTTCTTCTAGCTTCTATAGATAGGGTTCTAAATACTGTTTGTGCGAGAGGGCTCATAATGCGATTTATCAAAAGAGAAAATAGTTAGTTTAAAAGATACACTAATTGGTTGATACCTGTGGTTCTCTTATCTAAGACTAAGACTTGCTAAAATTTGTGTGTTTGATGATGGCTTAATTTTGTATGCTATTATTAGATAAAAAAATCCATGGAGCACCAGGAGACATGTCAATTATCTGTTATATGGAGAGGGAAGAAGTTTAGTCTGGAGATGAATCCAACTGCTACTCTCAAATCACTGGGAGATGAATTGCTGAATCTCACCAATGTCAGAGATGATACAATGCGCCTCATTGTGCCTACTAATAAAAGTTCAAGACTTTTGTATCCATTCTCTGAAGAGCATTCCTACCTAAAATTGGAAGCAGCATCCATTCTTGAGGTTTTTTCTGTTAATTGCTGCTGTAGTTCGTGCTTTTACTAAATAGCTGTTGGACTTGCTATCTGCTTGGATTCTGGATAGGGATTTTGATTTTTTCTTCTTTTTTCGAGCTGTTTGTTTTGACAGATTTGTTTGTCCTTTTAATTTTTATGCTATTGCTGATTGTTCTGGTAAAACATCCAACATGATGCTTTATTTATAGGTTGTTAGCTTGATAAATATCGAAAAATCATTTAACAATTCGCACTCTTGGAATTAGGATCCTCCTTCAGAATCTGACTTGAAGGAGTTGTAGCCCTAAATTAGTTATGCTGATGGCACATCTCAAAAGAATACATCTTAGCAACTTTAAAGGTTTGCATGTACTACCATTCTGAAATACATCTTTTTATTTACTTCTTTGTTAAAGTTATAGTCAAATGATAAGTAAAATTCTTGAAATTGTTTCCACTTTTCTGATCAGTATTTCCTTGTTTAGTATAAATTTTTTTGCACAAAATGATATGCATTATACAGCTGAGTGATGACTATATATATTGTCAATATGAGCTTGTGCATAGTTCTTTATGAAATATAACCAGAAATAAGTCATGGTTCCGAGTTTCTTTTTTTTTAAAGAAAAAAAATGTTTAGTGTCTCTGTGAGTGGCAGTTATTTTATACATGAAATCTTTTGAAATTTTCATCATGCTATAGAATTTTGTTCAGCTGAGTGAGTGACAAGATGTCATATTTCAGGCTTTGAATATCTATTGCATTAAACCTAGAGAGACTGAGAAATGTATACCATAATTATTATGCTCGTGCAAAGCATTGACAATTTTAAGGACATGATCAGATGTCTGGTGTGATCTTTTTTCAAAATTTGAACTCTTTCACATATTCTATGAGGTGTTAATGCATTTCCAAACATTGAATAGTCTAAATAACTTGTTTAGCATATTTGGCTATTACTCGTTAAGCTGAACCTTCCAGACAAATCTTTTTGGCTTAGATGGGAATCGCCTGATTGTTTCCTGTTTCAGGGGAAGTCTATTAGGATGTTGGGAGTGCCCAAAGATGAAGTTGATGACATTCTACAGAGTGCAAAGGCAGACCACAGGATTTTGGGTTTTGATGAAGAGGAAAAAAGATCGAAACAAAGATTATCAAATGGGCTTCAAAGTACACTAAAACTTCCACAAGGGCCTTATGTCTTTTGTGATTTTCGGACACTCTACCTTCCTGGTATAGAGGTATGGCCAACTCTGGGAAATGTAACCTATCTTCTCTACAGTTAAAGCTAAAACACAGTCTGAGTAAAATAACCTTTCTAACCTGTGTGGATTACTTGCAAAAATATATTGACATATCCCGTCCTTTTGGGTCGGAAGCCTGGGGCCTGGGACTGGGGAGAAATGATAGGTTTATATGACTACCAATTTATGTAGTCTTCACTTGCTTGCAGTTGAACCCTCCTGCTTCAAAAGCTTTAAAACTAATGCACAAGCTTGCTGCTGATCCAGGAATTGTTGCAATCATGAATAAGGTAAGCCTATCAAGATTTTCATATCTCAGCTTAATTACGTATGGATTACTATGTTGATGTGTGCTATCAGTTGTGGTAAACTATCGTTCATTCGGCTTCTTGAAGCATCGCTGGTGTGTGGGTATCATGACAGAGATGGCACCAGAAGGCTATGTTGGTGTTTCTCCTGCATGCATTCTAGGTTTCAATAAGGTAATCAATCCTTAGTTCTTTCTCCCCAAGAGGAGTAGATAGTAGATACCGAACAGAAACATGTCCTTAGTATCAAACCAATGATATTTCGTGCTTCATAATCTTAGTTCCTTTCTTTTCATGTTACTGTTCGATTTTCTTAGGTATTTTTTTATCTTCTACCATTTAAAATCTTGATAATTTTCTGTAATCATATTCAGAATCACGGAGAGGAGATATCACTACGTCTTCGTACAGATGACCTCAAGGGTTTCAGGAAGTACGATAGCATCAAGAAAACTCTCTTGCATGAACTTGTGAGTGCTTCTGTCTCACCTTTTGTTGTCCAATTAAAAATATTTGAAAAGCTAACTTAGTGCTGTGAGTTTCACGATGAGTAATTCTTATGTGCCCCTAACTTATATTATTTCCTTTTTCAGGCACACATGGTACATTCTGAACATGATGAGAAATTCTATGCTCTACTTAAGCAGGTAAAAGGCTAATTGTCTACTTTTCCGTTCTTTGTTTCCTTGGTGGCAAAGTGTTCAACAAGTGTTTAAGCAAAAGACTAGGACATTCTGTTTTTAGCCCCAAAATCAGATTAGTCCTGATTGTCTCTGCAACATTCTTGTTAAATGTGCACAAGTTATTAAGATTAGATCTTTCTTGCAGCTTACTGAAGAAGCTGCTAAGTTGGACTGGACTAAATCAAGAGGCCATACTTTGACTGGTCACAATTCACAATACTATGAAGACGTCGAGGACAACGATGATCACATTGAAATATCGCATAAGCTTGGAGGACAAACTTCAGTTTTCAATGCTCGAACATCTTCAGTTGCTGCTGCCTACAGTCGTTTAGCACAGGCATCCACCAGGCCCTCAGAAGCAATTGGAATGCATCAGGCATCTAATGCTGGTGACTCGCTGCAATCCAATCATGTAGATGCTCTACTGGAAAAGCAACCGAATGATGTGAAAGTAGCGTCTATGGAGAAACACAATGGTGTATTTGGTGCTGATGTCTCATCTGATGATCAAAGAGAATCTGAGCCCGATCCTGATGATTGTGAGACCATCAAGCATGAGCCTCATATAGTACTCGGTTCTGATGATCTTAAGATGAGAAGCCTTACGCCTCCTGTGGAAGCTAAATTAAGTGAAGAACCTGACCCGGATGATTGCTCTGCAGAAAGACAAAATACAGGAAGTCCTGTTTCTTTGGAACCTGATCCTGATGACCACGCTATGTGGATCGAAAAGAAAGAAACATCTGGTCAAGATGTCCATGTTTCATTGGGGCTCCATGTAAATGAGGAAGAGAGAGGATCTCTTACACGCACCAATCAAGGGGTTTTTCCTGAAGGAGTCAAGCTGGCAGAGCCATACACTAATGATAAGGATATAATACCAGATGGAGTATCTAGTATAGTGATTGATGAGCCTGATCCAGATGATCAGGAATTGCAGAGGATACAAGATCCTGTTGCCATTATTTGCAGTCGACTGCAGAAAGCAATAGGTGTGTTGAGATCTCAAGTTAATCCCTTGGAGGCCTCTAGGGTGGTGCAAACTATATTGAAAATTATAAGGTATGCTGAACGTGAATCTGCCATTTTGATTTGGAAATTTTTTGTCATTCATGAGCTTTGGATTTAACTTGGAAATGCAACTGTTTGTAGGAATGCAATTGAACACCCAGATGAAGTGAACTTCAGAAAGCTGCGGAAGGTTTGTAACTTATAATGTTCTTGGGTGACTTAATTGGGTAAATTTCATCTTAATTCGCTCATCACAATTGATTGGTTGATGTTGCAGGCCAATCCTCTAATTCAGAGGGATGTCGTGAGTTATCCAGGTACGTGATCTTCCACTTGACCTATTGCAATTTATTTCATTTCTGTCGATCCTTTCCCAACAATTCTGTTTCCCCATTCCCCTACTGTTATGTTACCTTCAGAGTGCATTCAGCTGTGGTACTACTTCGACAAGGTTAATTTTCTCTTCATCTGAGATTCCCTTGGTCTGCCTTCCTTAATCTATACATCTGTGAAGTCCATCTTAAATAAAGCTTCTAGTCCTTATCAGGTGGCACTTGTAAATCACACTTCATGAAATTTTGGGTGCTTTTGATTTGCAGATTTTGCTGACTGCTACCAATTTTGCAAGACAATCTACTACTGTTAATTACTGAAGCAGGAACTTTACTCGAGTCCTTTTTTATGTTTAAGGGCATGTATAGCCATAGTCTTTCCATGTGCCTAACATTTTGGTAAAAGATCTCTGGAAAATTAGTGAATGCTCAAATTGATATGCAAGCTAGTTCAATTGACCAACCCTAGGTTTGGTATCAATTTCTATTTAGGTGAAGTTGTTGTGTAATGACACTTTTTATAGATGTTATTTGCGGAGGTTCAAAAATGTATTTGGTGATCCCATCACCTGGAACACAAAGGAATTGTATCATCATCATTATCACACGTCGTTTATCTTTTGATGTGAAATTACTTGTACTCAACCAAGTTATATGCTTCTTCATCATTGGGTGTTTCTTTTCCTTCTCTATAACACCTTCATGTATCTTCTTGCTTGCCGAGCATGCTTAGCTGTAAATACTCATTTTCCTTTGCCTTCTGTGGTTGCAGCTGCAACGGAGATCCTCTCTGTGATTGGATTCAGCGAGGACACTGTTGTCGATAATACTGGTATAACAGAAGCTTATTTGGTTCTCAAGAGGAATGATCCAGGATTATTGTGGCTTGCCAAGTCTTCCCTTGAAACGTCCGTTGCCTAGAGGACTTGTACCATATGTAAAATTGATGCATTTGCTTGTGAGAACTGAAAAAGGATGATGACATTCCTGATGGTATGTGGCATTTGTGCATTATTCCTATGTTGTATATCATATTCTGATAGTTTCTTTTTCCTTTGTATTTACAACCTTATTGGAGATTCAAACTAAGTGTGATTTGTGGAATCATATTGAATATTTGACGATACATTCCACGCTTATTCATTCATAATGCAAGTTGAGGTGGTGCTTGAGTTTGCTTGTTTACATGTGATTTTTACAAGAAATACACTTATTTAGTTGATTTTGAACTAATTTGGGATTTGAGTAATAGTATATTCTAAGAAAATAGTTGATTAATATTAAACTCTGAATCACCTTTGATCAGGAGTGCTTTAACCATCGAGGCAAATCTTTTCAACACGAATCTAAAGACTTCAAATACTTTAAAAGTAGGACTTGTGGACACATTCAAATTCATCATATTTTGTTAGGTTAAAGAGGAAATAAATAAAGAAGAGGGAGTGAACAGTATTACTGCAACTTAAAATAAAGGGTCATGATTTATTTTTGATTAATGAGAAGTAATGACTGAGATCAATTTGGAGTTGTTATCAACAGACTGTCAGAGGAGAGAGGGGCATTCACAAATTTCGATAATTGTCATACTTCTCCCATTCTTTTCTCTTTTCTTTTTCTTCTCCAAGTTTCCCTTCTAGCTCTCTCCTTCTACTTTTCTTTCTGCAAATTCAACTCTTCTTCTGCAGATTCAAGCTAGCAATGGAGATTCATTTTTTCATTTTATGTCTATTTTAGCTCTAATTAGCTGTAATTGTAATTTCCTTCTGATAAATCAGAAAATCGTCCCAAAAAAATTTCGTCCTATTTTAATTTAGCTCTTAATTTGAGATTAAAGCTGTTAGTTCATAACAAATTGGCATCAGACCCACGGTTCTGCGTTCTTGTTAAGTGTTAACTATGGTTGAAGGAACGAGGACGAAAACCATGGATGAAAAACGGCAACAACATGATCAGTTGCTGCATAAAATAGTGGAACAACAACGACGTATGCTCAATACTCAAATTGGGATTCAAGGTGCCCTTGAGTTGAATTTGGACCGTTTGACTCAGTTGGAGAGGACCATCTAGAGGGCATGAAGGTGCTCTTCCAGGAGGTGATGAGTCGCTACCAGTACTTGGGCTTGATGGCCGAGCTGCGGGAGCTTAGGTGGTTGTTCCTCTTCCTAAGTGGGAATTGCCAACATTTGGAGGTCAGGACCCTAAGGTATGGATTCATAAGTGCGAAAGGTATTTTCAACTTTATAGAGTGCCTGATAACATGAAGGTGGATGGGGCTACCTTGTATTTAAGTGATGTAGCTGAAACATAGTATACTCACTGGTAGTGAGCAGGGGGGCAGTCAGTTGGGCTGAGTTCAAAGAAGAATTGTGTGTGAGGTTTAGGGATGTTGGGTTAGATGATATAGTAGAAGAATTCAATAAACTGGAACAAACAGGAAGCGTAGATGAATTTCTGGAGAAGTTTGAGGACTTAAAGGCTCAAATGATAATCAGGAATCCTACTCTTAATGAGGCTCATTTTTTGTCTAGTTTCATGGGTGCCCTTAAGGAAGAGATAAGGTATGTTGTTAAAATATTTACCTAGTACACTAGGCTATGCCATCCAATTAGCTGGAATGCAAGAGAAGACTATTGAAGCTGGATAGAAGAAGGCTAAGATTGTGGTGAGGCATGTAGTGAACTCTAGCCCATCAGTTAATCCTGCAGCACCAAGGGTTACAAGGGTGGCTAATCCCAAGCCTAGTCCACTCAGGCTAAGTCCTAAGGTTTATGAGTATAGGAAAGCCAATCGCCTTTGTTTCAGGTGTGGCGAGAAATACCTGCCAGGTCATAAATGCAAAATGAAGCAACTACAATGTATGGTAGGCACCGGTGAAGTGTTGCCTCAAGATCAACAATAGCTGAGCTTTAAGAATGGAAGAGGCTCTAATGGATCAGATAACTTGTAGAGATATTAGCTGAGGTAGAGATCCAAGATGCTGTCTGTTTAAATGAACTATCAGGCAGTCGTAATGGAGTTCATAAAATCTTGGTCAGTGGGGTTATTAAGAATAGATCATTAACGGTGTTAATTTATTCTGGAAGCACTCATAGTTTTATTAATGAAGTAACTATAATGCAGACTGGCTATCAGGCTATTCACTCTAATCCCATCAGAGTTACTGTAGCTGATGGAAATTACATGTACTGCCGCTCAACTTGCCCCAAGTTTACTTGGAAAATGGGAGGTAGAACCTTCAAGGAAGACTTGAGGGTTCTTAAGCTTCGAGATTGTGACATTATATTAGGAAATGATCGGATGAAGAAGTCCAATCCAACTAAATTTGATCATGAAAAAAGGTGTGTTACAGTAGGCAAAAAAAGAAACAAGGTAGTGCTACATGCTATCCCTGAGAATAGTCAACCCAGCATCATCAGTGGGAGCACACTAGGTAAATTGATGAGGAAGAGCCAAGTTGTGCTGTCTCATCTCTTCCTCATGGAGTCAAGTGGTAAGTGTGAGCAAAACAAGTAGATAACACCATCCTTGAGTTACTGGCTGGATATGAGGATGTGTTTAGTGAGCCAAAATCCCTACCCCCACCAAGAGAATTTGATCACAGAATTCCCCTCAAACCTGGAACTTCACCTGTGAGTCTGAGACCTTATAGATACAACTATTACTAAAAAGAAGAGCTAGAGAAGCAATCACTGAAATATTGAGCAATGGGATTATTCGGCATAGTCAGTCACCCTTCTCATCCCCTACTTTGCTAGTCAAGAAAAAGGATGGGACATGGAGATTCTGTGTTGATTACAGGTAAGGGTGGGCATGGTATGGTATATATCGAATACCAGACCGAAACCGAAATTTTTTATACCGCGGTATGGATGTTATGGTATTTGGTAGGAATTTTAAATTACTTTGGTATTTGGTATTTATGGAATAAATATCGAAATATCGTATACCGCACCAAAGTTTTTTAATAACATATAAAACCCATATATATATATATATATTATATATTTAAGATTATTAAATATATTTATATATCATCCATTAACCAATTGAACACAAAAGTAGCTTATTCAGAAATAAAATTTTTGGGAAACTTATTATTTAGGAGTACTATGCTTAAGTTTAGGTACTGTTGTTCAGAGTTTGCATCTTGGACTATTCAATCGTGATTGAAATGTTATTTTTGTGTAATTGATTAACAAAGATAGTTGTTAGCCTAACATGATTGAGACGTTTTTAAAATTTAAAGTTATAGTTTTTTTATATGAATTTATGTAATTAGAAATCAAATAAAGTATGGCTACCGAATTACCATATCGTAAAATACCAAAATCGAATTTAAAAATACCGAACCATACCGAACTAATTTGGTATGGTAATAGTATTGTTCTTTTAGATACCGAAAATCGAAGTTACCGTACCGAAGTTTAAAATACGGTACCGCACCATACAAATATCCCATTCCGACCAGTGATGATATCACGACCTGAACTAGGGCCTGGCCGTGATGGACATCCCGAACCCTGAAGGCCCGGACGTCCTACTCTATCTGGTAGTCATGCACAACATTCATATAATAAGAGAAGATGCGGAAATACAATCTGATACGAAAACATGGTCATTAACTTTGAGATTCAAGACATAAGAACGAAAGATGCAATTCAAAACATCTGAATAAGATCTAACTCAGTCTGCGAAATCTCTACTACATCTCAAAACTGTTCTGAAAACTAGGACAAGACCCCTAGTAGACCAAGACAACGGAAAAACATAATCTGAAATAACAGGCCTTCTGGAGCAAAGAAGGTTCACCACTGCATGGATCACTTCTCTCTGGAATACTCTACTGATTAGCTGGACCCTTAGACTGAGCCTTCGAACCTGGAAGGTTGGGGGTCAATACAAATGTACTGGTACGCAGATTAAATCCAAAATAATAATTTATATTCAACATATATGAGAGCAATTTAAAATAGTTCATAAACATATCATATAGTAAGAAAACTCATAGGCATTTTCGAAAGACTCTGAAAAATCATCTGAACTCTGTGATACTCTTTGTTTTACTTCTGCGCTAGGTGGTATACCCTACAACTCTGAAATTCCATGGGTTATATGGAATCCGCCATTGACTCGGCGGGGAAGCCTCCAACCCAAGTGTGCCGCAAGGGTTGGAGTCTCTGACTCTGCTACGCCACACAACCGTCGCCAGCGTAAAAATAATATACCCAGATCGGCAAATCACGATTTTAGGCTAACCGTTATTTGTACTCTAGCCCTCTTCAGGCAACCACCTAACTCTCTTTATGCCCATTTTTAACTCTTTAAGACAAGCACTCTCTGAAAACATATTCTGAAAACTCTTAACTCTGTTATGGCATACATTTATATGGTATCGTCATACCATTGACTTGCAAGTCACATATCTGAGCCATTTTTAGCATATTTCAATCTCTGTTTTCAAAACATAAATTTGGGACCACCATATCAATAAATCATTTCAAAGAACTCTTTCCTAAAGCTCATGAAAGCATATGCAGGAAACTCTCTTTTTCAACATTTCAAATACGCAAGGTGGTCATGTCAAAGTTCTCAATCACATGCAAAAATATATTTACATCAAGAAACTCCCTCTCTTAAATCTCTAAATCGTGCTCAAAATACTATGGTATTTGAGTAAAGTATTTTCAAGCCATAAATCATGCATTTCAATCAATCACCATAAGATCATAAACATAAGGTTAACACAAGAGAGGGATTTTTCATTATTTGTGCTCTCAACAAATCTTCAATTTCAAGTTTCACACATATATATGTGTAAATCAATATAAGGAGATAAGGCCTAAAGGCCAAAACAACAATATCATTAAACATGCATAAAGCATAATAAAATCATGGATCTCAAAACCCCTTTAACAAATTCATGCTTGATGATTTTTAAATCATAATTGGGTGTTTTCAACAAGCCCATGTAGTTTTAGGATAAACCCCACGTACCTCAATTTAGAAATTTGATGGATGATTCTTGAAGCCTACGGTTTGGGGATTCAAAATTTTCAATCAGTTTTGAAAACCCACGGTTGAATCTTGAGTTATTTGGGTTTTTTGTTTAAAACCCTAGAGAGTGTTCTTCTGAATTTTTGAAGAAACTATGAATAATGTGGCCACTTAGGAGAAAAATCTCGTGTTTAAGCTAACAAGGAGGGGGGAAATTACCCAATATACCCTTAATGAAATGGAATAAAATATAACTGGGAGCCCGATTTTATGGGCCACCGCGACGCGCCACTATTGCGGTGGCTCACTGGGAATTGACGAATGGGATTCTTGGGGTCACCGCGATGCGAAGCTATCACGTTGTCCCACTGGTTGGGACCTGGAAATTTAGCGCGACATACCATAATCACGCTAGGCTACTGGGATTTGACAATTGTTAAATAGACCACCTCTGCGACGCGCCAAGCACCAAAATGATGGTGTTTTACGATTAGGACTTAAATTAGCCATAACATCTTGCACGGGTATTGGATTTGGGCGAATCTTATATCGACGGAAAGCTCATTCAATTTTCCACACTACATAATTGATTAACATCAAAAATTTGCGTAAGATTTATGGATTTTAGATCATCTATGCATAGAAATAATGTTTTTCATTCTAGCTAGAAATGCAAGGTGTTACAGATGACCTGCTAGATGAGCTTCAAGATTCAATAATTTTTTCTAAGGTAGACTTGAGAGCTGGTTACCATTAAATTAGGATGAAGGTGGAAGGTGCTCTTAAAACTTTATTTAGGACTCGCATGGGTCATTATGAGTTAAAGGTCATGCCCTTTGGGCTAACCAATGTACTAACTATCTTTCAAACTTTGATGAATCAGGTATTTCAAACCTACTCAGAATATCTTCGTCACATAATATCTGAAGTGGAGTAGCAACTGATCCCAGCAAAATTCAAGCCATGTTGAATTGGCCAAGACCAACCACCATCAGAGCACTGAGGGGCTTTCTTGGCCTAACTGGTTACTATAGAAAATATGTAAAGAATTATGAAAGCAGGCCTCTTATTGAGTTACTGAAGAAGGATTCCTTCCATTGGAATGAAGATTCTACCTTATCTTTTGAGACATTGAAGAGGTTTATGTCCAACACCCTTGTACTAGCATTACCTGACTACTCAAGAGAATTTACTATAGAAACAGATGTCATCCAAGGTGGGATTGATGCAGTGTTGATGTAGGGTGATAGGCCAATTGCCTATTTCAATAAAGTGTCATCTCTCAAACACAGAGGTAGATCCATTTATGAGAAAAAATATATGGCTCTTCTAAGTGTTATGGATAAATAGAGGCACTACCTCCAGTACAAGCATTTCACTGTCAAGACAGACCATCATAGGTTGAAGTTTCTATGGGAGCAGAAGATCACCACAGCCATACAACAAAAGAGTCTCATAAAGATGTTGCGCCTAGACTATTCAGTGCAATACAAAAAAAGAGTTGAGAATAAAGTAGTTGATGCCTTATCTAGGCAATTTGAAGTGGATAAAGGGCAAGAACTCAGCCTTATAGAGGAAGGGCAGTTCAAAGCTATCAGTATGATAGAGCTGAAGTGGATGATTAAAATAAGTAACAGCTATGAAGGAGATGTACTAGCTGAGGAAATGATTGCTGAAGCTACAACTAACTAACTAGGGCCTCATCTCTATCATTATTCTTTTGGAGTTTTAAGAAAAAAAGGGAAGTTTTATATTGGTACGACTGGTGAACTGAGGCAACAATTGATTTCTACTTTCCATGACTCACCAGTAGGTGGTTATTCGCGGCAAGTAGGCACTTTCAGGAGACTATCTCTTGTCTTTTGTTGGCCAGGAATGAGACAAATGGTAAATGACTATGTAGCTGCTTGTGAAGTCTGCTAGAGGAACAAAGGTGAGCATGTGCACTACCCTGGGCTCTTACAACCCTTATCCATCCTTGATCAAGCATGGAGGCATATTACAATGAACTTTATTGGTGATTTGCCTAAGTCTTAAGGCAAGGACACTATTTTGGTTATTGTGGACAGAAGAAGTAAATTTTCTTACTTCATGACTTTGTTTCATCCTTATGCAGTGGTGACTATGGCTTATGAGTTCTTCAAACATATTTATAGCTTACATGGTTTACCTGAGTCTATTGTCAATGAAAAATATAGGTTGTTTCTCAATAACTTTTGGCAATCTCTATTTAGAGTACTGGGTACTCAATTACATTACAATACTACATACCATCCTCGATGATATGATCTGAATCGGCCTTAAAGCTTTTGACTACATCTTTCGAGGCCAATACAAAGAGGCCCAAGCCATGATTAAGCCAAGAACTCAAGGATGCATTCAGAGGACCCCTTTTAGGCTCCTAAACTCACAATTCTACGTGTGGATAATTGTGAGGAGCTTGGAGCATGCTTTGAAGAGGCCATGTGGCTAAAATAGCCACTTTTGGGGTATTTTTGTGATAGGCTATTTTAGGCAAAGACAAACACTATAAATAAATTCCTTAGTCATTTCATTTGGAACTTTTAATGATATTTGAATGAATACTCTTATGAGTGAATTGCAAGCTTGGATTAGCTTGTGTTGATACCTTTGTTTAGAAACGTGGGTTGCTTGGGAATCCGAATCCCTTGAGGCTCACATAAGAAATTGGTGTTTGAATTTTTTGAAGTTAGGGGTCTTCGAGTTTGATACACCCATTGGTTCTTAATTCTTAGTAGTTTCTTATGTCAATTTACCTATCTTCTATTCTTGCATCTTCTATCCTTAGTTTTCTTAACTTATTTCAGTTTTAGTATCTCGATCTGTATCATTTGATATCAGAGCCGAGCTTGATTTCGTTCCTATAAAGTAAATCTTGGATTTATTATCTTGAAAATCCACAAAAAAAGAAGTGTCAAAACTGAAAAATTCAAAAAAAAAAGTCGTATTCCATTTTTACCCCTAGACTGAGACTATGAATCTTGGAATTTTTGTGTCTTTTGTGTTTTTCTAGTGTTAGATCTTTGTTCCCTAACACTAATAGAGTCTACATCTCAAATTTGAGCTTATTCTGGGTTGATTTATCCACCATTGTTGAGCTTGAGTAAAAGAAACTTGAAGGTGGGATCTCAAATTTGGAAGGTTGTTAGGTTTTGTACTTGAAGACGTGCTGGTTGTGTTTGGGAGTTCAACATGATCTTGGAATTTCAAAAATCATCAAATTCCGAGGTCATTTGCTTAAGGGTCAACTTTAAATGTTCTTAGTGTTCTGCATAATCTTCATATATTGTTGAAGAAGAACATTCAAAACGTGAGTGTTTCATATAAAAGAGAGGTGAGAGAGCGTGTGGTACTTATTTGTCCAAAGAATATCCCTAGTCTTCCAAAGAAATAAAGAATTCAAAAACCATCAAAAGGAAATATTCTCAAAGAAGAAGACAAGGGAAAGTACAAGGAGGGGACCACAAGAAAATTTAAACTCTCTTGAGCTTGATAGAACAATTGAAGAGTCCAATTCTTTGTATTTTTCCACCCAAAACCGATTACCACACCTCCAAAATGAAGATTGATTGAATACAAATTAGAAACAAGTAATTTCCCAAAACGTCAACCAACATTCAATGTCATTTTTTAGGCAGCCACATCACTCAACCCGAACAATTGCCTTAAGCTCAAATTTAGATTCTTAGTTTCTTTTATTTGATTCTTAGTTTCCCTTTCTTGATTCTAAATGATAATTAACAACTAGTAATCACCTACTTAATTATGAATTAGTTCTTTGAATACGTTTCTTTTGTCGTCTCTTTTACTTGTGTGTTTTTCTCATTTTTGATTCATCGCAAATTTTTTTGGCTCAAGTTCGTACAAGATTTTCTTGAGACCTTCAAACAAGAATACATTCTAACCTCAAGCCACAATTGGTACCAAGTCATCTCATTGGAGTACAAACGACCTATCAGCGCTTGCGACGCCAATTGAGTGACAATCAAAGGTGTGAACTTTGAGAGCTTGTGAGGTTAATTTTCTAACCTTTAACTTGTTTGTTTTTTTTGTTTTGTTTGACATTTCTTTTGATAGGTATAATGGCGGATGAAGGTGAGATGCCTAGTTGCGCTAGTTCTTTCATGGAAAGGCTTATTGATACTATGGATAGCCGATTGGTATCTTTTGAAGAAAGAATGAAAGGAAGAATGGAAGGGATGGAAGGATCTCTCTCAAGGAGGATGGACAATATGATAGATCGTCTAAGCTTCCCTACCTCCAACCTTCTCAATCCACCAAATTATCAAGCTCCCTTGAGTCGACATGCTCCAAATGAACTTCAAGGTAACAAAGCTAACTCTTTCACTCTAGTGAATGAGGCTAGTAGCCAACTAAGTGTGAATGATAGATTATTTTTAGGTGATCCTAATGTCTCTTTACTTCATAATGATAATATACAACTTTGGAGTGTGGGTACACTAGTTGATCCTAATGATGAAAAAATTGATTCTTCTAGCAAGATCGATTTGTGTCCACCTAGTGTTGAAGCCATTAGTGCATTGTCTTGTGAAAGTCACAAGTACCAACTTGTGTATGAACTTAGCCCATTACTTGGGAATGTTTGTGAAGTTTTTAAAAGACCTCAAGTGAATGGTAATGTTGAAAATGTTGGTCGATTGAATGGGAGTGACCCTCTAATTTCTTTTGTTGTTGATCATGCTAGTATAGAGGAAACATATGATTGTATTAGTGGTAATCTTGGAGGAAGAAAATATTTCCTAAACCCATGTACATGTACATTCTACCCTTTTGATCCCGGTGATCATTTGAAATATGATGGTTCTTCTCCACACCACTTGGTGCTTGGGCAAGAAGACAAGCCGACCATGGGTGAGGGTGTTGGAACTTATCCCTATGATGTAAAGTATTTATTGAAGATTTATAATCTACTTGAGAGGCCAAAGTTGTGTAAGGGAAGGGTTTCCAACAAAAATAAAAATCATAGAGGGGTTTGGTTCTCATTGAGATTTGGAACTCATGGGAACCTTCATGAGCGGTTGATTGACTACCATGGTTCCTCTAACATACCCCTTTGTCCAAACCTCTTGAATGACCAAGTAGTTCTTACTTTTTGGGGTTATACACCTTTGATTGATCATTTTGATTCTTGGTTATATCTTAAGTGTGTGCAACCTTGGCATGATGTTATACTTGATTATACTAACTCTAACCCTCATGCCATGAGGACGAATCATTTTCAAGAAGGGGAAGATGATACGATCCGGATCAGTCTTAAAGCTTTTGACTATATCTTCTGAGGCCAATACAAAGAGGTCCAAGCCATGATCAAGCCAATAGCTCAAGGATTTATTTGGTGGACCTCTTTTAGGATCCTAAGCCCACAATTCATGTGTTGATAATTTCTTGGAGCTAGGAGCATGCTTTGAAGAGCCCATGTGGGTTATTTCCAAAATAGCCACTTTTGGGCTATTTTTGCAATAGGCTATTTTAGGCAAAGGCAAACACTATAAATAGACGCCTTAGTCATTTCATTTGGAACTTTTGATGATATTCGAATGAATGCTCTTAGGAGTGAATTGCTAGCTTGTGTTGATACCTTTGTTTAGAAATGTGGGTTGCTTGGGAATTCGATTCCTTTGAGGTTCACGTAAGAAATTGGTGTTTGAATCTATTGAATTTAGGGGTCTTGGGGTTTGATACACCCATTGGTTCTTAATTCATAGTAGTTTCTTATGTCAATTTACCTATCTTCTATTATTGCATCTTATATCCTTAGTTTCCTTAGCTTATTTCGATTTTAGTATCTTGATCCATATTATTTGGTATCATAGCAGAGCTTGATTTCATTCCTACGAAGTCAATCTTGGGTTTGTTATCTTGAAAATCCACAAAAAAAGAAGTGTCAAAACTGAAAAATTCAAAAAAAAAGTCATATTCCATTTTTACCCCTAGGTTGAGACTTTGAATCTTGGAATTTTTATGTCTTTTGTGTGTTTTTAGTATTAGGTCCTTGTTCCCTAACACTAATAGAGTCTAGATGTCACGCCTCAAATCCTATTGGGGCGGACTAGCACCCGTAACCAAGGAGGCCCGAGAGAACCAGCTCATCACCTTATACTTCCCATTCATACCTCTATGACAACACGAAATTCGGACAGCATCATGTCGCATATAAAAGGAAATAATCACCTGTATAAGCTCGAGCACACATATATATATGTATATACAATACTTGGTCGTTGGAGCCATCACGTCTATTAACAAAACACCACCTTGACTGTACATTAGGTCTACAAAGCCTCTAGACAATACACAAAGTTTAACTAAGGTCGGGACATACCCCACCATATAACTAACTTCTATACAATACCAAAAGTGACTAGATATGACACAGAAAGCCCCGGAGTAAACTGGAGCTCACCAAAAGCAGCTGGATATCCTGGCTCCTACTTGTGCGGTGAATGAGCTGAGGTACCTGTGCCTGCAGCATGAAATGCAGGTCCCCCATGGGGGACGTCAGTACAAAATATGTACTGAGTATGTAAAACTGTAGATAATCACATATGATATAGGAGCTCAATAAAAATCAGAAACAAGTGAATAAATCATAATAGGAGTGGACCACACTTGCTAGAACTTGTGACAACCTGTACATTGTATTTATTCAATCACTTTACCTTCGTTCTTATCATCTTTGTAATCATTACTGTACTGTACTGTGACCATTAGGCTGCCTCCAGTACATATCAAATGGGATCGACCCATGATAGGCTTATGCCCCTGGGATACCACCCATAAACACATAAATAGGGATCGACCCATGATAGGCTTATGCCCCTGGGATACCACCCGATAAGAGAGAACTTCCATCACTTAGTTCAATTAATCTTTGAGATTGTTATTTCGGTCGCCACCGTATTTTTGATACTTTGAAACAATGATACATTAATAAGAGACATATAAATAGACCATCAATGCAATAACGATGAAGTAAGAACTCATTGGCACATCAATGAAGTGTTTTGGAGTCATCAATGCCATAACAATGAAGTAGGAACTTATTAGTATATCAATGAAACGTTTTGGAGTCTTAATAGCACATGGATCTTGTTTGAGTAACCGGATACCTTCTGACATTCATTAGTGCAATAAACATGTAAGATTTGGAAAACAAGTAAGTATTGGAATGTCTTGACATCTTGTAGGGTGGAAACAAGTTCATTGGTAACGTAGGACATCATACAAAACCATTATGGATCACATGTTATTGAATAACTTTGGAAACTTTCTTAATAGAACAATTGTTCACTTTCATGCCAAATATATGGTATAGAGTATGCTTTACATACCTGATTGTCAACCTTCAATACTAGTCCCAAATGGACTTCCCATCTTTTCGGATTACTTATCTACAATGAACATATATAGCAATCTAGTATTAGCAACCAAACGTCACAATTCAATTATTTGAATTCACCAAACTAGTGGTTAAGTAGTAAGCCTTAATTACACCATAAAGGGTGTCACTTTAACCCTCTTATACTCTAATTACATTCACATGCCATGCATATTCATACAACATCCTCCAATATCAAGTTTGGATTCATTTATCCTTCCAACCAATCCATTAAATCAAATTGAGCCATAGACATAAATAATCATCAATTCAATAGTATATCACCATATCCACCTTCCATAACTCAATTACCATATCCACCTTCCACAATTCAATACAACCAAATCATGCAAAATAGTCCATAACCCTATTTCCATCACCTTTCAATAACAACCAATACATATAATCTTCTATCACACATATACATATGGAAAAGAATAAAGGCAAACAATATTCATACCTTAGAATTCACCTCTTGATTATGCAATCCTGTTTGCACAAATAATAGGTGCCGTTCGAAGCTCTCGAGATGACAAACGTAGTTATCGGATTACTTTGGAATTTCTACAGTTGAATCAAAAGTAATTTAAAGATCAAATTTGGCTAGGGTTTGTTCTTTCTCAATGATTGATTATGAAAATGAGTTTTTGAACTCATATACATGTATATATACACATATTCCCGTCCATAATATAATAGAAAATGACCAAAATGCCTTTAAAATTTAAATAATGTCAAATCTGTCCTTTGGTGGACTATTTTTATAAGCTAAAGTAGATCGACCATAACTTTTTGCTCCAATATCGAATTTGGGTGAAATTGGTATCGTTGGAAGGATAATTCAAAGGGATTTCATTTCATATAAAGTAGGCCACCCAGTTCGTCTTGTACAAGGAGTTATGGTTGTTTGAAGTTGACCCTAAAAATCTGTTTTGATAGGCTGAAGTAAAATGAGTATAAATCCTTACTCAAACATTGGATTTGGATGAAACCAATTGCATTGGAAAGAATACTCAGAGATCTTTCTTTTCATAGGTCGTAGCTCTCCCAGTTAATTATATTAAGGTAGTTATGATCATTCAAAGTTGACCCAAAAATTCGGCTGGTCTCAGTAGTTTGTGTGCAAGAAATTTTCCTGCACATTTACTATTCCCAAATATCCCAGCCACCATTTTATAGTTTCAAACGTGCTCGATTGTATCCGAAACCTATCCATTTTTGGAAATCTTTATATCGTTGGAAAGCTTATTCAATAACCTTCGCATGGAACCATCGATGGGCAAATTTCGATATAAATAAAATAAAAAAAATTAATTCCATATAAATAAGATCAACACACGTACTTGAATACGCCAATACACGTACTTGAATACGGGGTGTTACACTAGATCTCGAATTTGAGCTTATTCCAGGTTGATTTGCGTTATCCACCATTTTTGAGCTTGAGTAAAAGAAACTTGAAGGTGGGATCTCAAATTTGGAAGGTTTTTGTAATACCCCGTATTAGCCTTAGCTCAGTTCAGCCCCCAGTACATGTACAAGAGGCTTAGAACCTGAAAATTTGGCTAAGTATTGGAGACTTAGTTTCATTTTTGGCCTCTTAACTTTGTTGATTTTTAAAGTGACCTTTCCGACCCCGAGAAGTAGATTTCTAATTTAATTCATGTTCAGGGGTGTAAGTAGCATGTATCAGGAAAGTTTTTGATTTTTCAGACGAGGATTGGACTGTTTGGATTTTTATTACAGTAGCTCACCGCGATTGCATCGCATTATGGTGGCTATAATGATGGTCACCTCATTGCGTTGTTGTAATGGTCAAATTCGAGTTCCAGTTGCGAATTCAAATTACAGAAGGGCAGTCTGTCCTTTTCCCATTTCCCCAAATCGTGAAAACATAACATTAAACTACTGAAAGAGCATAATTTGCCCATATTCGCCAATTTTATTCAAGTAACCCTAAACTCTCTTATATACAGAATGGTTCAGGATAGTTATGAGCATTTTCAGTTCAGTCAGTCACCATAAATAGTTAAACTTAGTTCAGTCCAGTATTCAGTGTCTTCTAATTGGGAGTAGAATTTAGCACTGAGTGAATACAGGGATGATGGTTTTCTCATCAGTTAGGAAGAGTCATTAGTAGCAGTTTCTGTATTCCAGAACTACGTAGCCAGCGTAGGATATGAGGAGTCACTCGTCAGTTTAGGCTTGACTACCTATCAGGGTTTACCCGTCAGTTTAGGCTTGACACCCTGATTCTTCGGGACATCAATTAGTGGATCCACACAGCCATTGTTAGTACCTATGGCATGGCACTGATACCCTACCAACTGGGGTTACAGGTTGGACCTCATTTAGCTCATTTGGGGTATGTCGGTTAGATGATAGCTCCCACAGTCTCAGTCCAGTATTTAGTACAGTATTCAGTTTTAGGTTTGCTTGACCATAGCATTCAGATATCAGTTATTCAGTTACCAGTATTTCAATTTACAGATTATTTCAGAATTTATTTTATGCTTGTTTATGCATTCTCAGTCTTTCCAGTTTTCATGCATTCTTACTCAGTATCTCATACTGTACATTCAGTCAGTTACCACTTCATGCATATGGACCCATGTATTTCAGTCTAACCTCATCTAATGTACCAGTATATTTAAAGTACTGATCGCATACTCATTTCTTGCACTATGATGTCTTATATCATAGGTTCGAACACTCAAGCTCCTAATCGTACTTATACCTTCCAGTGTATCATCAGCAACAGCAACAGGGGTGAGTCCTCATCCTTCGAAGATGAGTTATCTCATATTCAGTTATGCCAGTAGTTTATTTATTTAGTCAATCAGAGTTAGTTGGGGGCTTGCCCCATCAACTCCAAAGTCAGTCAATTTAGAGGCTTTCAGACTAGTACAGATAGATAGTCAGTTTTCAGTCGTTATTATCAATTATTTTATTAGAATGAACAGTATGTTTCAGATGTTTTAAAACTATGATTCAATATTAATTTTTATTTGTTAAACATTATGGCATTTTTTAGTAAAGTTTTATACATATCTTCGTTATTTTATTCAGTGCTCACAGCAGGTACCAACTTATGGGTTAGCTTGTGGTCCTTCGATGCTGTAAGCACCATGTGGCGTCCAAGGTGTACTCCTGAGGCGTTAAAAACTTAGTATCAGAGCCTAAGGTTTTAAAGTGTCCTAGGGAGTCTGAAAGTCTCATTGAGTAGAGTCTTGTGCATGGGTGTGAAGCACGCCACACTTATGGACAAGAGGCTACAAGACATTTTAGAAAAAGTTTTCCTTCTTTCAGTATTCATGTCGTACGAAAGAGCATGATGCTCTATTTAAAATCTCTTTCTAATTTGTCCTTTATTTCATGTACAGAAAATGCCTTCAAGAAAGAACAACGAAAGGAGAAATGGGAATTAGCCCGCACCTCCACCTGTTCAGGAAGATCCCCTGAATGAGTATATCTCTCACGCCAAATTCAGAGCTACTTTCATTACCTTAGCTCATTCAGTAGCTGCTCAGAACTATCAGTAAACTATTGTCCTATCTAGACTTATGGTTTATGCTCAGCAGATTGAGGGATAAGAGCGTAGAAAGAAAGAAAGAAAGAGAAAAAAGGACAAAACAGGTAGTTTTATGCTAAAGTCAGAGGGTGGCAACCATTCCCAGTTCTATCAAAAATTCCCATCCCTAGTTTTACCTCTAGCCAGTGCGTCATTGCCTAAGTTTAGGAATAACAGTCAAGATAGAGCACCACGCTCTAAGTCACAGGGTAGTGGGAAGGGTGTTCGTACTAATCCACTTTATGGAGAATATGGTAGGAATCATTAGGGTGTGTGTAGGGCTAGTAGTGGTTTGAGTTTTGGATGTGGAAAGCCAGACCACATAGCTAGAGAATGTCCTAAGGTTGGTCAGCAGAGTCAGCACCATCGTACTCTAATCCCATCAGATCGCCCAACTCAGCAGGGCACCTCTTCCAGTTCAACCAGCGATCAATGCCAGGTCAGATTATATGCACTCCAAACTTGTCCTGATCAGGAATGTTCTCCTAATTTTGTCATGGGTACGTTACAGGTCTTTCATCTTCATTTTTATGCTTTGTTAGATCCCGGGGCTTTATTTTCTTTTATAAACCCCTATATAGCTGTTAATTTTGATGTCAGTCCCAAAATATTAGTAGATCCTTTCTTAGTGTCTACCCCAGTGGGTAAGTCTATCATAGTCAGATGGGTATACTGAAACTGGCCGGTTATAGTGTCCCAGAAAATTACTTCAGTTAATAGCAGAAATAGAGTCGTTCAGTTTCCATTTCCTAATGAACCAGTCATCGAATGGAGGGGTAATACCTCAGTACTTAGGGGTCAGATTTTTTTTAGATACTTTCTCAGAATCCTATGACAACATATAATCTAGAGTTAGAATCATGAACCCAGAAGTTTAGCAGTAATAAAGTGGGGATAGTGTTATCTAAATTGAGCAGATTATGTATCCATGGGGCTAGTTGTATGAAAATGAATCAGTAGGCTTGAAACGGTGCATGCAAGAATTTAAGTTGTTGATTCAAAATTAAGTATGATTATGTGTGTATGATCTAGAGGTGTACCCAAGGTGATATGGGATTGTATTATTTCTAAGTTTTAATAGTTGGTATGCTTATGTAGTACCCTTGAGTGCTAAGCTTGAATGAGGCTAGTAATGCAGTAATCGACGTTCTTACCAGCTAAGTTATGGGCTATAGGATGTTGATGTCGGATGTCTAGGTGTAACGGTAATTCTCATGGTTTAGGGAGAAAGATAAGTTTAGAGATGTGATATTAGTAAGCTATGAAGGAGGTTAGTATAGTTCATTAAGGGTTTGGGGATATCCATATTAAGTGTTAGAATCTAAGTTTGAATCTTTGAAGGTTTAGCTAATAGAAATTAGAGTTGAAGCACTAGATGGTGAGAACTCATGGTATGGTGATACTCCTGAAAATTCTAAGTTAGTCAATGCTTAAGTTATAATGTGATGATATTTGGGGCTATAGAAAAAGTTAATAGTTGTATCTCAGAAGAAAATATTAACAGTGGGTTTTACACTTTCAGGTGCAGTCTTTCAAGGTGAGTTTAGTATTGATGTGTATTATTATATATCGGGATTTAGAGTAGAGTGGTTAAAGTTTAGTTAAAGTTTATTAAGTGGTTCACAGACTTAGAATGATGACTTAAAGCTAAGGGGATATGATAGAATAAGTAACTAAGTCAGGCTCTCAGATTCCAGTAGTGATGCAGTATATTGTAGAACATCAGTAAGAGGGAAGATGCCTGAACCATCCTTATGTCAATGCAAAATTTTTTAGTCATCACGATATCTACTCATGTCTTACATTTCAGTTTCGTGATCATAGTTCATGGCATGCATATAATAGAGAATTATGTACTTTCCCATTTCCTAGTATAATGAGTCCCAGTTCATTCAGCAGTACGAATCATATTCCACAAAATTTATGAACTTTAAACTCAGGTAATGCAAATTATGACTCATGTACTCCTGCTTTATAGTATGTTCAGTTCCTATACTCATGCTACACTCTTAATGATCAGTAAAATTTAGATTGTACCATGTATATCCTTCATTTAGATCTCTTAATAAATCCATGATGCTAATATTTTATTCATCAAGCCTCAGTTTAGTGTCAAGCTATGTATAGTGTTCATTCATGCTCCAGGTCCTCATGTCCTAACCTTCAGTGACCTTTCCTTATGTCAAGATAGTGATGATGAATAATTGTTTGGGTGGGAGAGAGTAAACGTTTCTTGTTGATGAAAGACTGTTATATGTTTGTTTTAGCTAAGGCTATAAGTGTGAAATAAGGTTGAGGTCGAGTTTTGGATATATGTCATAGTTAGTTGAAATTTTGTATATTTTCTTGGGGTAGCGCATGAAAGTTGTTAATGATAGAGGTTTAGAGGATATGAGGAAGATGCTTTTATGGGTGTTTGTTTAGGGGTGCATATGTGGTTATGATGATAGGCTTGAGTGTCATGTTTTTGTATATATCATGTCCTTAAGGTTTTGGTACAGTCTTCTTGTTATTGCTATCGAGTCTCGAGAGTTTTGAATGCCCAAAATCTAGCTGCTTACCTAGTATTCAGTATCTACAGAATGGTTCAAGATAGTTATGAGCATTTTCAGTTCAGTCAGTCACCATAAACAGCTAGATTTATGGTATTAATGGTTGGACACCCTACCAACTTGTAACAACTAGATTCAGTTCAGTCACCATAAATAGCTAGATTCAGTTCTATCAGTCACCCATGGCATGGCACTGATACCCTACCAACTGGGGTTATAGGTTGGACCCCATTTAGCTCATTTGGGGCATGTCGGTTAGATGATAACTCCCACCATCTCAGTCCAGTATTCAGTGCAGTTTTCAGTTTTAGGTTTGCTTGACCATAGCATTCAGATATCAATTATCCAATTACCAGTATTTCAGTTTATAGATCATTTCAGAATTTGTTTTATGCTTGGTCATGCATTCTCAGTCTTTCCAGTTTTCATGCATTCTTACTTAGTATCTCATCAATACATTCAGTCAGTTACCACTCCATGTATATGAACCCATGCATTTCAGCCTAACCTCATCTAATGTATCAGTAAATTCAAAGTACTGATCGCATACTCATTTCTTGCTCTATGATGGCTTTTATCATAGGTTCGAACGCTCAAGCCCCTAACCATACTTAGACCTTCCAGTGCATCAGGAACAACAACAGGGGTAAGTCCTCATCCTTCGAGGATGAGTTATCTCATATTTAGTTATGTCAAAAGTTCATTTATTTAGTCAGTCGGAGTTAGTTGGGGGCTTGTCCCATCAACTCCACAGTTAGTCAATTTCGAGGCTTTCAGACTAGTACAGACAGATAGTCAATTTTCAGTCATTATCATCAATTGTTTTATCACTATTGATAGTATGTTTCAGATATTTTAAAACTATAATTCAGTATTGATTTTTAGTTGTTAAAACCTTATGTCATTTTTCAGTTAAGTTCCACACATGTCTTTGTTATTTTATTCAGTGCTCACCAGCAGGTACCAGCTCATGGGTTTGCTTGTGATCCTTTGAGGCTGTAAGCACCGTGTGGCATTCAGGGTCTACTCGTGGGGTGTTATAGTTGTTGTTGAGTTTTTGGACTTGAAAATGTGTTGGTTGTGTTTGGGAGTTCAACGTGAGCTTGGAATTTAAAAAATCATCAAATTTCAAGGTCATTTTCTTAAGGGTCAACTTTGAATGTTCTTGGTATTCTTTATAATCTTCATATATTATTGAAGAAGAACATTCGAAAAGTGAGTGTTTGATCCAAAAGAGAGGTGAGAGAGAGTGTGGTACTTGTTTGTTCAAAGAATATCCCAAGTCTTCCAAAGAAAAAAAGAATTCAAAAACCATCAACAGGAAATATTCTCAAAGAAGAAGATAAGGGAAAGTACAAGGAGGGGACCAAAAGAAAATTCAAACTCTCTTGAGCTTGATAGAACAATTGAAGAGTCCAATTCTTTGTATTTTTCCACTCAAAACCGATTACTATACCTCCAAAATGAATATTGATTGAATAAAAATTAGAAACAAGTAATTTCCCAAAACGTCAACCAACATTCAACGGCATTTTTTAGGCAGCCACGTCACTCAACCCGAACAATTTCTTTAAGCTCAAATTTAGATTCTTAGTTTTTTATTATTGGATTCTTATTTTCCATTTCTTGATTCTAATTTCTAATTAACAACTAGTAATCACCTACTTAATTGTGAATTAGTTCTTTGAATATATTTCTTTCGGCTTCTCTTTTCCTTGTGTGCATTTCTCATTTTTGATTCATCGCAACATTTTTTGGCTCAAGTCTGTACAAGATTTCCTTGAGTCCTTCAAAAAAGAATCCATTCTTACCTCAAGCCACAATTGGTACCAAGTCATCTCATTGGAGTACAAACGAGCTATCAATATTTGCGACGCCAACTGAGTGACTATCAAAGGTGTGAACTTTGAGAGATTATTAGGTTGATTTCCTAACCTTTAACTTGTTTGTTGTTTTTATTTTAGTTTTTGTTTTTTCTTAGCATTTATTTTGATAGGTACAATGGTGGATGGAGGTGAGATGCCTAGTTGGTCTAGTTCTTTAATGGAAAGGCTTATTGATACTATGGATAGCTGATTGGGATCTTTTAAAGGAAGAATGGAAATAATGGAAGGAAATGTAGAAGGGGTGGAAGGATCTCTCTCAAGGAGGATGGACAATATGATAGATCATCTAAGCTTCCCTACCTCCACCCTTCCTAATCCACCAAATTGTCAAGCTCTCTTGGGTCAACATGCTCCAAATGAACTTCAAGGTAACAAAGCTAACTCTTGCACTATAGTAAATAGGATAGTAGCCAACTAAGTGTTAATGATAGCTTATTTTTAGGTAAGCCTAATACCTTTTTACTTCATAATGATAATTTATAACTTGAGAGTGTGGATACATTAGTTGATGCTAATGATGACAAAATCAACTCTACTAGCAAGATAAATTTGTGTCCACCTAGTGTTGAAGCCATTGTGACGAGCGATAGAGCATTTTCTTGTGAAAATCATGAGAACCAACTTTTGTGTGAACCTAACGCATCACTTGGGAATGTTTGTGAAGTGTTTAAAGGACCTCAAGTGAATGGCAATATTGAAAATATTGGCCGATTGAATGGGGATGACCTTCTAATTGCTTTTATTATTGATCATGCTAGTATAGAATGAACATATGATTGTATTAGTGGTAATCATGGAGAAAGAAAGTGTTTCCTAAACCCATATACATGGACACTCTACCCCTTTGATCCCATTGATCATTTGAAATATGATGGTTCTTCTTCACACCACTTGGTGCTGGGGAAAGAAGATAAGTTGACCATGGGTAAGGGTGTTGGAACTCATCCCTATGACAAAAAGTCTTTCTTGGAGATTTCTAATCTACTTGAGAGGCCAAAGTTGTGTAAGGGAAGGGTTTCCAAAAAAAATGAGATTCATAGAGGGGTTTGGTGCTCATTAAGATTTCAAACCCATGGGAACCTTCATGAGCGGTTGATTGACACCATGGTTCCTCTAACATGCCCCTTTGTCCAAATCTCTTGAATGGCCAAGTAGTTATTACTTTTTGGGTTTACACTCCTTTGATTGATCATTTTAATGCTTGGTTATATTTTAAGTGTATGCAACCTTGGCATGATGTTATGCTTGATTGTACTAACTCTAACCCTCATGCCATGAGGAGTGTGTGTTCGTTTGTCCTTTCTTTGGTTTTGCAAGGTTTGGATTCGAGGACTAATCTTTTTCAAGAAGGGGAGGATGATATGATCCGGATCGGTCTTAAAGTTTTTGACTATATCTTCCGAGGCCAATGCAAAGAGGTTTAAGCCATGATCAAACCAAGAGCTCAAGGATGCATTTGGTGGACCCCTTTTACGATCCTAGGCCCACAATTCCACGTGTGGATAATTGCTTGGAGCTTAGAGCATGCTTTGAAGAGCCCATGTGGGTTATCTCTAAAATAGCCACTTTGGGGCTATTTTTGTAATAGGTTATTTTAGGCATAGTCAAATACTATAAATAGATGCCTTAGTTATTTCATTTGGAATTTTTGATGATATTTGAATGAATGCTCTTAGGAGTGAATTGCAAGCTTGGATTAGCTTGTGTTGATACCTTTGTTTAAAAATATGGGTTGCTTGAAAATCTAATTCCTTTGATGTTTATGTTAGAAACTGGTGTTTGAATCTATTGAAGTTAGGGGTCTTCGGGTTTGATACACCCATTGGTTCTTAATTCGTAGTAGTTTCTTATGTCGATTTACCTATCTTCTATTTTTGAATCTTCTATCCTTAGTTTCTTTAGCTTATTTCGGTTTTAGTATCTTGATCCGTATCATTTGGTATCATAACCAAGCTTGATTTTGTTCCTATGAAGTCAATGTTGGATTTGTTATCTTGAAAATCCACAAAAAAAAGTGTCAAAACTGAAAAATTCAAAAAGAAGTCGTATTCCATTTTTACCCCTAGGATGAGATTTGAATCTTTGAATTTTTGTGTCTTTTGTGTGTTTCTAGTGTTAGGTCCTTGTTCCCTAACACTAATAGATTTTAGATCTCGAATTTGAGCTTATTCCGGGTTGATTTGAGTCATCCACCATTGTTGAGTTGAGTAAAAGAAACTTGAAGGTGGGATCTCAAATCTAGAAGGTTGTTGTTAAGGGTTTGGACTTGAAAGTATGCTGGTTGTGTTTGGGAGTTCAACGTGAGCTTGGGATTTTAAAAATAATCAAATTCCGAGGTCATTTGCTTAAGGGTCAACTTTGAATGTTCTTGGTGTTCTTCATAATCTTCATATATTGTTGAAGAAGAACATTCTTAAAGCGAGTGTTTGATCCAAAAGGGAGGTGAGAGAGAGTGGGGTACTTGTTTGTCCAAAGAATATTCCGAAAAATATTCCAAGTCTTTCAAACAAAGAAAAAATTTAAAAAGCATCAAAAGGGAATATTCTCAAAGAAGAAGACAAGGAAAAGTACAAGGAGGGGACCATAAGAAAATTCAAACTCTCTTGAGCTTGATAGAACAATTGAAGAGTCCAATTCTTTATATTTTTTCACCCAAAATCGATTACCACACCTCCATGAAGATTGATTGAATACAAATTGGAAACAAGTAATTTCCCAAAACGTCAATGTAATAACCCGCAATTCGAGCTAGAATGTAAACTGTCATTCCTACACGTAATAGTTCCAAAGGCCAATAAATCCTATGTAAATTTAGTGTGTTACTCAATTATGTAATGTGGGAATCTAGTTGAGCATGAATTGAGATCATAGAGGTCCCTTAACTCAAAGGCGAGTTGAAAGCTTTCCTATCGATTGAGTTCTAGTGAGCGTCTAAACTTAGGTCAACTTCCATCGATCATAAATTTTTATATATTACGAATTAGGGGGCCTACTATATATCAAATGAAAGTTCCTTTGAGTCCTCTCTCCAACGCTACCAATTTTTCCTTAATCCGATACCCGAGAGAAAAGTTATGAATTTGCAAAGTGGAGGGCCTAGCAATCGCCTAAGGCTACTGGAATTATTGTGCCATGGGCAATGCATCGCCCAACCCATTTTGGGCGAAGGGCAATGCAACGCCCATACTATTTTGGGCGATGGATAATGCATACACTGCCTAGCTTAGGCCATAGGCAATGCGCCGCATGTCATATGGTCCAAGGGCGTAAAAACTTCATTTTAAGTCATTTTAAGGGCAACCAAGACTTTTTACATTCCAAAACCGTCCCTAATAATCCTTAAATTAAAGTAGGGTCATTAGTAATGTTTTGAATCTCTTAAATCCCTAGTTCATCTCTCAAGAACACAATAGAAGAAAAACAACTAAGGGTTAAACATTCAAGATCAAGGGTTCAATCTTCCGCAAATTCTTCATCACTAAGGTATGTGGGACTACCCTAAACTCCATGGGCATAAGTCTTACTATTTTTTTATCAAGATTTAAGATCCCCAATCATGTTTATATAGAAGGGTTTGAAATTATCTTGAAAAGTATGTATCATGAAATTGTTTTGAAGAAATTATATGTTTTCTTGAACCATATTTCACAAAATTTGAATATAACCATATATCTATGTTTTGGTAGTTTATTAAGAGCATGAATGATAAAAAGAACTCCCTCTCCCATCATGATATTTTCGATTTCAAGTGTTATGGGTTGTTTAAAGGCATGAACTTTCTAAAAAGGAAACTAAAGGGTGAATGCTTGTTTAATGATCATGGGTTGATATTGTGTATGACATGTTGAGAGGGTGTTTTAACATAATAAATGTTCATTTTTTCAAATCAACAATTTTCATTGGTTTTGAGAAATGCAAATATGACATGGCCACCTTATGTTTGTACTATTGAGAGAAGAGTGTTTTGATGTAAACTCAATCAAAAATCTATTGCATAACTCTCTCTCACTTAATGTTGAAAAACTAAGGGTGGTCATTAACAATGATAATAGGTGAAAAAGGGCTACATATATAATATGATGTGAATTGATTGACTTATAAGTCAGGGTATGACGATACCCGATGATGACATGCCCTTAACGGAATAAGTATTGAACGTTTTAAAAGTATGAACCATGACTTTAAAGAACTAAAAGTTGGGCTTAAGAGAGCTAGTTGGTTATCCAAAGAAAGTGTTTGAGTGTAAGGGCTCATAACTGGAAACCGTAGTTGCTGATGCAGGACTTATGATATATTATCCTATAGGAAAGGATATTTAGGACATCTCACATGGGTGGATTTCCTGCGGTGTGCTCACATCGGGGTATCACCACTCCAATCCTAGCGGTTACTTAGATTGGAGGCTTGGCCACTGAGTCAAGGGCAGGTTCCACATAGCCCATGGAATTATAGATTTGTAGGGTGTACCACTAGCTCACAAGAATAACAAATAGTGAGTCAAGGTTGTCAAGAATTGATTTGAAATTATTAAATATGCCCATGTATTTTTACTTATATAATGCTCACTGTTATTGTGAAATAATCTTACCTATTTTGTATAAACGCATGATATTTTGGGTTGTTTCACATACCAGTACATTTGTATTGACCCCCTATATTTCAGGATCAAATCGTAGATTTGTCAGACAGAAGTGTACAGTTGGTGAGCCTCTCCTATTTCGGAAGGCACATTTTTAAAACATTCTTACTTTATTATGGTGTATGGTTCGCTGGGTGTAATGCCCCGAGTCTGTACCCTGGGCGCTAAACGGTGCTCATAATCCCAAAGGGCCACAAACTAACCCATGACTGGTACCTACTGCATTAACTGAATAACTATACTATAATTATGCAGAAATTAGGCAAAAACTTGCCATAAGGTTCAAAGCTGTAAATAAATACTGAATATGGTACATCAATACCAAAACTGAACATCAGTCTATAAATACTCTATGTCTGAAAAGCCTCTACTGTCTAAATAAGGAGTTGATGGGACAAGTCCCCAACTAACTATGACTATTGAAATAAACTGAGTGCTAAAATACTGGAATAATAAATATGTCCTCGAACAATGAGGACTCACCACTAGTCTGCTGCTGATGGATCGGGCTACTAAGTATGATCGGGAGCCCGTGTGTTTGAACCTATGATATAAGACATCATAGCGCAAAAGAAAGGTATGCGTCAGTACTTTGAATGTACTGGTATGCTAAGTGAGGTAGGCTGAGATGCATGGGTTCATATGCATGAACAATACTGACTGAATAACATAAAAATAACTGAATGAGAGTACATGCATGAAATACGTAAACTGTAACTGAGGTCATGGTAATATTGGATACTGTGTTCAGAATTACTGGTTTACTGATATCTGAGTTTATTGATACTGTATTACTGTTAACTGAGTGACTGTATCTGACAGTTCTGATTCTGTGGAACTATTTTAAGTTTTGTACTGAACTAAGTAACTGTGTCTGACAGTCTTAATTTCTATAAAACTGAACTGAGTTCTATTCTGAAGACTAAAACTGAGACCGTGGGAGTTAATCATCTAACTGGCATACCTCTTTCTAAATGAATTAGGGCTCAACCTGTAACCCCATTTGGAAGGTTGTCAGTACCGTGCCACGGGTAAAGACAAGCTGAGTTACCCTCATCTAGCAGGTGCTCTGAATAAGAATGGTGGTACCCTCAACTGGCAGGTAGGATACCTCATTAACCCTCAAATGGCAGGTTGATGTCTCAACCTACGCTGGCTACGTAGTTCTGGAACATAAGGAGGTGCTCCTCTTACTAAATTGACTCAGAAGAAGGCAAAATTTGTGTAGTCCAACTCATGTGAGAGTAGTTTTGAGAAACTGAAAGACAAGTTAATTATTGTACCTGTTTTGACCCTTTCTAAGGGTACAGAGGGTTTTGTTGTGTACTGTGATGCATCCCAAGTGGGACTTGGGTATGTACTTATATAGCGTGGCAAGGTGGAAGCTTATGCATCTAGGCAGTTGAAGTGCACGAGCGAAATTACGCCACCTATGACTTGGAGTTAGCAGTTGTGGGGTTTGCACTTAAAATCTGGTGCCATTATTTTTATGGGGTACACGTTGATATTTTCACTGACCAAAAAAGTTTATAGTATGTTTTCTCGCAGAAAGAACTGAATCTCAGGCACAGGCATTGGTTGGAACTGTTGGAGAATTATGACATGAGCCTGCACTATCATCCGGGCAAGGAAAATGTGGTGGCCGACGCCCTTAGCAGGTTATTAATGGGGAGTCTTGCTCATACTGAGGAATGAAAAAGGGAGATGGTGAAAGATATTCATTCTGACCTAAAGCCATAATTGGTACCAAGTCATCTCATTAGAGTACAAACGAGCTATCAACACTTGTGACACCAATTGAGTGACAATCAAAGCTGTGAACTTTGAGAGCTTGTGAGGTTGATTTCCTAACCTTTAACTTGTTTGTTTCTTTTGTTTTTATTTAGCATTTCTTTTGATAGTTACAATGGTGGATGAAGGTGAGATGCCTAGTTGGGATAGTTTTTTCATGGAAAGGCTTATTGATACTATGGATAGCCGATTGGGATCTTTTAAAGAAAGAATGGAAAGAATGGAAGGAAGAATAGAAGGGATGGAAGGATCTCTCTCAATGAGGACGGACAATATGATAAATCATCTAAGCATCCAATACCTCAACCCTTCCCAATCCACCAAATTGTCAAGCCCCCTTGAGTCAACATACTCTAAATGAACTTTAAGGTAACAAAGCTAACTCTTGTACTCTAGTGTTAAGTACAACTTCAAGGTGAGACTAATGTCTCTTTACTTCATAATGATAATATACAACTTGAAAGTTTGGATACACTAGTTGATCCAAATGATGAAAAAATTGACTCTTCCAGCAAGATCGATTTGTGTCTACCTAGTGTTGAAGCCATTGTGATGAGTGATAGTGCATTGTCTTATAGAAGTCATGAGGTTCAACTTGTATGTAAACCTATCCCATCACTTGGGAATGTTTGTAAGTGTTTAAAGGTCCTCAAGTGAATGGTGATGTTGAAAATATTGGTTAATTAAATGGGAGTGACCCTATAATTGCTTTTATTGTTGATCATGCTAGTATAGAGGGAACATATGATTGTATTAGTGGTAATCTTGGAGGAATAAAGTGTTTCCTAAACCCATGTATATAGATACTCTACCCCTTTGATAATGGTGATCATTTGAAATATGATGGTTTTTCTCCGCACCACTTGGTGATTGGGAAAGAAGACAATTCGGCCATGGGTGAGGGTGTTGGAACTTATCCCTATGACAGAAAGTCTTTCTTGGAAATTTTTAATCTACTTGAGAGGCCAAAGTTGTGTAAGGGAAGGGTCTCCAACAAAAATGAGAGTCATAGAGGGGTTTGGTGCTCATTGAGATTCGGAACCCATGGGAACCTTCATGAGCGGTTGGTTGACTACCATGGTTCCTCTAACATACCCCTTTGTCTAAATCTCTTGAATGGCCAAGTAGTTCTTACTTTTTGGGATTATACACCTTTGATTGATCATTTTGATGCTTATATCTTAAGTGTGTGCAACTTTGGCATGATGTTATGCTTGATTATACTAACTCTAACCTTCATGCCATGAGGAGTGTGTGTTCGTTTGTCCTTTCTTTAGTTTTGCAAGGTTTGATTTGGAGGACCAATCTTTTTTAAAGAAATGAAGGATGATACGATCCAGATTAGCCTTAAAGCTTTTTACTATATCTTCCGAGGCCAATACAAAGAAGTCCAAGCCATGATCAAGCCAAGAGCTTAAGGATGCATTTAGTGGACCCCTTTTAGGATCCTAAGCCCACAATTCCACGTGTAGATAATTGGTTGGAGCTTGAAGTATGCTTTGAAGAGCCCATGTGGGTTATTTCCAACATATCCATTTTTGGGCTATTTTTGTAATAGGTTATTTTAGGCAAAGGCAAACACTATAAATAGATGCCTTAGTCATTTCATTTGGAACTTTTGATGATATTTGAATAAATGCTCCGAGGAGTGAATTGAAATTTTGGATTAGCTTGTGTTGATACCATTGTTTAGAAATGTGGGTTGCTTAAGAATCCGATTCCCTTGTGGTTCACGTAGAAATTGGTGTTTGAATCTATTGAGGTTAGGGTTTTCAGGTTTGATACACCCATTGGTTCTTAATTCTTAGTAGTTTTTTATGTCAATTTACCTATCTTCTATTCTTGCATCTTCTATACTTAGTTTCCTTAGCATATTTCATCTTTAGTATCTCGATCTGTATCATTGACATCTTACAGACCCCTACAATGGAAACAATGGCTACCTCTTGCAGAATGGTTGTAACGCCCTAAAACCTGGTCCCTAGACGTCACACGGTGCTCAAGACTATGAGTAGCCTTAAGCTAACCTTGTCTGCCTTCTACTGAGTCTAAATCTCATAATAAGGGAATATAGATGCATAATCATACTAAAATGC